>NC_084654.1:1829375-2176250 GCF_019802595.1 Syngnathoides biaculeatus | reverse complement strand
GATATGCCCTAAATTTGATTTTCAATACACGTCTCGTATAAATGAATGAGACGTTCTTTGCTAGCGTAACATTGCTACGTGTGAATGATTGAATCAAATCAGAAGCATTGAGTCTCTCTCAGTTAAGAATGTATTGTATTTAGAATCTATAATATATTGTTGATTTGAATGAAATCCGAAGCATGGAGTCTGTCTCAGTTAAGAATGTATTTTATTGTATTTGCCATTTTTACTGTTTGTCTTACGTCAGCGCACGTGGCGTGACGTCACTTCAGGAGGCGTGGTTAAGTGCCCTGTACGGAGGGGTCAATTCTCTCAAGCACCCCTGAATACACCTTACCAGAGAGGCTGAGGAGTGTGATCCAATATAGTAACACACCCTCCGGTCCCCCTTCTTAAATAGGGGGACGACCACACCCGAGTCTGCCAATCCAGGGGAACTGTCCTACATGTCCATGGGATGTTACAGAGGCGTGTCAACTAGGATGCAGAGGCATGTCAACTATGAAAGCCGCAGAACATCCAGAGCCTTTAGGAACTCTGGGAAAATTCTCCTCCACCCCTGGGGCCCTGCCACCAAGGAGTTTTTTTTAACCACCCTGGTGACCTCAACCCCAGAGATAGAGAAGAGCCCACCACAGAGAATCCAGACTCAGCTTCCTCATGGGAAGGCGTGCTGATGGAATTGAGGAAGTCGTCAAAGTATTCTCCCACCGATACACAACATCCCGAGTTCAGGTCAGCAGTGCCCTATCCCCACTATACAGTGTTGATGGTGTATGCTTCCCCCTCCTGAGAGGCCGGACCAGAATTTCCTCAAAGACTTTATCCATGGCCTCACCAAACTCCAAAGCTGCATTCCGCTTGACCAGCTGGTACCTATGAGCTGCATCAAGACTCCGAGAAGGTCTCACTGTCATTGCCCACTTGGGTATTGAAGTCCCCCAGCAGAATGATGGAGTCCCCAGAGGGAGCACTGCTCTTCCTCTAAGGATTCCAAAAAGGGTGTGTACTCTGAAATGCTGTTTGGTGCATAGGCACAAACAACAGTCAGGACCCGCTCCCCTACCTGAAGGCAGAGGGAGGCCATCCTCTCATTCACAGGGGGTAAACCCCACATGTCAGGACCCGAGCCAGGGAGGAATAAATATACCCACACCTGCTCGGCACCTCTCACCGTGGGAAACTCCAGAGTGGAAAAGAGTCTAAACCCACTCAAGAGGAGTGGTACCAAAGCCCAAGCACTGCGTCGAGGAGTCAGACTACATCTTCTCGATCACACACACCAACTCAGGCTCCTTCCCTGCCAAAGAGGTGACATTCCATGTCCCTAGAGCGAGTTTCTGTAGCCGGGGATTAGATCACCAAGGTCTGCGTCTTGGGCCAATGTCCAGCTCACATTGCACCTGACCTCTATGACCCCTCTTACAGGTGGTGAGTCCATGGGCAGGGTTCATACTCAAGTCTGACCCAAAAAATTCAAGGGCTTTTTAGGGGCATTCTTAGGGGCTGACACGGAAAAAATTTAGGGCCATCGTTGGAAATCAAGAGTAAGGAAAAAAGACTCACCCAATGGTGCCATCAACCGTTCTTGGGTCATCAAAGGTTCCAGTATCTCAGTACCTTTGACTGATCACCTGTCGCCCCTTGTGGTAGTTCTCATTGATATGACCATTGTCAACGTCTTCACATAACAGTATACAGAAAAACAGATTCTAACGACAATTGCAACTATATACACAAATGTCTTCTACTGATGTCTGTTTCAGCACTCCTATTCTAGCTCCTTGAGCCTACCCAGTGCCTCCTCCATTTGTTGCTGCAGAGGTGCCAAAGTGGCTCTCTTGTCCTTTGCTCTGCCTCTGAGTGCATTGGCCTCGGTGATAAACCTCAGATTCCTCTTTTCTTCTGCCTCCTCACACAGCCTGTCAGCCTTCTCAATAAGCGTAGCTATGCCAGTCTCTATTTTGGCTTTTTTGGCTTTGAGGCAGTAGAGATGAAAAGTGGGCAGCGATGCCAAATGAAGCCAGGTACGAAGTCTTCCTTTCCCCACAGTGGTAGTTTTTAGCAATGTCACTGTCTGGGAACATGACTGCAAACACTTTCGAATTATTTTCACAAGATTTGTAACTGTAATGGCTGCAGATCACTTTTAAAGTCCACACAATCTCTGCCTTAAACGAGTCCGCCTTCATGTATTGAACTACGTTCATAAAGCCTGACATCTGGCTGGTTGAAGTCGAGGACTGGACAACTGTAGGTCCACATGCACTGCCAATACCATTGCCTAAAGTTGACCCTTCACTATCTTGATATTTTAGAAACAGATTCATACCAACGAAAGATTATAGAGTCTTCGCCAAATCAGCGTGTCTCCTGTTTTTCCGGTGCGACTCCAACGCTTTGACACCCATCTTTTCAAGCTGGTAACTCTGCTTACACAGATGGCAGTAAAACATGTGCCGATCTTTTGGATCTCGACGAACCCAGCTCCCAAACTCCTTACTTTCAACCCAAGCATATTGAAAAATGCACTTCCCCATGATACAAGTTGGATCGATGAAAGAACTACGCTACGTCGTAACGAAGACAAAGTGAAATGCCTACTCACGGAAACAAACAATGGAATATCGACAAGATGGCGACAAGTTGTCAATATGGTGACTTCCGTTGACAATTTCTGACTGTTTTGGACGCCAGACGGATCGCTATTTTTTTTTAAATAAAAGATAATTTTTTTTAGGCAGAATTTTGGCGGTAGAGGTCCTTCCTTTTATTTATTTTTTTTATTTAAGGCTTTTTTAGGGGCTTGACCGGTTTTCGGGGATTTTTAAGGACTTTCAGGAGCCCCTAAATGCACCTTTGAAAATTTAGGGGTTTTTAGGGCCTTTTAGGGCCGCGTGCGAACCCTGATGGGAAGGGGGACCCATGTTACCCTTTTGATAAGTGCTCGGCAGTGCCCCATGGGTGCAGGCCCGGCCACCAGGTGCTTGCCTTTGACCCCCACCTCCATGCCTGGACGAGCGATTACTGTAATATAATGGGAATGGGATTACCGTAATATAAAAGCCTGATCTGGTCAGTGCCAAATTTTAAGATTCTTACATGCTTCTTATATTGTATGCAGATTTTTGAAATAGCAAGAGTCAAGGATTCAGTTAAAAATGGAGAAAACAGAAATTTGTGCAAAGTACCTGCATTTGAATGCCATGACAGCCTCAGAATTTCAGGATGACATGGTAACATTTGCATCGAGTGCCCCTTCATATGAGGCAGTCACACATTGGATCAGAGAATTCAAAAGTGGCAGAGACCACGTTAAAGATGACCCAAGGTTAGAACGACCCCAAACAGCAACAACCAAGGATAACATCGACCTATCTCTGCAGATGGTCATGCAAGAGCTTCGAATATGATAACGTCAGATAGCAGATAGCCGATATAGCAGATATACAATGACCGAGCAGACATAATTTTGAGCAAAGAATGGGATTCTCAAGGGTTTCTGCAAGGTGGGTCCCTCATCTTTTGACACTACAAGAGAAACACACCAGTGCACTGTGTCGAAGAGCAATCTTGAACTGTTTGAAGCTGATTTTCTTGTTCGATTCATCACTATGGATGAAAGCTGGGTTAATCAATACAAACCGGAAACCAAAGCACAATCAAAGCAGTGGAAGCACACGTCATTGCTGACACCAAAGAGGAGCAAGGTTGTTCCTTTAACTGGCAAGGTCATGGCTTCTCTCTTCTGGGATTCCCAGGTTCAGTTTTTAGGGTCGGTTGGGAAATCGGAACCACAAGCCATTTTTAATTTTTTTTTAAAACACCTAAATGATCTATTTGTTCATCTTTTTATGCCAGTCAGGCATAGTGACAGATCAAACAAATGGTCTATTAGATGGCAGGAAGTACATACAGTTATTAATGTACCCAATTTTTGTTACAGTTTTATATGTTGGTGTGCTGTGATATTTTCTTTTTGTAATCGTATATGAGCTGGAGGTCAATAAAGGCTGGAAATCACTGCACTAATCATATCATGGATTCTAATCACTGGGTCAAACGAACATCACGTGTCCAAAATAATGGGTCCTAACTTTCTGTAATTAAATTACTTTGTCATTAAATTACTTCACACTAAAACTTTCGAGCATGATTCGACAGAACACCTGCACCTTCGTTGAAAACCATTAGTACTAGCTTGCTAGGCTACACGTTTTATTACCTGCTTTCAAGCCCTACCGTAGCAAAAGTACATGAACACGCATACATCAAGGAACTCTTCGATGAAAGTTCTCTCCTAAACACCGATGACCACCAACACATATTTTCCACCATTTTGTTCTTATAAACACATGGTGCGATTGGTGTCGTCACCATGGTAACGAGTGTATCCTCAGCTGTAGTGATCATCATAACGGGATGCGGTATTGGAACACAAGATTTTATTGCAGTGGAACATTGTGCAATTGCGAAAGGCCATATATGTCTGTTCCACGTGTGTTTTTTTTTTTAAATAACTACTGGTGGTTGCAAGTGTATCCGATTGTTTTTCAGTTGCCAAGATAAAAATGGCATGAGGTGCTATCGAGATACAAGACTTTATTGCAGTACTCTGACATTGTGAAAGACCAAATTTGTCATCTAATTTGGTAAAGGAAAGTAACTATTAGTGATCAGATATTTACAGTACTAAGTCAAGAAACACAGGACAAGGCTAAAAATAAATTAGCTTTTGGATTTAAATATACCATACACGACAGTGACACAAAGGCAAGTCTTTTCCAGAGCCGATCAATGATGAAATTATTTGGATCTGGGATATTGACAAAGCCAAGTAAGACCAATCAAAATCAGTTTATAGTCTAATAAAAACTGGACGCTTGTGCAAATGGAAGAGTAGGAGAATTTGGAGGGAGAAAAAAAAATAACAGCAGGAACCCCATTTGTTCATCCATTTTTATGTGATGTAAATTATATAAATTCTATAGTGAAGCTATACTTGTAAATTTTCCTTCAAAATCACTTAGTGCTTAGTGCATTATGTTCAGATGTTTGAGTTTTTCGTGAAAGAAAAAAATATTGGTGTCAAAGTCATTTCGCTGTTTGATCTGTCTGGTTTTAGTAATACGGAAGCGTATTGCTGTTGCACAAAAAAAAAAAAAAAAAAAAAAAAAGGTCCCATCACGTTACGTGTAAAATGTGGATGTTTCATGTTGTAACATGGTGTTCTTCACATTACAATGTGGTTAATTACAGGTCATTCATGTTATTACAATTCATTTCACATAACATGAAACGTTTCATGGTATAACGTGAAATGAACCACGTTATGTAATTTGTCACATTATAACATGAAACGTGTCACGGTAAAACGTACTAAGTTCTACGTTATAACCTGAAAAGTTGGCGTCAACCTGTTGCAAACCTGTGGTCAATCACATTCTTCCAAGGTGGCATACAGAAAGACACAGCCAGAGGTTGACTCTCATTGAGTGTTGCACAAAACAGGGATTTGGTGAGTTTTTCAAGGAGACATGGTGTACCCAAAGATTGCCTCTTACATATGGAGCAAGAACAGACAAAAACCTATAGTTTTGTGCTCTTTTATGCAAGCTACCCAACATGTTTATACAAGTAAGCCCAGGGAAACCCCGAGAAATTATTTGCAGTATGTTTGCAAATGAATGCTTTGTCTGCTGTATTTGGAATCCTCAAGTCTAGGGCATTGTTTCCCAACTGGTGAGCCAAGAACCAAAAGTGGGTCGCAGACTCGCAGTCAGCGACAATGATTGGAGTCCGCGGTTTAAGACACTGCCAAACGACACTCAATTAATTAATTAGTTTACATACCAATACACTACGTCGTGACATGGCACAACAACAGTGCTGTTTTTTCCGTTTGATTTTTATGATAATCAATAAATTGATCTACCAAACTTGATCTGAAGACAAGTTAAATCACACGAACGGTCTACACTCGCAATGTTTTGAAAATGCTGAAAGTTTAGTTCAACATAATCGGCGATCGTGGCAACAAGCTAGCAATACATTGGAACAAACATTGCTGTGGGCAATCGTGACGTATTGTTGTGTGTGTGGGGGGGGACATGCACCACGGGACTGCCATAAATAGGAGGCCGGCTTGCTAGAACGCACCTTTACGTGCATGCACTCGACGTATTGGTCACACCTGAATCAAGCGACGAGGTGGATGATAGTCTAATGTTTTTTTTTTGTTTTTTTTTACACCGTCACACAGCCTCGCGATGGACACAACGAGCACCCCTGGTGTAACCGAATTTCTTTTCACATGCCTCATGTTGATGACTGTCGACGTAAATGCGCTCTCTTTACGTGAAGCACTTCTGAACATATGCTTTCGTACTTGCTCCGTACATGCTCAGTATGGTTGACTTGCATTTCCTGTTTCCGGGTGAATACTGGTTGTTTTTTGACGCAGCCTTGTTTAGTTAACAACGTTTATGAAATAATCACGTAAATTAATGTCAGGACCACACAAAATAAGCGACGTCTTGAGAGAATGTGAGGGGAGGGGCGTTACTGTTACTAGTGTTAGTGCCTCAACATGGCTACGCTTGTGAAAGCAAAACAATGAACTCAAACGCATGTTTGTCAAATGTTGTCAACTAATATCCAGATTATTTTCAGGCAATTTTTCATACATTTTCCAGAGCAATTTTGATGAAAATTTAAAAATCCGGAATTCTGGGAAAATCCGGAAGACTTTCATCACTGGTTATTTTGTCAGAAGAGTCTCTGTTAGGATGAAGGGCAAAGTTTATTAAACAGTCGTGAGGCCAACCATGATGTACAGATTAGAGATGGTGGCCCTGAAGAGACAACAGGAAGCAGAGCTGGAGGTGACAGAAATTAAGATGTTGAGATTCTCTCTAAGAGTGAGCAGAATGGATAGGATTAGAAATGAGTTCATTAGAGGGACAGCCAAAGTTGGATGTTTTGGAGACAAGGTTCGACAGAGCAGACTTGACAGACTACTCGATGGTTTGGACATGTCCAGAGGTGAGAGAGTGAGTATATTGGTAGAAGAGTGCTGAGGATAGAGCTGCCAGGCAAAAGAACGAGAGGAAGGCCAAAGAGAAGGTTGCCGGATGTTGTGAGGGAAGACATGTGGGTAGTTGGGGTTAGAGGAAGATGCAGGGGAGAGGTTCACATGGAAAAAGATGACGCGCTATGGTGACCCTCTAACAGGATGAGTCGAAAGGCAAATAAGAAGCTGTGCTGTAATTACTTCATTACTGGAGTCCCCAGTTTACAACATTGCAGGACCCTCAATAAATTAGTTTCCATACGAATACACAACATCGTGATGTGTAATACATAAGAAACATGGGGCTGAAAATAGCCAATATTTGACTGCTGATTATTACACTTTACACTAATTTTATCAGTTGTAATATGCAGCATTTTATGTTTGCTGGGGGGATGACAATGTGAGTGGATTGTGCAGACTATTATCAGAAGAAAATGTGTGCGTGTGTGTGTGGAGTGGGGGTCCACCGGACAGGGGGTGGGCTTTTGTGTAAGGCTTACTTGAGGTATGTTCACGTACCTTTAATATGATATAGCAATCATTCACATTTGACGAACGCGACCGCAAATCTGCACAGTCGAGCACGAAAAATCACACGTGTTAAATTTGTTAAAAGTAAAAATACATAGACATTCTCAGTGCACATGAAAACTAATCCAGCACAGTGAACCACAGCCTGAGTTTTTTTTTTTTTTTTTTTTTAAAAACACGGAAGTAGTGGTCTCCTGCTAGTTTACCTGACTCCGCCCCCATTCGGCTCTTAAAGGGGTTAAACTCATAATTACAAACACCATCCACCCACACAGTCTGGGCAACCTAGAGCAAAGAGAGTTAGACATACTGAGCTTAAAAAAATAAAAAAAAAAAAAAAGAGACTGGATAGCGCATACATATTTAATGCTATATTGATTGGTTGAAGTCAGTTGGCCGCCATCTTGGTACTCACAAAACGTGTGGAAGACATGGTTTACAAGTTGGAATATGCCAGGGTTTGGCAATTAAAACTGGTTGTGTGGGGTTGAGATTTTTTCAGTTCTGGTAACATGAAGGATTTTTAATTTGACTTGGTCAGCCAAAAAAGGCTAAGTGCAAAGGAAAGACACAACACTGACTACTAAGAAACCTTGCAGGGCCTAGGGCCCGATTTCCATGACGTTATCGTTTTGCAAAATATGCTGTGAAGCACCGTCATCATATAACAGCAAAAAACTAAGCATTTTTTTGTCATAAAAACATTAAATTTTAAGTCAATCAGTTAGATATATTTTTGGAAATAAGGACTCACAATGGGAAAATATGTGCTAAACGCATTGTTCATTTGTTGTCTCTGTGACATCCTATTTCAGACAGAAAATTTAAACTTGTTTCCTCACATCTGAAAATCAAATTCAATTCTGTATTATTATTGTATCAGTTCTGTATTATGAAATTCAGCAAAAATTTCACAGAAAACGTGTTTTGTTGCTTATCCACTGATGAAGTTTGGGAAAATATTTCCATCGGTTTTTGCGAAAAGTAGAGTGTGAACAGTGAACAACAACAACCATAAACAAAACTTTAATTAAGGTCATCAGAAAATAAAAAGCCCTTTACAAACAAACTTTAACAGTGTCAAGGTAAATCTTTCTAACTTACCTGTGGAATGATTTCTCACAGCCACGAAACTGGTGATTGATGCACACATTAATACATGTTCATTAATGGTAACCGATCTTTCGGTTCCGTTGATTTTTGTCCTGGGAAACGGTGGGAAACGATTTTTCTGTTCCCATTGATAATACTCATGGGAACCGGTTTTTACATGTACCTCAAAATAAAGCCTTAGCAGGCATGAGCATTTTGTCTTTTACACTTAGCAACCGACATGTTTTACTAGCGTTTGAGTGACACGGATATGAATAACTCGACCTTGCGCATGCGTAGCGCAGAAGCGGAAACCGGTGCTGTTTGTAAACCACACTGACAAAGCTGGGTGTTTTAATCATTAAAAAAAAAAAGGGGTTCGGGTAGGATCGTTTTATACAGATTGTTGTATTTCGTTGAGAACTTGTTTTACATTTCACATATGGGCAAATTTTATTAAAAGACCAGAGATCTGGGAAACAGACTTTCGGTTCCGTGTTTTCTCAGGCTGGGTAACGACACAGTAATGGAACGATCGTTTCCGTGAAATGCCCATGCCAGTGATGTCCTGGGTTCAAACCCGGACCCGCCTGTGTGGAGTTTGCATGTTCTCCCCATGCCTGCGTGGGTTTCCTCCAGGCACTCCGGTTTCCTCCCACATTCCAAAAACATGCAATATTAATTGGACACGCTAAAATGCCCGTGGGTGTGATTGTGAGTGTGGCTGTTTGTCTAAATATGCGCTGCGATAGGCTGGCAACCAGTTCAGGGTGTACACCACCTCCTGCCCTTTGACAGCTGGGATAGGCTCCAGCACTCCCCACGACCCTGATGAGGATAAGTGGTGAAGAAAGTGGATGGATGAATTTACAGTTATGTTATTTTAATCCAATAAATTATTTTAAGGTCTTGAGATTCCATCCCTAATCACACCCGTAACTTTCTCTGCGACCATGACTGAACATATCCATACATTTTTTTAAATGTGAGTGACTGATATAGCTCGCAAGAAGACAACAAAACGTTATGTACCCTCGCAAGCTAGAGCTAGCATTCGTGATTGTGTGTAAACATGCTGCCCGTACTGCTGAACACACAATCTGACCAGAGCAGTATATTCCAACCTTGTTAGAGCCAGAGCACATACTGGTACCACATCAACACACAACCATGTCACAAAATGTAGAAATATTAATTGCTGTATCTACTGTACTTAGTGACATCTAATAGAAGTTGAACATGTTGTCACTATGCATCATTGCTATGAAGATACATCATTGTAAATAACTATTTTCTCAGAAATTAAGCACAAGTATATATAGTAAGAAATAATTAAATAAACAATGAATGAAATTGCTCGAAAACGCCTTGAAGTTGCTCCCCAAGAGTTAATTGGGGTGGAATGAGTTAAGGAACAGAGCTCTTGCTCGGGTCATGTTTCGGTAAATTATCGTCATTCTGGCTCAGTAAAGTGACAAAAGTAAAATATTTAATCAAAATACAGTATAAAATTAATTATTTGTAACGCTGAAAATAAAATATTGGTAGTTAAAGTCAATCGCCTTCAGAATACACCAAGCAGTTGTGACCTCGCCAGTCAAGGACGGCGAATGGATGCTAGCAAGGAATGCCATTTTTGATGTGAACTTACCACAGTGCCTATCTTTTCCTTGGCAGGTCTAGTGTAGACATTTGCCCTCTGACAAACAGTGTGTCCCCGCAGGACGGGTACAGCACCGAAAATGATGGTTCGCAGAAGCCCAGGCATATTTATTAGCCTTCTCTAATGACGAGCAAGTACGTCCTATCGTGTGCGTTGTATGCAGTTCTCTGACGCGACTCCCCGAAGTCACATTACTTCTTTACAGCAGCGAAACTCCAAATCAATTGTATGCCGCCACCTACTGTCTCGGAGAAGGATGGATGCAGTTGAAACTTGGCGGAGGTTGACTATGATACGAATGTGGATCACGCAGTGTTGGAACGCTTACTTTTTGCAAATATATTCAGTTACGATGACAAGTTACACTGATGAAAATGTAAGTGTTGTGCAACTATTTGCTTTTTCAAAGAAATAAAACTGATGACATCTGATATTTTTTGTAACCTTGAATCAATGATGTATCAACATAGTTGTTGACTCGTCCAAAAAAAGTGGATTTAAAAAACATAAATCAATATATTTTTACAAAAAAAATTCCAAAACATGACCAACTGCACATCCATCCATCCATTTTCTGAGTCGCTTGTTGGCGCAGACGTTTCGCGTGGAATACTTTCGTTATTTTATCTTTTAAACGGATGAAGAAACACACTACTCACTTCAGTTACCATGGAACAGAAAAGAAGAAAAACTTTATTGACACACACACACATTCACACAAAACAGTGCAGTGACGTAGAGATCACGTCAACACCCCCACTTGATTTGGTGCAATCCAGAATGTTGGACGCAACTTTTATAGAATTTATATGTTTACATACATTTTCATATAACACAGTTTATGATCTATTATTCCTTTCAAATACCTCTGTTGAACGCAGTGTCTTGCAGTGGGAGATTTTGTAACAGTTCCTTGAGAACTTCTTATATTTAGCTTTATCCAGCCGTGTTTATTTTCGATTAGGAAAATAACGTTCGTACTCGCGCTCCACTTTGCTTGACAACAACCCTTTATTCACGGAACCTGAAAACGGAAACAACAGGTGAGCTACAAAAGTACAGTAACAGCATAACACTGCCATCTGTAGGACTCAATGAGTAAGGGCGCACATAACAATAACATTTAACACCCCACTTGACCTTAGCTTATTATGGTATATAAATAAAACAACAACAACAAAAATCATACACACTTCTTGCACATTAAGTGCCAAACAAATATCGTACAAAGTTCTTCAGTTTTAGTTTGGAGACTGGTTTTTGTCATCAAGTCAACAATCATATTGTCAGAGGAACAATATTTTAGACAAATCTTCCCCTTATTCACAGATTCACGTATGAAATGATATTTCATATCAATATGTTTACACCTTTATTGGATAACTGGGTTCATGCCTAGTGCAATAGCTCCTTGGTTGTCATCGAATACCTTGGTTTGAGCATGTTGATAGTTATCAATTCCTTTGAGCATCTGTTGTAAGTACATGCACTCCTGTATAGCTGATGCTAAAGCCATGTATTCTGCCTCGCAGGTAGATAGTGCCACAGTAGGTTGTTTTCTGCTCTTACACGAAATCAAAGCGGTTCTCTGACTCAAACTGACACAGTAGCCTGTGGTGCTACACTGGTCTGTGGCCTCAGATGCCCAGTCTGCATCACTATAGACTATCAGGCCTAGAGCATCTGTGCTGTCCCTTTTGAAACACAGTGCACAGTTTGTTGTACCCTTAAGATACCTGAAAACATGCTTCACAGTGTTCCAATGCTCTTCACTTGGTTTTGCAAGATGCTGAGAAAGTTTGCTGACCACAAAACGTAAGTCTGGTCTGGTGCATGTGGACAAATAGATCAAACTTCCCTCAGCCTCTCGATACACCCTTAGCTCCTCTAATCTTTTAGCATCATCAGTGTATTAAAATTTGGACTCGCAGGGTGTCTCTCGAGGTCTACAATCTTGCATACCAAATCTGGTGAAATTTTGTTGACATATTTCTTGAGTCATAATGACCTGACCATCTGACTGTTTGAAATCTTTTCCTAGAAATGTGTTCAATTTTCCCAGATCCTTCAATTTAAACCTCTCAGTGAGCATCCTTTTAACACTTTTCACAATCTCCTCAGTATTAGCAGCGATAATAAGATCATCAACCCCCTAATCAAAATAACATTTTCATTTTGTCTTTCTCTTGAGTGCAGAGAGTTATCGGCAAGCTTTTGTTTGAAACAATTTTCAGATAGATATGCATGTAATAAAGTATTGCAGTTCCTGCCTGCCTGTTTAAGGCCATACAATGACTTCTGCAATTTACACACCAACCTTTTTCCTGCTTTTGACTTTTTCTCATAGCCTTCAGGCTGTTCTAAGTACACCTCGCAATCAATTGGTGCATGCAGGTATCCAGTTTTCACGTCCATTTGATGTAGAATTAAACCTTCTTGCGCTGCCTTCTGCATGACTATTCGAGCAGTGGTCATGTCAGCTGTAGGCTGAAAGTTTCCTCATAGTCAATGCCTTGCTTTTGGCAGTAACCTTTCGCAACAAATCTTGCTTTATATTTTTCCGATGCATCAGCATCACTTTTGAGGGTATACACTCAATTACATATCACCACCTTTTTGCCTGGTGACAACTGGGTGATGGTGAATGTCTCATTTTCCTCAAGAGACTGAATCTCATCATTCATTGCATTTATCCATTGTAGTGACTTGGTTGACCTGATAGCATCCTGATAATTTTGTGGTATGTCACAGACAGCTTTGTACCAGTAATCTACACACATTACCAGTTTGTCTATGGCATCATCAGTCTCATAATCTTGTAGGTGTCCTGGCTTTCTTCTAGTTCTAGGTGGGTTTGTTCTGGTCTCTCCTTCAGTACCGTGCTGTTCACCTTCAGGCTCAGAAACATCACTTTGGGCATTTTGGTTTGATGCCTCTTCAATTTTTCCCCCATCATTTATATTAAAGCCCAGTTCGCTGCTGAATAATTCTCTCTATCATGGTATTCAATGTGTGACCCTCCTCTCTGAGTCCTTTTATCTATGGGTGTCCTGCTTGTGAATTTCACCACTCTGTGATTCTGGACCTTCTCTGTGTCTGTATAGTACACCAGGTAAGACGGGCTACACTTATCATATCCGATGAAAAGGCCTTGCACACATCTGGATTCGAACTTGCCTTTCTCTAGCATGTTGGAGGCAAAACATTAAGATCCGAATGTTTGAAGTTTCGACATGATTGGTTTCTTGACTGTCAACATCTCGTACGGTGTCTTCCTTGTGCGGTTACTGTAACACCGGTTCCTTACATAGGCTGCTGTTCTGCATAGCATATTTCCAAAGTCTCTCTGGTAGTTTGCCATCCAATAACATACATCTGCCCATTTCATAAAGCGTTCGCCACCCCCTCTCAGCCGTCACGTTCTGATGGGGGGGAATAAGGTGCTGATGTTTTGTGCCTTATCCCATTTTTAGTTAACAGAGCTTTAAATTCCCTGTTAGTGTATTCACTACCATCGTCTGAGTGAATACATTTTATTTGCCCATACGGTGCTGAGTCTGGCAAGAATCTCTCTGTTGCTTGTGTTACATCACTTTTTGGATTTTATGAAGTACACAGTGACTGCACCGAAATAATCGTCTGTGAAAGATATAGCATATTTGTGCCCCTCTAAGCTTGCGGTTCTCATAGGACCAGCTAAGTCAGTGTGAACCAATTGCGCTCTGGCTTTTCTGTTTGGCTCCCTATTCCTTGTTTGTATGAATTTCCCTTTTGTGCATATTTCACATAGCTCTGCCGAAATGGCTGTACTGCCTTAAATCACCCTACCATTTACGACACTCTGTAATTTTTGTACATCCTCATAATTGTAATCACCAAGGATTTCATGCCAAGTTTGCATGTCATGACATACATTACACTTATCATCGCTGACAATTTAGTCAATAGTTGGCAAGTAGAATAGGTTACCACTTTCATGAAAATCAAACCTGTGGTCAGTTTTGGTGATTTTGTAGCTGTACCCTTTTTTGAAAATGACTGTAGTTCCAGCATTTGTCCCTCTTGCCACTGAGAAGATGTCATGTTGTATGTTGGCATAAACAGTGCGTCTCTTAGCTGTAAGTTGGTGTCCGTCGATGTCCAGTAGGTAGATCAGCGCCGTCCCTCTGCGTTGAGCCATCCCGCTGCACTTTGTCCCATCTGCCAGCTCGATTGAGTGGGTATCGAGTTGGAATGAGTTGTCGAAGCTCTTGAACTTTGTAATATCATTCACAATGTGAGATGTTGCCCCACCGTCCACCCTGATCCCCTTCATTTTTATGTTGGTAGATGTCCTCTCACTGCTTGCTCGCTTGACCATGAAACACCGATCCTGGTTATCGATGCCTTCCTCTTTATCTCCAACAATTTTTCTGACTTCATCTTCTTTTCCCTTTTTCCTGCATACCGATTCAGCATGTGTGTTGCTTCTGCAGTGTCCGCACCAAACCTTTTGATTGCTCTTGTTACTGATATATCCTTTTTGTCCACACTTGTAACATATCAGACTGGCTTCCCCATCCTTCTTGTGCGTTTTGGTGTCTCCTTCGCTTTGTGTCGCACAAGTCTTCATCACGCTGTCAGTACGACTAGTTTCCCTCATCTTTTCAGACTCTTCATAGACTCTCAGCCTTCTCTTGAAGTCTCAAAATGTAGCACTGTCCTCATTTTGTGTAACATGGACAGCCAACGTTCTGAAAGATTCTAGCAGTCCATTCAAAACAGTTGCTACAAGCAGCCTGTCACTCATGTTCTCTCCTGCATCACGAAGGGCTGAAACTATATTCTCGGTCCTTATGATGTAATCTGTGACAGTTTCATTTTCTACCATTTGAATAGTGGTCAATGAAGTGTATAGGTTCAGAATTCTGGGTTTGCTCTTTCCTGAATAATGCTCCCTTAATATTTTGAGCGCTTTCCTTCCATCTTCTGAAGCTTCATGTCTTATCAGAGATGGGCTTTTATCATTGAGTACATTAACCAGCTGAGCATAACAGTCTGCGTTTTTCTCTGGGTCTGCAGATAATGCTTCTGCGCTCATTGGTACTCGTAGAATGGTGTCCTTTAGCTTTAGAATATGTAGCTAAGGAATCTTGTCTCCCACAGATCATACTTATCTTCTGTTCCGTCGAACATCATCTACTGGGGCATTCCATTTTGTTTTAATTCCACGTTTTCTTGGCTCCTAACAGTTCTCTTCTTCTGTTACCTTGTTCTAGACTGTCGTCCCTGGACCCATAACCAATTGAACCCAGTGTCTTGCAGCGGGAGCTTTTTGTAACAGTTCCTTGAGAACTTCTTGTATTTAGCTTTATCCAGCCGTGTTTATATTCGATGAGGAAAATATCATTCGTACTCGCGCTCCACTGTGCTTGACAACAGCTCTTTATTCAGGACCTGGAAAACCGGAAACAACAGGTGAGCTACAAAAGTACAGTAACAGGATAACACTGCCTTCTGTAGGACACAATGAGTAAGGGCGCACATAAGAATAACATTTAACAACCTCATTGCATGTTTAGCTGCTAACTAGTGTTTTTCATTCAGTTCAGACAAATGCTGTGATAACCTGCCCAGTGTCCAACATCAGTCAGGTCTTGTACACGTCATTATGTAAATAAGGCTTCCCGCCACCTCACGATACATCTTTACATCAACAGAATCAGCTTCACTTTGATGATCGAGTTTCTGTTCACATAGTGTAGACCTTCATTTACATTCAGTTATACCAAATCTTTCCAGTACCTTACAGATGTATCTGCTTTAAATCATTTTTCCAACTCCTTCACTTTGTTCGAAATCAATACCTAAGAATTGTTTAATTTTCCCAAGGTCATTCATTTTGAACGTCACGGTGTTTTGTTGACATCTGATCGTAAATCAGACTCCTTTTTACAAGTTCTTCACTTTGTTCGAAATAAATACTCAAGACATGTTTAATTTTCCCAAGGTCCTTCCTTTTCAGACACATCAAGATAGAACAGAGCTCAGCAACCTTTTTGAGGCTGAGGGCTTCTTCATGAGCACCGATCGTATGAAGGGCTACTTGACCTGTTTGCGGCAAATTTCAGACTCAGTTCATGACACGTACATAAAATATTTTTGTTTTAATATATTGTAGTAAATGACATTACAGGTATTTTAATGTTTTAATTCACGTAAGCAAGTCAGATTCAGAATTTAAAGCACAAATAATAGTAACAATTTGTGGCCTATGGTATTTTTGGAACATACCTCGCGGGCACCTTATATGGTCCTCACGGGCTACCATTCGCCCGGGACACCCCGTTGGTGACCCCTGAGATAGAACATGTGGCTGGAATTGCAAGAGCTGCAGCAGTGGAAAGAAGAGAGCAAAGACCTGGTGGCTTCAAAACAGAAGTTTCAGATGGAGCTGCCAGCAAGAGGTCATCCACATACTGCACAAGGAGAACAATTTAAGCGGAGACAACAACTGGCAAAGACAGTTGTTGAAGAGTCCAGGGGAAAGAACAAAACCTTGAGGCAGCCGATTGTAGGAGTAGCAAACACAATTCCAAATGAAAGCAAAAAATTGCTTCATTGAGGGATGGAGTGGAATGCAAAAGAAAGCATTAGCCAAGTCAATGTAAGTGAAATGAGTTTGTTCGTCATTTGCACTAGTATGGTATGTATCGTAAGATGGTATGGCATAGCAGGGGCATACTGTATGTGTGTTGTATTATTGTAACAGTTCAATTTTTGGATTTAACATTTGTTTTGTCATGGTAAAGTTTACTCACTAAGGCCTATTTGCAAATTTCCACGTAAGCGGTAATCCTCTCAAGTGGCAACAAGGATACTGTGGTATGTAATAATCCCATTCCCCCACCTCAACTCCTTGCATGGACCTCCCCTCCAATTGCAACATAAGAAGATTTTAGGAGTGCAATAATAACATTTGGGTAGTCCGTCACATTTTTTTCCTTAATATTTTGTTGTTTCATTACTTGATTTCTTTGGGTGACATTTCTTCTTAATTTATGTTTTATAGAATGGGGATTGACATTGGACTCAATGCTTCAAATGATGACATACCTTATGGAGGAAAAAGTGCCTTTTCCCAACTGGAGCACAACATAGTGGCTGGATATCTTATTACTGCAGGTAATAAAAAAAAACTGTTCACTTAAGCAATTGGCTGTGGATTTTGTGAGTAATTCGGGAATTTATGTTCTCTATTCTATTAGTTATACTAATGTACTCTGGAATTAATATTTGATTAATAACTATGCTATTTTGTTTGCAACCATCAATAATTTGTCAGTCTCAGGTTTGGTTCAGATTTCTCCTGTCCGTCGTGTAATCCAAAAATTAATAAAAAATACTTACTTATTGTACTGTATAGTTATTTATATGCTTGAATATAATAAAACATTAGTGGGTGGCACCTGCCAGAAGCCCTTCAGAAGGTCAAACTTACATATGTATGTAGCTTTACCAACGTGATCAATGTAATCATCTACTCTCGGTAGAGACACATATAGACCATAGTTCAAAGACCGTATAGTTTAGCCAAACGACGTATAGACACCAAAGTCGAACGAATGTTTCAAAGAGGCGAATGTTACTTCCATCAAATATCCAAGTAGGCGAATGTTTACGGAAATGTCCAACTGACGGGAGGTAGAAGGCAGTGTGGTGTCCGTGTACTTGTGTACTTGTCCAAAGGCAGCAGTGGTCGTCAGTCATCCTTCCTTAAATCCACTCGTCCGCTTCTCGAACATTCCAGACATCCACGTCTGACGATGTAATAGAGTCCCCCTTCTCTCAGAATGTAACAAAAGACCCATCCATCCATCCATCCATCCATCCATCCATCCATCCATCCATCCATCCATCCATCCATCCATCCATCCATCCATCCATCCATCCATCCATCCATCCATCCATCCATCCATCCATCCATCCATCCATTTTTAGAGCCTATCCCAGCTGTCAACAGCCAAAATGCAGGGTACACCCTGAACTGATTGCCAGCCAATTGCAGGGCACATAAAGACAAACAACCGCAGTCACCAGTCTGTCTGGTGGCCATCCAGGCCACCCAAAGTGAGGCGTCCAGCTAAGCAGGTCAGGAGGTCGGCCAAGCACCAGGGTCCCTACGGAGCAACTCGGGTGGATGTCCTCGAGGAGGAACCCAAAGGTTTAGCAGGAACCAGATGAGAGCACTTGACGGCTCTGGTTGAAGACCTCCTAGGATGTGGTCACGAGCCAGTGGCTGCCGCGGGTCAGTCGACACTGAGATGTGATCGTCCAGCGCCCCAAGGTTGGTAACCGCCGAGACGTGGTTTTGAAGTGGCTGATGATTGGTCGCCACAAAGGCATTGGTCATCGGGCGGATGGGAAATGGTCGCCGCCGAAACAGGAGCAGAAGGCGGCCAGGAATCGGTCACCATTGGGACAAGGATTGGTTCCCATCGAGGTGTGGTCATCAGGCGGCTGGGAATCGGTTGCCATTGAGTCGTAGTCGTAACGTGGCCGAGGATCGGTCGCAGCCGAGTTGCGGTCATCGGATGGCCGGGAATTGGTCACTGCCGAGGTGTGGTCATCATGCAGCTGGGAAACGCTTGCCCCGAAAGAGGAGCGGAAGGGGGCCGGGAATCAGTCACTATCGAGATGTGGTCATCAGGTGGCCAAGGATTGGTCGCCATCAAGGTGTTGTCATCAAGCGGCTGGGAACCAGTAGCCACCGAGACAGGAATGTGAGACGGCAAAGGACGGGTCACTGCCGGAACAGGAATGTCAGGCGGCAAAGGACGGGTCGTCACCGGAACTTGAACGTGAGGTGGCAAAGGATGGGTCGTCGCCGGAACAGGAACGTGAGGCGGCCGTGAACGTGTTGCTGCCAGGGCGTGGTCATGGTCATTGGGCGGCCAGTGATCGGTTGCCGCTGAAGCATGGTCGGCAGGCAGCCGAGGATCGGTCGCTGACAAGGCATGAACGTGGTCATTGAGCGGCCGGAGATCGGTCACCAACGAGGCATGGATGTGGTCATCGGGCGGCCGAGGACCGGTCGCCATTGAGGCGTGAGCATGGTCATCGATCAGCTGAGGATCGGTTGCTAACGAGGGTGTAGACTGCTGAGCCACGCTTACGTTGTGGTGGCGACCAACCTGGTGCTGAGCCACCCCCACATCGTGGTGGCGACCGAGCCACGCCCAAGCTGTGATGGCAACCATGCTCGAGCATGAGCAAGAGAAAGACCAAAGAGAATGTTAATGGATGTTGTGAGGGAAGACATGAGGGCAGTGGGTGTTAGAGAGGAAGGTGCAGGAGATAGGCTTACATGGAAAAAGATGACATGCTGTGGTGACCCCTAAAGGGACAAGCCGAAAGGAAAAGAAGAAGTAAGGAATGTAACCCTGGGGGAACTCTGTCCCTTGATCAGAACACTTTCAGCAGCAGCACTGAGATAGCAGTGACAAATAGTAAAATAGGCATGCTTATAACATTTATCTGTTGTTACTGAATGCCTTTATAGCATCGTGCAAAAGGAAGAAGTACTGTGACAGTGGCGGAAATGAAACAGAGCTCTTTACAACAAATATTTTCTCTCAGTTTGCACTGGCAAGCAGTAGCTATAAATACAGAATGACCAACTTAAGTTTCTTCACACCGATCATCTTGATTCTTGTTTATTTTTTCTTTCTTTCGGTCCTAATTTCCCAGGCCACACTGCCTCAAACTGAAGTGGCTGAACAGATTTCTTCGCTGCCAGGGCTTGCGACGATGGCTACTGTTAAAAGTTCCGGGTGTCAGGCACATCCCCATTTGAAGTCACTACTCAGAATGCCCTGTGATGAAAAAACAGTGGTGGCCTATATTGAAATTACATTGTGTAAAAATATATAAATTATTGTTGAAAGTTGTATCTTATTGATGTTTGAGTTAAAAGATCATATATACAAAACACTTAATTACCCCTGAATTTAATTTAAAAAGACACGTTTGATCTACAACTTTCTAAAATGTTTGGTTGAACTTATTGCTGCTAAAGAAGGGTCCACTGGTAACTAAAT
Source organism: Syngnathoides biaculeatus (assembly GCF_019802595.1). Taxonomy (NCBI): domain Eukaryota; kingdom Metazoa; phylum Chordata; class Actinopteri; order Syngnathiformes; family Syngnathidae; genus Syngnathoides; species Syngnathoides biaculeatus. The sequence goes on along the minus strand of NC_084654.1, from coordinate 2,155,807 downwards.
CCAACGGTTCACAGAGGTTTTCGTCCACTTCTTGTTAAAGTTGAAATTTTGCTTGATAAAAACATGAAAACATTAAATTGCATTGTAATAATTTAAGCAGACTTTCTTTATTCTTGTGATTTAAATGAAGCTAAAGTTAAGATAGTTGGTTAAGGCTTAGATATTTTTTCCTCCCTCTATAAATCATTCACTTCACAAGATGAATTTCTGATTTCAAATGTTCTTACCGTTCCTCTTTGTAGGCATCATCAGTTTATTGAGTAACATTGTCATTCTCCTGATGTTCATAAAGTTTAAGGAGCTCCGCAATGCTACCAATTTCATCATCATCAACTTGGCTTTTACTGACATTGGTGTGGCTGGCATTGGTTACCCTATGTCAGCTGCTTCCGACCTCCACGGAAACTGGAAATTTGGTTACACTGGTTGCCAGGTGGGTGACATACATACTCTTTTAAAATTACATTGATGGTGATAACTTGAGTTCTGTGACATCTTCCATCCATCCAGCAATTAATTTTTCCCCCCAATAATGATATCCACCACTATGTAGCACTTGTGTGTAAGACTAATGAGAGGTGGCAAACCGAAGTTATATACACACACACACACACACAAACACACACACACACACACACACACACACACACACACACATACACAATCCCAGACCCGTGTCTGTGGAGTTTGCAAGTTCTCCCAGTGCCTGCATAGGTTTTCTACGGGCATTCCGGTTTCCTCCTAAAAACATGCAACATTAATCGGACACTCTAAATTGCCCCTAAGTGTGATTGTGACTGTGACTGCTGTCTCTCTCCATGTGCCCTGCGACTGGCTGGCAACCAGTTCAGGGTGTACCCACCTCCTGCCCAATGACAGCTGGGATAGGCTCCGGCACTTCCGCGACCCCTTTGAGGATAAGCGGCTAAGAAATTGGGTGGATGGATGGACATATTTATGTATAGAAATCACACACACACACACGCACACACACACACACACATATATATATATATGAATCTCTGATTAATCCTTTGCAATTATTCTGTACAACAGGCCTTATCAATGTTTTTGACAACTAAGCTCCAAATGTACAAACACTTGTTTTAACCTGTATTTTAATAGTCAATAAATAAACTTTTTCATTTAATGATCAAAATAACTATATTGAAGATTTTGATTTTTCAAGGTCAACTCAAAATGGACACATACACAAAGCTTACCGAAGGGCACAAGGATGTTGAACCAATAACTGGGAAGCAAAAAATCAAATACTCTAGTTTTACATTTCTTGCCACTTCCATGGTGGTGTACATAGTCATCTACAAGAAATGGCTTCTTTGCCCGAAGGCACAAACATACCTACAGTAGATACCTTTTCAATGAACGTTCCACTATGCTCCAAGTAGCAGGAGTCCAGAAAGAAAGCTGTGGGGTCCCATCCACACAGATGACGTCAGTAAAGTCCTCCCAGTTGGCAATGCTGTATGTTCCCTCGAGGTCCTTGTCGTGCTCAGCAACTTCTTCACCACACGTGGCCTCACTAATTTGAGTTAGTCCCCAACTGAAGTCTTCTGTTGAGTACAGTAGTTTAAGGGTACTGAATCACTTTAAACACTTTGTGAGATAGAGTCATTCTCAATATTCTTTGACAGAATTGTTCAGTTCTTTTTACAAAATAATTTAAAGGTCAACTGACACATAAAGCATAATTTTTAGTATGTTTTTAATCGTGTTGTATTGCTTAAGTTTGCTCGACCACTTGGGAGGATGGATTCACTCTTCACACTTTTCCAAAACACCTGGATTGTTGTGAAAAATGGATTGCACAGGTGCAAAGGACGAGAGCTTTGTAGGTTCTAAAGGACAGGTAGGTGTGTATAGAGCTATTAAAACAAATTGTTGTATGGGACTAATTTGTCTCACAGTTTATAGCAAATGTTACGTGTGAATTTAGAATCAATCCCCTTGGTCAAACTGGCAAAATATAACAAAGAACTTGTACTGCGTTTAAGACAAATTAATCACACACAATACAATAAAACACAAAACAATAACAAAATACAAGTACAAAGACAGTTTAGTAGCGTGTAACATGAGCTAACTAGCTAACTAGACCTAAAGTCACCAAACATGAAAAAACTTCTCCGAAAGCAGCAATAATAAAATCTCTGTCCAGGTCCGACAATGTAATCCTTCTCTCAGAATGTAACAAAAGATCCACGTCATAATAACTTCATAAAGTACGTGAGTCAGAGGTGCTAAATGTGTCGATGTGCGCGGCCCGGCGTTGTTGTCGTTTACCAGCGGCTCGGCGTTGTTGTCGCTCGCCGGCATTATGCTTGACGTGGAGGTGGATCGGTCGGGGAGGTGGTTTGGCTGCCACCGGTGTCTGGGCACCCCTGAAGTAGTTACTTTGCCTGGCAAGGGTCCTCCTGACTATGCTATATACACAAGACTTGTAAAAGAGTTAGGAAATCGAACACTTCTATGCTTGTTATTTTGAATATTTCATCGGGTTCCTCGTCTGTCTGTTGGGTAGTCTGTTAGTTAGACGTGATTTGCACATCATCTTAATATGGCTCGAAACAATAGGTTAATATTGCCCCGGTCACTTCACTTGATTTTGAGATGTTCTCTTCTTTGAAATGAGCTTCACTCTCAGAAGGGGCGTCAGAAAAAAATCCGAAAATCTCTCTTGTTCATCTCCCATAGCAGGTTGCACAGCGTCTTCTCAATGGTGACTGTCCCAGTCTGACATCTGCAAATGACATTGCAGGTGATATGGCCACCACTGGGATGTCGAATGAGACTTCCGCAACTTTGCGCATTAATGACTCACATTCATGTCTTCCCTCACAACATCCACCAACCTTATATATATATATATATATATATTTTCTTCTTTTCCTTTCGGCTTGTCCCGTTAGGGGTCGCCACAGTGTGTCATCTTTTTCCATCTAATCTTGTGCATTTTCCTCTCTAACACCCACTCTCACAACATCCATAAACCTTTTCTTTGGTCTTCCTGTTGCTCTTTTGCCAGGCAGCTCCATCCTCAGCACCCTTCTACCAATATACTCACTATCTTGCCTCTGAACATGTCTAAACCATTAAAGGCTGTTCTCTCAAACCTTGTCTCCAAAACATCCAACTTTGGCTGTCCCTCTAATCAGATCATTTCTAATCCTATCCAACCTGCTCACTCCGAGCGAGAACCTCAACATCTTCATTTCTGCTACCTCCAGTTGTGCTTCCTGTTGTATCTTTAGTGCCACCATGTCTAATACGTACATCATTGCCGGCCTCACCACTGTTTTATAAACTTTGCCCTTCATCCTAGCAGACACTCTTCTGTCACATAACACACCAGACACCTTCCGCCAGCTGTTCCAACCTGCTTGGACCTGTTTCTTCACTTCATTTCCACACTCACCATTGCTCTGGGTTGTTGACCCTAAATATTTGAAGTTGTCTACCCATGGTATCTCTTATCCCTGTAGCCTCACTCTTCCCCGTCCGCCCCTCTCATTCACGCAGATATATTCTGTTTAACTTCAGTGAATCTTCATTCCTCTCATTTTCAGTGGGTACTACCATCTTTCTAATTGTTCCTCCACCTGCTTCCTGCTTTCACGGCATATCATATCATCAGCGAACATCATGGTCCAAGGGGATTCCAGTCTAACCTCATCTGTCACCCTATCCGTTACCACAGCAAACAGAAAGGAGCTCAGAGCTGATCCCTGATGCAGTTCCACCTTAAATTCTTCTATCACACCTACTGCACACCTCGCCACTATTCTGATTCCCTCATACATGTCTTGTACTATTCTACCATATTTCTTCGCCACACCAGATTTATACACGCAGTACCACAGTTCCTCTCTTGGTTCTCTGTCATAGGCTTTCTCTCGATCCACAAAGACACAGTGTAGCTCTTTCTGACCTTCTCCGTACTTTTCCACGAGCATCCTCAAGGTAAATAATGCATCTGTGGTACTCTTTCTAGGCATGAAACCATACTGTTGCTCACCGATTCTTACTTCCGTCCTCCACTACTCTATCCCATAACTTCATTGTGTGGCTCATCATCTTTTTTCCAATGTAGTTTCCACAGTTCTGAACATCGCCTTTGTTCTTAAAAATGGGGACGAGCACACTTTTCCTCCATTCTTCTGGCATCTTCTCTCCTACTAGTATTCCATTGAATAAGTTGGTCAAAAATTTCACAGCCACCTCACTAAATTGTTTCCAAACTTCCACTGGTATGTCACCGGGGCCAACTGTCTTCCATTTTTCATTGTGTTGAGTGCCTTTTTAACTTCTCCCTTACTAATCATTGGTACTTCCTGGTCATTCACGCTTGCCTCTTCTACTCTACCTTCTCTCCCATTTTCTTCCTTCATTAACTTCTCAAAGTACTCTTTCCATCTACTTAGCGCACTACTTGTCCATCGCTATCCTTAATCACCTTTACTTGTTACACATCCTTCCCATTTGTATCCCTCTCTCTGGCCAACCTGTAGAGATCCTTTTCTCCTTCTTTCGTATCCAACCTGGAGTACATGTCATCTCCTCAGTCCTTTCAGTGTCCCACTTCTTCTCTAACCTCTTTCCTTCTATGACTTCCTGTATTTTGGGGTTTTCCTTCTCCCCTTTCCTACCAGAAGACATACCAAGTACTCTCCTGCCTGCCTCTCTGAATACCTTGGCAGTAGTATCCGAGTTTTCTGGGAGCTCTTCCTGACCATCTCGAGTCTGTCTCACCTCTTTTCGAAAGGCCAGACAATATTCTTCCTTTCTCAACTTCCACCACCTGATTCTCTGCTCTACCTTTGTCTTATTAATCTTCCTACTCGCTACCAGAGTCATCCTACACACCACCATCGTATGCTGTCGAGCCACACTCACCCCCGATACTACCTTACAATCAGAAACCTCCTTCAGATTATATCGTCTGCACAAAATATAATCCACCTGCGTGCTTCTACCTCTGCTCTTGTAGGTCACTCTATGTTCCTGCCTCTTCTGAAAATAAGTGTTCACCACTGCAAATTCCATCCTTTTTGCGATGTTCACCACTCTCTGCTCCTCAAAGTTCCTTTGCTGAATGCAGTACTTACACATCACTTCTTCATCGCCCCTGTTTCCTTCACCAACAGGTCCATTGAAATCTGCAAGTGTGTTTCAGTTTAACCTTCATAATTGTCACGAACGAGGCACGAGGGTGGACCCAAATGCACGACTCCAGAGACAGCAGACAGTACGGAGGAAACCTTTATTCGGTCCAAGGTCTGAGATCAGGCAGACAGTCCAACCAATCAGAAGTAATAGTACGGCAGGCTTACGAGGGTGGTCAGTGGACAGGCGTGGGTCGGTGCACGGAGGACAGAAGTCAGGCAAACAGGAGTGCGGGAACGAGGCATCAAGAACAACGATCTAGCGGAGGACAAATCGTCCCCCAAGTCCTATATATACTGGGAGGCATCAGCCGGGACAAGGTGCAGGTGTGCACTGACTAATTGGCTGGCCAGGCCTAGCCTGTACAGGAAGCCCGGAGCATGCCAGTACCCCCCCCCCTCAACGGCCGGCTCTGTACGGCCCAGGAGCATCAGGGTGAGCCGCGTGAAAGTCCCTGATGAGGGAGCGGTCCACGACCAAGCGGGAGGGGATCCAGGAGCGCTCCTCCGGGCCATATCCCTCCCAGTCCACCAGGTACTGGACCCCCCTTCCTCTGCGGCGGGAAGACAGCAACCGGCGCACAGTATACACCGGCCCCCGTCGATCATGCGGGTGGGTGGGGAGGGGGGGGGGGCTTGACCAGAGGAGCCAGCGACGAAGTGCGATTCGGGCGAAGTCTGCTGACGTGGAACGTCGGGTGCACCTTCATCGACCTGGGCAGTTTCAGCGAGACGGCGACCGGGTTAATGACCTTGGAAATCGGAAACGGGCCAACGAACCTGGGAGCCAGTTTGCGGGATTGCGTACGCAGCGGGAGATCTTTGGTGGAGAGCCACATTCGCTGTCCCACTCTGAACTCTGGCACTGGCCTCCTCTTGCGGTCCGCTGCGGCCTTGTAGGCGCTGCTCATGCGCAGCAGTGTCCTCCGCGCTGCTTCCCAGGTCCGTTTGGACTGTCGCACCACGGCCAGGGCCGACGGGACCACGGATTCTGTGGCCAGTGGAGGAAACAGGGACGGAGGATAACCGTGCACGACATGGAGTGGAGCCATACCTGTTGAGGCGGAGGGTAGAGAATTGTGGGCATACTCCACCCACTTGATGTGCTGGCTCCACGTGCTCTGGTCCCTGGAGGACAGGCATCGAAGACCGGTCTCCAGCTCCTGATTTATCCTCTCAGTCTGGCCATTCGACGACGGGTGATGACCCGATGTCAGACTAGCTGACACGCCGATGAGTTTGCAGAACTCTTTCCAGAAGCGAGCGCTGAATTGCGGGCCCCTGTCCGAAACGATGTCCCGGGGTAGTCCGTGGTAACGGACGACCTCGTCTAACACCAGCTGGGCTGTCTGCTTGGCCGACGGGATCTTTGGAAGCGGCACGAAATGGACCATCTTGGAGAAACGGTCCACTACAGACAGGACCACTGTGTTCCCTTGGGAGGGCGGCAGGCCGGTGACAAAGTCCAGCGCGATGTGTGACCACGGACGAAAGGGAGTGGACAGGGGTCGTAACTCACCAACGGGCCGTTGGCGGGAAGTCTTATTGGCCGCACATACCGGGCAGACGTTGACAAACTCCCTTACGTCCTTGTTGAGGTTGGGCCACCAGAACCTTTGTTCCACCACTGAACGTGTCTTTGCCATACCCGGGTGACTGACCGTCTTGTTGGTATGGGCCCAGGCGATGACGTCTCCCCGCAGAGATGGGATGACGAAAAGGCGGCCCGGCGGACAATCCGCGGGTGGCGGTGTCTCTCCCAGGGCCTCCTTCACCCGTGACTCGACCGCCCAGGTGAAGCCGGACACGAAGCACGCCTCTGGCAGAATAGGAGCGGCCTCTGATTCCGTACGCTCCTCCTCGTGGATCCGCGAGAGTGCATCCGGCTTGCCGTTCTTGGAGCCTGGGCGGAAGGACACCGTAAAGCGGAAGCGGGTGAAAAACAGGGCCCACCTGGTCTGACGGGCGTTCAACCTATTCGCAGACTTCAGGTATTCAAGGTTCTTATGGTCCGTGAAGACAACGAACGGTACTTGCGAGCCCTCCAGCCAGTGCCGCCACTCCTCCAACGCGCTCTTGACCGCCAGCAGTTCCCGATCTCCCACGTTGTAGTTCCTCTCTGTCGGGGTAAGATTCCTAGACAGGAACGCGCACGGGTGGATCCTTCCATCCCTGGGACTCCTCTGCGACAAGACTGCTCCGATTCCTGAATTAGACGCATCCACCTCCACCACAAACTGGTTATCTGGGTCCGGAACAATGAGAACAGGCGCAGTAGTGAAACTTGCCTTTAGCATGCTGAAGGCCTCCTGGCAGGTCCCGGACCACGCGAAGGTGGTGTGTGGCGAGGTGAGCGAATGCAGAGGAGCGGCCACGGAACTGAAGTTCCTTATGAATTTCCTATAGAAATTGGCAAATCCCAAAAACCTCTGTACATCCCTCCTGTTGGTGGGGGTAGGCCACCGCAGCACCGCGTCGACCTTCCCGGGGTCCATCCGTATCTCTCCCTCAGCCAGGACGAAGCTCAGGAAGGACACGGATGCCCGATGGAACTCACACTTATCCATATTCACGTACAATTGGTGCTGCTGCAGACGCCGGAGCACCTCTCTGACTTGTTGAATGTGAGAGGTTAGGTCTGCTGAAAAGATGAGAATGTCATCCAGGTATACAAAGACAGATCTATTCAGAAACACCCGAAGCACGTCGTTAATGAAGTTTTGAAAGACGGCCGGGCCGTTTGTCAGTCCAAAAGGCATCGCAAGATACTCATAGTGCCCTGTGGGGGTGTTGAACGCTCATCCCCTTCCCGAATCCGCACCAGATGGTAAGCGCTGCGCAAGTCGAGCTTGGTGAAGATCCGGGCTCCCTGAAGGAGTTCGAATGCTGTAGCGATCAGCGGCAAAGGGTACCTGTTCTTGACTGTGATGTCGTTCAATCCTCGGTAGTCGACGCAGGGTCGCAGCGTTTAGTCCTTCTTCTTGACAAAACCCCCCCCCCCGCACCGGCTGGTGAGGATGAGGGGCGAATGAGTCCGGCTGCCAGCGAGTCCTCGATGTAGTCCCTCATGGCTTGATGCTCTGGTCCTGTTAGCGAGAACAGTTTCCCTCTGGGAGGAGAGGTGCCTGGCAGGAGTTCAATCGCGCAGTCGTATGACCAATGTGGCGGCAGAGACTTTGCCTTAGATTCAGAGAAGACCTCCCGTAGGTCATGGTAGCAGGAGGGCACCGCGGTCAGCTCCGGGGCGGTACTAGGTTCTGTTAACCGAACCGGCGCGACTTGAATACCCTTGTCTTCCTGGACAGCGAAACAGCGACTGAGACAGTCCTCTCCCCAAGTCTTGATCTGACCCGTGGTCCAATCTATGTGCGGGTTATGTTCTTTGAGCCACGGGCTCCCCAGGATGATGTCGCTACTACGTGCGTTGAAGACATGGAAGCTAATACGCTCCGAGTGAGCGTCCGGAAAGCTCATACGTAGCATCTGAGTGCGATGTGTAACCCGACAAAGGAACTTGCCGTTGGCGCCATAGGCGTGACGAAGCCGTTGCGTGGGGAAGGTTACTGCCCCCGGCTCTTCGACCACGCGGGGATTTATCAGGTTTGCGTCCGACCCGGAATCTATGAACGCCGTCACAGTGCATGAACGGGAGTCCGTTCCCAAGGTGAGGTTAAGAAGGGACCTCCCTGACCCCGCCGCGGTGTACCGCACACTCACCGGAGTAGAGATCCTGATGTCAGAGTGCTCTGGTCGAGTCGGGCAGCGGGCGATCAATTTTCCCAAACGCCCGCAGTAAAAACAACGCCCCTCCCGTCACCGGCGCAGACGCTCCTCCACTGGCCCGTCGTGACCCTCCACCTGAGTGGGTTCAGCCGTGGACGACCGGGCGGCAGCCGGACTGGACCCCTCCCTCTCTCCCTCAGTCATCACGGCTAGTTGATCCTCCATTACTAGTCGCTGGTCAACCTTGAGGGCCAACGCGATGAGTGCGTCCAGCGAGGGAGGAAGATCAACAGCGATGAGGAGACCCTGGATTTGGGGGGAAAGCCCCTGGAAAAAGGCGTCGTGCAGGGCGTCCTCGTTCCATCGACTCTCGGGGGCGCAGATTCGGAACTCAATGGCGTAGTCGGACACGCAGCGACGTCCTTGACGAATCGTCATGAGCGAGGACGCCGCCTGGCGTTCCGGAGCCGCGTACTGGAAAACCTGGGTGAGCGCGCAGACGAACCTCGTCCATGAACGGCAGATCTCTGAGTTATGACTCCACTCGGCAGTGGCCCACGCCTCCGCCCTCCCCGTCATGTGGGAGATGACGAAGGTGATACGGGAGCGGTCCGTGGGAAAAGCGGCCGCTTGCAGTTCAAAATGGAGATCGCACTGAACGAGGAAATGCTAGATCGTTCTGTCATGAACGAGGCACGAGGGTGGACCCAAATGCACGACTCCAGAGACAGCAGACAGTACGGAGGAAACCTTTATTCGGTCCAAGGTCTGAGATCAGGCAGACAGTCCAACTAATCAGAAGTAATAGTACGGCAGGCTTACGAGGGTGGTCAGTGGACAGGCGTGGGTCGGTGCACGGAGGACAGAAGTCAGGCAAACAGGAGTGCGGGAACGAGGCATCAAGAACAACGATCTAGCGGAGGACAAATCGTCCCCCAAGTCCTATATATACTGGGAGGCAACAGCCGGGACAAGGTGCAGGTGTGCGCTGACTAATTGGCTGGCCAGGCCCAGCCTGTACAGGAAGCCCGGAGCATGACAATAATTAGTTATGAATGAGGAAAATGTATCATTACAGTGCAGATTAATGTGTTTGGACTATTAGATCTCGTTGTATAAGAGGCTTCTATCACAGATAAAATATTTCAGAATCACAGGTGTATATAAAAGCCTGATCACAATTCTTGTAAATCACAGTCACTGATATATATTTCAGAATCACAGTTTATCACAATTATTATGTATCGCAGGTTGTATACTGTTGAATATAAATGATGTTACAAACGTATCTCAATATGTGTATAAATGAATAGAAGTGTACACTTAAGGGTACATTTCAAGTTCATCGAGAATAGTAAGTTTCTTTCGGCTTGTCCCATTCGGGGTCACCACAGCAAAAGGCTCATATTAGTTTGGCAGAGTTTTTACGCTGGATGCCCTTCCTGACGCAACCCCTCTCGAGTTCATCAAGAATAATCTCTACTCAAGGTTATCTACTGAATATGTGTTGTTGTGGGTGTTGTAACGGAGGGCTCGGTGCAGGTGGCCTTGTGTATTGCTGTGTAGGTGAGACGGACTGCGCATGTGTGTTGTGTGCTAAGAGCCACTAAAGCAACAGCGAATCAATGCGCCGTGTTATTACTCATCCTGCCATTGAAATTCGGAGGTGCGACTTGAGAAGCAAGTTAACCCCGAGTAGGACAACCTTGGCCCAGGAGAAGACGTCTTCCCTGGGTCTCCCAACCATGGTCAGGTGACCGGAGCAAGAACGGTTAACAGTGTGTATATGTGTGTGGAATTTATTGATAACATTTCCGAGATTGTTCATTCTTTTGTCCAAAAAGTGTCTGAAAAATTCCTTGTAATTTGTGGAATATATCAATTAAAATGTCTGCAACACTAAGACGGGAGGTGGGCATGGCACAGAGAATATTATTAAGGCCTGTACCTCCCATTATATTTGTATGTGTCAATGTATCTTCTAAACCTTCCTGGGCATGCTGCAAATGTTTAGATTATATTAATGTCTCTTGGGGTCTAAAACATCCCAGGTATTCAGATTTATCGCATCGTTTTCCATAACAATGTATGTGTGTTTACCATGCTTTTTGGCCTGACTGGAAGTCAGAGCCTATTGACTATGGCACTGTCCATAATGGATGCAAAGTGCGCAGTCTCGTTTTTATTCTATGTCATTGGTGTGGACAGGAGGTCCCCCTCTGATCTCTTCCATGGGAAGGGGTTGGTCCCCGTTTTGCTCCCAACTACACCCCCCCCCCCCCCTTCTAGCCTTGGGAAGTCTGTGGGCATTGAATGCTTGGGTACAATAAACCAATAAATGCAGATTAGTATTCAGGACACCTGGTGATAAAATGGCCATAGAATTCCTTTGAAGTACACTTTAGAGTTCCTTTGAAGTAGAATTACTCAGGGAGTTTGTCTGTCTTTGCCCTTAATTCTCCTCGTGCAGGTTTTATCTAATGTAATGCTGAAATACACTACAGTACCAAGAGAGAAACTGTGGTGATGGATGTGTAAGTTTGGTGTGGCAAAGAAGTATGTTAGAATAGTACAGGACATGTATGAGGGCAACAGAAAAGTGGTGATATATCCCAAAGGTGTGACAGAAGAATTTATAGTGGAGGTGGGACTGCATAAAGAATCCGCTCTTTGCAGTGTTAATAGATAGAGTGACAGATGAGGTTAGACCGGAATCCCCTTGGATCATGATAATCACAGATGACATTGGGACTGCAGTGAAAGCAGGGAGCATGTGAAGGAACAGTTTGAAAGGTGGAGGCATGCACTGGAAAGGAGAGGAATGAAGATTAGCCAAAGTAAAACAGAATATATGCGCATGAATGAGAGGGATAGAGGGGGAATGGTGAGGCTTCAAGGAGAAGAGATCGCAAGGGTAGTTGACCTCAAATACTTGGGGTCAACAATCCATAGCAATGCTTTGTGTTGGTCAGAATCAGAATGAGCTTTAGTAAGTAAGTATGTAATATGTATGTAATTGTGTTTAGTATGTAACCTCACTCACATCCTGCTGGTCCAATATGCATTAGTATTAGTAATTCATTTTGTAAACTATCGCACAATTCATCACTTTAAACTGCTCCCTTTGCAGAATTGTCATTGCATTGGTCTATAATGGGAACTGCGGACGGATAGAGGCACTCTGTACAAGTTTAACAGAATGTAGGACGTTAACACACTTATCGCTTACCTGTTCTAAATGAAGATTTAACATCTTGCATGACTCTTAAAGGAATAGTTCCTATAAACAGAACTGTCTCTCGTTCTTTGTTCTTGTTGCTTTGTTGTTCTTTGTTCTGAATGTCATACAAGAGCAGCACCGCCTGCTGGAGAAAAAAATCCTTGTGTGTCTTTACAGACTCGGCCAATAAAGACGATTCTGATTCTGACATTTCAACATAAAATTCTTACAGAACAAAAGTAATTCAGCACACCTCAATAACATTAACCATGATTCAACCTTTATATATTGGAGCACATATAATTTTATTATTGCTCAATGAAATTGAACTTTTAGCTTAATTTCTATTGATTATAATATATTTACAGGTATTTTCTTCCGATGTGTTATCCCATTGTTTAACTGGGCAAGAAATACAAATGGAAAAGTTATACCAAGCAGTGTATAACAATTTTGTAATTGACTAATTAGAGGTCACCTAAAATTTATGTTGCACTGCAATAGTGGGGAACACGACACTAGTCCAGAGTGAAATGTACAGCTGAGGAAAACCTATATTCTCCGCTTTATTGCTAAAGACTAATCTTGGGCTGCAATAATTAAATTGACAAAAATGTTTTTGTTTCCAGATTTATGCAGGTCTCAACATCTTCTTTGGCATGGCTAGCATTGGTCTGTTGACTGTGGTGGCCGTAGATCGATACCTCACAATTTGCAGGCCTGAAATAGGTATCTAATCACCTAATATCCTCATTTTGACCAGCCTGGAGACAAATCACAACAATGAAATCATCACAATCTAAATGTTTTAAATGTTCTTGAAATGCTCTAAAAAATGAACATCTATTTTTTTTTCTGGAAACCAACAGAATATCTATCCATCCATCCATTTTCAACAGCACTGGTTAGGGTCACTGGACTCTATTCCAGCTGATTTACGGCAAAAGGCGGACTACACTCTGAACTGGTTAATCAGTCGTAGAGCACATATAGACACAGGCTGCTATTTGCGGTCAGGGGAATGTATTTTGTACTACTACACCATCAGTGACATAATGCAGCCCTGTGAGGGCCCAAGCCAGTGCAATCTTTAGGCCTGGCCCAAGCCCGGATAATGCAGAGGGTTGTGTTAGGAAGGGCATCCGGCGTAAAACCTTTCCTAAAGAATACCATCCCGGATCCGTCGTGGCCTGGGTTAACAATGCCCGCCCCCGACACTGTTAATGTGCAGGGCCCTGGTGGAAATTCAGCTACTGTGGATCGAAGACAAAGAAGAGGAGGAAAGAGGATATGTCGGCAGAAGAAGAAGCGGAATGCACACAGCCTACAACTGAGTGTTAAATAGGGGTGGCCAACTAGTCAGAGACTCAGAGCCACTTTTTTTCTGTGTTACTGCAAAGAGCCACATCATACACATGGGTACACATGAACATCATCTTTTAATCATGTATGCACACATACACAGACCTCTGCTCAGCCAGATCTAATGAAAATAACCACACCAACATGATAATATCAGTAATTTTCAACAGTTAACATTGTGTGCACTGTCTCACACACACACACACACACACACACACCACACACACACACACACACACACCACACACACACACACACAAACTCTCAATTCAAGCAAGTCCACAAACAATAATAGAATAATTTTGAATAACATCTTTCTCTTACTATGCTGCTTAGTGAGTTAGACTTCTGGCATTCCTTATCTTGAACAATCCTCTTCAAATCTGGCTTGTATTCTGTTGTTGCCACTCTAAGCAATTCTTTCATATGAGTGTCAGTCAGAACAGATCGATGCTTTGATTTCACATGTTTCAGGGTAGAAAACACAGACTCGCAGTCGTGCATTGACCCAAACATGGACAGTATCTTAAGTGGAGCTCATTTGATGTTGGAGTATTTTTCAATTGGCACACTTTTCCAGAATTCAACGGTCACTTCCCTTAAAACAGCTTTCAGTTGATCATCCTCACAAAGGTCGAGCTCCAACTCAGCTGCAGCCTCATCTGTGTTAATGATTTACACATGAGTTTCTTCTTGTGGATGATGGAGTGAAAATTCCAAAAGTCAAGAAATTTTGGATCACCTTTCCACAGCCCCACAAGCCCGTTCACGGATCCGATCATGGCTGGCCCTCCATCCGTGGCTCTTGCAGTAGCTTCGGTATGGGCAGATTTGCTTTTACAAATGCAGCCATCATTCCTTCTTTCACATCTATGCCACAGGTTCTGTCTTTTCATGGCACAATATCAAGGAGTTCTTCTTTGATCATACATTCATTTGACACTGACCGTGCAAATATTCCCAACTGAGGCTTGTCTTGTATGTCACAACTCTCATCCAATCCCACACTAAAATACTAAAATGCTTGAAGGTCAGAGTGCAACTGTGATTCAACAGCAGTGTTAATATCCGATATTCTGCGTTCAACACTGTGGCAGGACAGTTGAACGTCTGATACGCTCCGTTTTAGTTTGTAGTCTCCAGGAGCCAAGATTTCAAAGGCGTCAATGAGGCATTTTTTTAATGAAATCCCCTTTGTTGTATGGCTTTTTAGCCCGTGCTATGTTCCAAGCCAGCTAATATTATGCAAGCGTTACGGTCTTCAAGTGTTTCGTAAATTTTTGGAAAAACTCCACCTGCTTTTCTGGCTGGCTTTTCAAAGCGACCAACTTGTTCTTGCGAAGTTCAGTCCCTTTTGGAAATTGCTCTTCGATGTTAGGGTGGAGTGAGGTGAAGTGACGCTGAAGATTTGAAGCTTTGAAATGCGCTAATGCTGCGTGACATACAAGGCAGATCGGCTTGCCATTACGTTCAACAAAAATATATAAACTCTCCCACTCTGGCAAAAACGTCCTGTGTTCTTCTTCATATTTTCGTTTGGCTGTGCTTTTTTTCCCTGCCATTTCAAGAGGTAACTTGACGGAAATTGTTTAAAACACAAATGATGTCACACCAAAGATTCTCTCGTCGCTCATTTGACGTCACTCAAACAGGCTTACATGGTCAGTGTGCCATCTAGCTGTAGGGGGAGTGAATGACAGCCCCCAGCCAAGGATTTTTGACGCATGTCATGTGAAAGCTCCTGAAGAGCCGCATGAAACTAGTTAAAGAGCCGGATGAGGCTTGCGAGCCGCGGGTTGGTTATACTATAGACTTTGAATGTTGGGACTATGACGGGAAATGCTCAGGAGTTGGTTACAGGATGATGACGAGAAAGGTTGATATATTGTGATTCCAAGAGAGCAGGTGGAAAGGTCGTAAGGGTTTGGGTTTAGGGGCAGGGTTTAAATTATTTTACCATGGAGTAGATCGGAAGATAAATGGTGTAGAGGTAATTTTAAAGAAAGAGTTGGGTAAAAATGTCTTGGAGGTGAAAATACCATCAGATCAAGTGATGAGGCTGAAAGTCAAAATTGAGGGTGTTATGTATTATGTGATTAGCAGCTATGCCCCACATGTAGGATGTGACCAAGAGTTGAAAAATAAATTCTGGAAAGAACTATTTGAATTATTTCTCAGCATCCCAGACAGAGAGAGAGTTGTGATTGGTGGATAATCTAATCGACATGTTGGTGAAGGAAATGGGGGGTATCAAGAAGTGATGGGTAAGTACAGCATCCAGGAAAGGAACTTTGAGGGACAGATGGTGGTGGACTTTGCAAAAAGGATGAAAATGGCAATAATGAACACTTTTCCAGAAGAGGCAGAAACATAGGGTGACCTACAACAGTGGATGTAGAAGCACGCAGCTGGATTATATTTTGTACAGACGATGTAATCTGAAGGAGTTTACTGATTGTAAGGTAGTGGTAGGGGAAAGTGTAGCTTGACAGCATAGCATGGTGGTGTGTAGGATGATTCTAGTGGTGGAAAGGAAGATTATAAATACAAAGGTTGATCAGAAAACCATGTGGTGGAAACTGAGAAAGAAAGAATGTTGTGCAGCCTTTTGGAAAGACGTGAGACAGGCTCTCGATGGACAGGGGGAGCTCCTGGAAGATTGGACTACTACACCCAAGGAGGTCAGTGAGACCGGCAGGAGAGTACTTGGTGTGTCTTCTGGTAGGAAAGGGGAGAAGGAGACTTGATGGTAGAACCCCAAAAGGAAGGAGGAAGTCATAGAAGGAAAGAGGATAGAGAAGAAGAAGTGGGACACTGAAAGTACTGAGGAGAGATGAAAGGAATACATTTAGATGCGACATAGGGCAAAGGCAGAGGTGGCGAAGGTTCAAACAAGAGGCATATGACGACATGTACTCCAGGTTGGATACGAAAGAAGGAGAAAAGGATCTCTACAGGTTGGCCAGACAGAGTGATAGAGATGGGAAGGATGTGCAGCAAGTAAAGGTGATTAAGGATAGTGATGGAAATATGTTGACTGATGCCAGTAGTGTGCTAAATAGATGGAAAGAGTACTTTGAGAAGTTAATGAATGAAGAGAATGGGAGAGAAGGTAGAGTAGAAGAGATGAAGGTGACTGGGAAGTGGCAATGATTTGTCAGGGAGCAGTTAAAAAGGCACTGAACAGAATGAAAAATGGAAAGACAGTTGGACCTGATGACATACCAGTGGAAGAATGGAAGCAATTTGGTGAGGTGGCTGTGGAGTTTTTGACCAACTTATTCAATGGAATACTAGTGGGAGACAAGATGCCAGAAGAATGGAGGAAAAGTGTGCTCGTCCCCATTTTTAAGAACAAAGGCGATGTTCAGAACTGTGGAAACTACAGAGGAATAAAGATGATGAGCCACACAATGACGTTATGGGAAAGAGTTTCGATGGTAAGTACCTTGTGGTCAGGTCTGCACCCATGGGGCCAAGCCACGGAAAGCCTAAAGTGTCAATGTGGGCCTGCCTTATCATTATCTCATTCTCTCTGGGAGGGGCCAAGGAGCTCGGGTGCTTCGAGAGGTGCATGGCAGTAGATGGCAGGAACCTTGGAGATCCAATTCAAGGCTATAGAAGCTGGCTCTAAGGATGTGGAATAAAAATCTCCGACAGAGAAAGAGCCTGCAAAGATGTGCAACATTGAGAAAACTTCAGCAAGAGATAGTTGGGTTGATAGAAGACAGTTTTGGCTCTAGTACCAATCGTTTCGATTTCATGCTGAGAGGCTCTGAGCAGGTATGGGGATACTGATGACCCTCCGTTTTGTTTTCAAACATCTGTGCTTATCAGAGACTGGCCATGAAATCACTCCTTAAACATAAGCGTACCAGTTAGATGATCGACTTTGTGGTTATGTAATTGGATGCATATCTTGGATACTCAGGTGAAGAGCGAGCAAGAGGTATCAACTTATTGCCACATAGTGGTGTGAAGAGAGGACCGAAGGTGTCAACTGATCCCAACCTGGTGGTGTGTTGGTTGCTCCAATGGTGGAGGAAGATGGTGGTCTGACCTGGCAGACCCAAATGTATTATGAAGGTCTGCTGGGAACCTCTGCCAGAAGGAGTTACAACTCCTACATCCTGGAAAACATTGGCCATGCCCCAAGGGAAGTGAGTCCGAGTGAACCATATTCGAGCTCTCCATTGTTGAGCCAGCCAAATGGAGACATAAGGTCATTGGTTCCTCTTGTGGCAGCAATCCCTGAAACCATTATTGGACACCAGTGGCAAGGACTGCCACCAAGATGAAGAGAGTCCTACTTAGCTTTTGTGTCAGGACAGCTCCAGAGGCAGCTGTGTGGATCCACTGGTCATGTGGCATGCATCTTTGGTAGTTGCTGAGACAAAAATTCTGAGGCCGTGGAGAGTGACTTCTGGATGGCTTTAAGGAAATTCTGGTGCACCTTTCAGTGTCTAAGGAGGAGGAAGCAGCACACTGTCAACACTGTGGATAATTGGGACGAGGTGCTTCTGACCTTATTTCGGGATGTTGTGAGTGGGTGGGTCAAAGACTTTGAAGACCTCAATTCCACCGGCATGTCACCGGCATGTGAATGTGCGGAAGCAGAGTTTTTGGGCTCTGAGAAGGGTTTTCCCATCTGTGAGGTTGATATCTCAAAGGTCATTAAAAAACTTATTTTTGGCAGGGCCACAGGGGTGGTGAGATCTGCTGGTCCTTTTTTTCATCCTGTTCGGGTTTTAGGTCAAGCAGAAAGGAGGATCTGTAGCCATTTTATGCCAGAACAGTTTAACAATGTAACTGGACCTTATAAGGTGCTGCTTTGGCTTCTTTGTATCCTAATGGATATTTGTTGAGAATCAAAGTCAAACAGTCCAACGGAACATGGTTTCCAGATGGAAGTGACAAAAGAAGACATCAAAGCATTAACCCGAAACAAAATGAGGAAAATAATCATGATAAACCTAGATAAATTACACAGATATGAGTGTTGTATGGGGCAGTACTGCTGGAACCCTGTGAGGGAAGGACAGAACAAGATAAGGCAGGGCAGAGATAGGGAAAGAAGCATGCAGAACTAGGGTCATGAACCCAGCTGTGCAACTGAAGTCTGGTGGGAAAGGCTGTCTAAATTATAAACGTATATAGGACAAGAGTGAGAGAGGGGATACCAATGAAATTTGCATAGTCATAAGTTATTTATTAAATTGCTCCACACCCAGTGAACTGCCAGTAAAGTGTTTAAAGTGGAGCACTTCATATATATATATATATATATATATATACACACACACACACACACACACACCACACACACACCACACACACACACACACACCACACACACACACACACAACACACACACACAGACATATATATGGTATGGTAAGATGCCTAAAGCCTAAACACCTTGCGGAGGAAACTAATTTCGGCCGCTTCTATCCAAAGGTGAGGGTAGGAATGGAGATTGATTGGTGAATTGAAAGTGTTGCCTTTCGACTTAGCTCCCTCTTTACCAACAAGAGAGTGATACAAAGTCCGCTTCACTGCAGAGGCTGCATTTATCTGCCTGTCGATCTCCCACTCTGTTCTTCCCCCACTCATGAACCCCAAGATACTTGAACTCCTCCACTTGGGGCAGGATCTCATCCCTGATCTGAAGGAGCCATGCCATACCACCTTTTTTTAGACTGAGGACAATAGTCACAGATTTGGAGGTGCTTATTCTCATCCCAGGCACTTCACACTCACCTCTGAACTGCTCCATTGAGAAATGAAGATCAACGCTTGATGAAGCCAACAGAACAACATCATCGGCAAAAAGCACAGTTGCAATACTGAGACCACCAAACCAGACCCCCTCTACGTGTCGGGTGCATACTGTCCATGAAAGGTATTAACAGAATTGGTGACAAAGGGCAGACTTGGCGAAGTCAAACATTCAGCAGAAACGAGTCCAACTTCCTGCAGGGAATGTGGACCAACCTCTGACACTAGTTGTACAGGGAGTGAGCACCCCCATATATGGGAGTTCGGTACGCCATACTCCCAAAGGATGCTCCACAAGACTTCCTAAGGAACACAGTCAAACTCCTCCAAATCCAAAAAACCCACACAGACTGGTTGAGTGAACTCCCATGCACCCTCAAGGACCCTGCTGATGGATAGAGCTGGTCCACTGGTCTACCGCCAGGATGAAAAACCACATTATTCCTCCTAAATCTAAGATTCAACTTCCCGATGGACCCTCCTTTCCACCACCCCTGAATAGACCTTTCCAGAGAGACTGAGGAGTGATATACCCCTGTTGTTCAAACACACTCTCCTGACTCATTGTCACGAAAGAATGCACACATTTCTTATGCACAGATGGAGTAATGCTCTTTCTTGTTATTGGATCTTTCAATATTTGTTTCACAGAAACCTTAACACTTTAAAATGAAAGATAGGAAGCATGGGAGCAGTCAGTTCAATTTTATGAACTGTTCAAAGTTACAGAAGAAGGCATCAGTGGAAGATTTGTAATACAACATACAAATTATCGTCTTTTATGACACAACCCTCTTAAAAAATAGTAAGAATAGCAGTAAACAATAAACCTTTACCCTGTACAGTACTATGTTGTAAAATTGTTTGTCCAAAGGCTGGTGCTTGTGAAATGTTCATGCACAAGCTTTTATGATCTGATTTTTGGGAATGCCAGTAATTACATACTGTGTCTTCAAATGCAGTTGTCCAAAAGTATTCAGACAATGATTTATATATACTGTATATATATCCATCCATCCATCCATTTTCTTAGCCGCTTGTCCTCATGAAGGTCGCGGGAGTGCTGGAGCCTATTCCAGCTGTCAACAGGCTGCATATTTTTGGGATGTGATAGGAAACCGGAGTGCCCATAGAAAACACCCACAGGCACTGAGAGAACATGGAAACTCCAGTGAACCAAATAAATATTTGAACACCCCTCCCACTCAGAAATCAATGTGGTGGTGGTGGTGGTGGTGGGGGCGGGGGGGGTCCGAAATTTTCATCGTAGGTGCATGTCCACTGTGAGAGATGATCTAAAAAGAAAAATCCAGAAATCACAATTTCTGATTTTTTAACGATCTATTTGTGTGATACAGCTGCAAATAAGTATTTGAAGACCTGAGAAAACCAATGTTAACATTAGGTTCAGTAGCTTTAATTTGCAATTACAGAGGTCAAACATTTCTTGTGGTTGTTCACCAGGTTTGCACACACTGCAGGAGGGATTTTGGCCCACTCCTCCACACAGATCTTCTCTAGGTCGGACACGTTTCTGGGCTGTCACTGCGAAACACGGAGTTTCAGCTCCCTCCAAAGTTTTTCTATTGGGTTTAGGATGGAGACTGTCTTGGCCACACCAGAACCTTGATATGCTTCTTACGGAGCCACTCCTTGGTTTTCCTGGCTGTGTGCTTCGGGTCATTGTCATGTTGAAAGACCCACCCACGACCCATCTTCAATGCTCTGACTGCAGGAAAGTGTTGTTCCCCAAAATCTCACAATACATGGCCGCTGTCATCCTATCCTTAATACAGTGCAGTCGTCCTGTCCCATGTGCAGAAAAACACACCCAAAGCATGATGCTACCACCCCCATGCTTCACAGTAGGAATCGTGTTCTTGGGGTGGAACCCATCATTCATCTTCCTCCAAACACGGTTAGTGGAATTATGACCAAAATTTCCATTTTGGTCTCATCTGACCACAAAACTTTCTCCCATGACGCATCTGTATCATGGTTGGTTGGTTTCAGCAGGGGAACCTTCCGTGTCATGCATGATTTCAAACCATGACGTCTTAGTGTATTATCAACAGTCACCTTGGAAACGGTGGTTCCAGCTGTTTTCAGGTCATTGACCAAGGCCTGTCGTGTAGTCCTGGGCTGATTCCTCACCTTTCCAAGGATCATTGAGACCCCACGAGATGATATCTTGCATGGGGCTGCACTCTGAGATTGACCGTCATGTTTACCTTCTTCCATTTTCTAAAGATTGCTCAAACAGTGGATCTTTTTTCATTCAGCTGCTTGGCAATTTCTCCATAGCCCTTTTCAGCTGTGCAGAGTTGTACAATTTTTGTCTCCTGTCAAATTGCATAGGGTGGACAGGTGTCTTTATGCAGCTAATGACCTCACACAGGTGCATCTGATTCAGGATACATTGAGTGGAGGTAGACTAACAGGTCTTTGAGGGTCAGAATTCTAGCTGATAGACAGGTGTTCAAATACTTATTTGCCATTGTATCACACAAATCATTAAAATATCGTACATTGTGATCTCTGAATTTTTCTTTTTAGATTATTCCTCTCACAGTGGACATGCACCTACGATGAAAATTTCCGACCCCTCCATGATTTTTAAGTGGGAGAACTTGCAATATAGCAGGGTGTTCAAATACTCATTTTCTTTACTGTAGATACACACATATTTGTTAGGCACAGTTTTACTGCCCTTCCTGACGCAACACCTCTATATTTTAGCCGGGGAGAGAAGCTTTTTGGAACAGTTAATTATGTGTCATAAAATTATTATTGTTCGATAGTTGCTGTCAATTCCATGTACTGAAGTGAAGAGATATGTTGTTAATTTTGAAATCTGGATTGTATCAGTTTTGGGAGACATTAATGGAAGCTAACTGACATCCTATAACTTCAAGACATTTGCACCAAGCCACTGAGTTGGATACAACCCATGGGTTCTTGAAACATTTATGGCATTTAAGACTTGGAGAAATAAATGGGAGTTTTGAGAGTTTGACATTGCATTTATCCCTCAATTCAAGACAAAATTCATGGTCATCAATATAGTGCGTGCGTTTGATGAGATATAGTAACTGGTGAGCTAAATAATAGTGTTTGAAGTTGGGAGCAGTCCTTAATATTTAGTTATATGAAGAGTGGATGAAATGAATTTTTTCTCAATTTAAAAAAAAATACAAATTCATAGTAGCAGAATCTAATGTTTGGAACCATTTGAATGTGGGATAAAATGGAATCATTGAGACAAAAATAATTTATTTGTCATGTCTGAAGTGGAGGGATGGCACGATGGCTCAGCTGGTAAAGCGTTGGCCTCACAGTTCTGTGTGGAGTTTGCATGTTCTTACCATGCCTGCGTGGGTTTTCTCTGGGCACTACGGTTTCCTCCCACATCCCAAAAACATGCAACATTAATTGGACACTGTAAATTCCCCTTGGTGTGATTGTGAGTGTGGCTGTTTGTCTCAATGTGCCCTGCGATTGGCTGGAGACCAGTTCAGGGTGTACCTCGCCTCCTGCCAGTTGACAGCTGGGATAGACTCCAGCACTCCCTGCAACCCTTTTGAGGATAAGCGGCTAAGAAAATGGCTGGCTGGATGGAGAGGAGCTGGACCCAATAAATGGTAAAGGAAGATAATAATGAACAGTTTATTCAGGAAGGTAATGGAGGTGATCCTAGATGCATTGGCAGGCAGTGGTGAGGGCAGTCAGCTGGCTTGGCAGCACAAATAATGTAGATCAAGAACATGAGGGAAACAATGAGAAAGTGGAGAGATACAATACAACGTTCTGAGGACCCGGGTTCGATCCCGGCCCCGAGTTTGCATGTTCTCTCCGTGCCTGCATGGGTTTTCTTCGGGCACTCCGGTTTCCTCGCACATCCCAAAAACATGCAACATTAATTGAAGACTAAATTTCTCAGAGGCGTGATTGTGAGTGTGGTTGTTTCTCTCTATGTGCCCTGTGATTGGCTGGCAACCAGTTGAGGGTGGGATAGGCTCCAGCACTCCCCGTGACCCTCGTGAGGATAAGCGGTAAAGAAAATGGATGGATGGATGGATGGATGGATGCTTTCATGAGATTGGCTGAAGAGATTTCTTGGGTTCCTTGACTAGATGATTGCTTGGCATTGGGGCTCCCCTCTCTAGATGCCCTCCTTTCCACCCAAAAAACAGACACTTCTTGGCCTCAGACTGGGCGAGGACTGACTGCATTGCGGGCCCTGCAGGTTTGCAGGCTTTGGATCTCTGCAACCCCCATCGGGTGGCCAGTTGCCAAGGTGCCCCTGTGAGGCTGGCTTAGGTCCCTCGTGAGGGGTGTGCCCCGTTTACTGGGTTGCTCTCGGGTGGTCTACTGGGCCTGATCCCTCTTTCGATTAATTGGATGGGGTCATCAGCCTCAGGGTGGTGGCACAGTGATTACGGGACACTTCTGTTAGCCTTTGTGTATGTAAAATGATCATTTCACTTGCATGTGTCCTAAGGCACACACCCATTGGACGTTTCACTGGCTGTGGGGCATATTGCAACAAATAACTCATAATTATGCAAAATGCTTGTGTAACCCCTCATATATACTTTCATCCTATAGGCTTTTAAAACGAATTTAGTCAATCTGACCACATTTCAGTGGTACAGCAGGGTTCACAACTGTGACTGACAAGCAAGTGTGAAAATAACGTGAAAAAGTCTGGGTCATCTTTCCTAAGAGTGTATTGGAGTTTCAGTATCTCAAGGTCTTCTTCTTCACGGGTGATGGAAGAATGGAGCGTGAGATCAACAGGCGGATCGATGCAACATCTGCAATAACAGACTCTGTGTCGGTCTGTCGTGGTGCTAAAGGAGTTGAATCCAAAGGCAAAGCTCTCAATTTACCAAATTACCCTGATGAGGTGTTCCTGGCCATGCTGGTGTGTCTACATCTCTTAGCTAGCCTTGGAACATCTCGGTATTCCCCTGAGTGAGCTGTACGAATTAGCTGTGGACAAGTAAGTCTGGCAGCTTTACCCACAACCCAGCTTTGGATAAGTGGAAGAAAATGGATGGACGGAAATCTATACATTTATATCATATTTTTAAAAATGGTCACTATTTTCCAGATTTCATTGACAAATTCAATTTCAATGAAGTTGGGAGGTTGTCTTAAACATTAAAAGAGAATACAATGATTTCAAAATCATGCTCAACCCATATTTAATTGAATACAGGGAGTTCTTGGATTAAGACGGTCTCGACCTAAAACGTTTTGACTTTACGACACCTGAGTCGTGTTGGCCTTGAGGGCCCCAGCACCATCGTGATTCTGTTTAGCTATTGCATATGGCTTATCTGTGTTTGTGCAGTGGGAGTTCATTTGCCCTTTTCACCCACCTTTTCACACATTACAGCCCAAAAGAAGAAAGCTGTTTTTTTTTATAGCAATGCTGGTCCAGCGAATAGAAAAACAATGAGCATGGAAATGAAGGTTAATATCATTTAAAAAAATCTGAGAAAGCACTAACATCAACAGAGATAACAGACATGAAGATTTGGGCTTCAGTTGGACGAGCGTGGCAATTATTATTAAGGACAAAGCCCGTATTTTAGCGCATGTGAAGAATTTCGTTCCTATGAAGGATACAGTAATAACAAAGCAACTTTTTTGTGAAGAAAAAAAAAAAACAAAGCAACGTTCTTCAATCGCTGCTGAAATGGAAAGAATCCTTACATTATGGATCGAGGAACAGAATCAATAAAGGCTCAAAATAAGCCTCATGTTCATTAAGGGCAAAGGCACAGGTTCTTAACTTTGAAAGAGCAGAAAGGAGCAGACGCCAAGGAGGAATTTCCGCTAACAACGGCTACCTGTACTTGGTTACTTAGCAATAGCTGAGTGCAGCCTCCTTTCATTCTTCACCATCCTAGCCTCCCTTCTCTAATAGTAAGTGAAGCATCTTATATTTTTTATTTTCATGTATTTTAGTTTTTTATACGAAGTACCCATACCCACCGATTTTCCGAGCTGCTATCCCCACGAGGGTCATGGGAATGGTGAAGCCAATCCCAGCAGTCATCCTAAATTGTGACTTTAACAGTGAAATCCAACTTAAGTCGAAATTCGAATTAAATCGCTACTGTGGGAGCGAATCTCAGTCGTAGACTCCCCGTACATTACAAAGACAAGAAAATTAATGTTCAAACTGATGAACTTTATTGTTTTTTGCAAATAATCATACACTTTGAAGATAACTTAGAAATAGAACATGTTCCACAAAAGATGGGACAGGGTCATGTTTACCACTGTGTTACATCGACTTTTCTTTGAACAACATTCAGTCAACATTTTGGAACTAAGGACACTAATTGTTGAAGGTATGTAGGTGGGATTCTTTCCCAGTCTTGGTTGATGTACAGCTTCAACTGTTCAATAGTCTGGGGTCTACGTTGTCGTATGTTATGCTTTACAATGTGGCACACATTTTCATTAGGAGACAGGTCTTCAATTTTAGACCCTGGACTCAAAGCCATGCTGTTGAACACGTGCAGTATGTGGTTTGGCATTGTCTTGCTGAAATAAGGAAGCAATAAGCACATGTTTCTCTAAAATCAATATGTTTTTCAGGTTTAATGGTGCCTGCCTTCACAGATGTACAGTATAAGTTACCCACACCATTGGCACAAACATAGCCCGTTACCATCACAGATGCTGGCCTTTGAACTTAGTGTCAATAACAATCTGGATAGATCTTTTCCTAACTGGCCTGAAGGACGCAATATCCACAATTTCCAAAAATAATTTGAAAGGTGGACTCGTTGAATCACAAAACACTTTTCCACTTTCCATCAGTCCATCTTAGATTAGTTGTAGCCCAGAGAAACCTGCGAGATTTCTGATTGTTGATGATAAATCACTTTTGTTTTGCATAGTAATGTTTGAAGTAACACTTACAGATATAGTTCCAAAGTGCATTTACTGACATTGGTTTTCTGAAGTGTTCCTAAACCCATGTGGTTATATCCTTTACACTTTTGTGGGGAACGTGTTGCAGGCATAAAATTACAAGTTAATATTATTTACTAAAAGCAATAAAATGTATCAGTTTGCACATTAAATCTCTTGTCTTTGTCTTAGATATAGGTTGAACATTGTTTGCAAATAATTTTTGTCACGGACGAGACTCGGGGGTGGACCCAAATGCACGACTCAGGTGAGAGGTAAGCAGTGCGGAATAAGCCTTTATTCGTTCCAATGTCGGTTACCAGGGAGTCAGTCCAAACAAGCAGCAAGATCAGTAACGGCAGGCTTACGGGGTAGGTCGGGAGACAGGCGTTGGTCGGTACACGGGAGGTAGACGTCAGGAGTACGGTAGTGCGGGAACGAGGCATGAGAGGCAGCGATCTAGCAGAGTAATAGTCGTCCCCCGGTTCCTATATGTACTGGGTCTTAATCAAAGGTCATGAGGCGCAGGTGTGCACCTTCAGATTAGCTGGCCACGCCCAGCCCTGGCTGGAATCCAGGAGCATGACAGAACCCCCCCCTCAACGGCCTGCTCTGGACGGCTCAGGAGCATCAGGGTGAGCCGCGTGAAAGTCCCTGATGAGGGAGCGGTCCACGACGAAGCGGGAGGGGATCCAAGAGCGCTCCTCCGGACCATATCCCTCCCAGTCCACCAGGTACTGGACCCCCCTTCCTCTGCGACGAGAAGACAGCAACCGGCGCACAGTGTACACCAACCCACCGTCGACCATGCGGGGGGACGGGGGGGATTTGAGCGGAGGAGCCAACGACGATGTGCGATTCGGGCGAAGTCTGCTGACGTGGAACGTCGGGTGCACCCTCATCGACCTGGGCAGTTTCAACGAGACGGCGACCGGGTTAATAACTTTGGAAACCGGGAACGGGCCAACGAACCTGGGAGCAAGTTTGCGGGATTCCGTCTGCAGCGGGAGATCTTTGGTGGAGAGCCACACTCGCTGTCCCACTCTGAGCTCTGGTGCGGCCCTCCTCTTGCGATCTGCTGCGGCCTTGTAGACGCTGCTCATGCGCAGCAGTGTCCTCCGAGCTGCTTCCCAGGTCCGTTTGCAGCGTCGCACCACGGCCAGGGCCGACGGAACTGTGGATTCTGTGACCAGTGGAGGAAACAGGGACGGAGGATATCCATGCACGACATGGAGTGGAGCCATACCTGTTGAAGCGGAAGGTAGAGAATTGTGGGCATACTCCACCCACTTGATGTGCTGGCTCCACGTGCTCTGGTCTCTGGATGCCAGACATCGAAGACCGGTCTCTAATTCCTGGTTAATCCTCTCAGTCTGGCCGTTAGACTCTGGGTGATGACCCAATGTCCGACTTGCTGAAGCGCCGATGAGGTTGCAGAACTCCTTCCAGAAACGGGCGCTGAATTGCGGACCCCTGTCCGAAACGATGTCCTGGGGTAGGCCGTGGTAACGGACGACCTCGTCTAATACCAACTGGGCTGTCTGCTTGGCCGACGGGATCTTCGGAAGCGGCACGAAGTGGACCATTTTGGAAAAACGGTCCACTATGGACAGCACCACTGTGTTCCCTTGAGAAGGCGGCAGGCCGGTGACGAAGTCCAGCGCGATGTGTGACCACGGACGAAAGGGGATGGACAGGGGTTGCAACTCACCAACAGGCCGTAGGCGGGAAGTCTTATTGGCAGCACACACCGGGCAGGCGTTGACGAACTCCCTTACGTCCTTGCTGAGGTTAGGCCACCAGAACCTTTGTTCCACCACTGAACGTGTCTTCGCCATACCCGGGTGGCAGACCGTCTTGTTGGTATGGGCCCAGTTGATGACGTCTCCCCGCAGAGATGGGATGACGAACAGGCGGCCCGACGGACAATCCGCGGGTGACGGTGTCTCTCCCAGAGCCTCCTTCACCCGCGACTCGATCGCCCAGGTGAAACCGGCCACGAAGCACCTCGCTGGCAGGATAGTAGCGGCGTCTGAATCCGTGCGCCCTCCCTCGTGGATCCGCGAGAGTGCATCCGGCTTGCCGTTTTTGGAGCCTGGGCGGAAACACACCTTAAAGTGGAAGCGGGTGAAAAATAGGGCCCACCTGGCCTGAAGGGCGTTCAACCTCTTCGCCGACTTCAGGTATTCAAGGTTCTTATGGTCCGTGAAGACAACGAACGGTACTTGCGAGCCCTCCAGCCAGTGCCGCCACTCCTCCAACGCGCTCTTGACCGCCAGCAGTTCCCTATCTCCCACGTCGTAGTTCCTCTCTGCCGGGGTCAACTTTCTAGACAGGAACGCGCACGGGTGGATCCTTCCATCCCTGGGACTCCTCTGCGACAAGACTGCTCCGATTCCTGAATTTGATGCATCCACCTCCACCACAAACTGGTTATCTGGGTCCGGAATAATGAGAACGGGCGCAGTAGTGAAACTTGCCTTGAGCCTGCTGAAGGCCTCCTGGCAGGTCCCGGACCAGTCGAAGAGGGTATGTGGCGAGGTGAGCGAATGCAGAGGAGCGGCCACGGAGCTGAAGTTCCTTATGAATTTCCTATAGAAATTGGCAAATCCCAGAAACCTCTGTATGTCCCTCCTGTTGGTGGGGGTAGGCCACCGCAGCACCGCGTCGACCTTCCCGGGATCCATCCGTATCTCTCCCTCAGCCAGGACGAAGCCCAGGAAGGACACGGATGCCCGATGGAACTCACACTTCTCCATATTCACGTATAATTGGTGCTGCTGCAGACGCCGGAGCACCTCTCTGACTTGTTGAATGTGAGAGGTTAGGTCTGCTGAAAAGATGAGAATATCATCCAGATAAACAAAGACAGATCTGTTCAGGAACTCCCGAAGCACGTCGTTGATGAAGTTCTGAAAGACGGCCGGAGCGTTAGTCAGTCCGAAGGGCATCACCAGATACTCATAGTGCCCTGTGGGGGTGTTGAATGCCGTCTTCCACTCATCCCCTTCCCGAATCCGCACCAGGTGGTAAGCGCTGCGCAGGTCGAGCTTGGTGAAGATCCGGGCTCCCTGGAGGAGTTCGAATGCTGTAGAGATAAGCGGCAAAGGGTACCTGTTCTTGACTGTGATGTCGTTCAGGCCTCGGTAGTCGATGCAGGGTCGCAGCGTGGAGTCCTTCTTCTTGACAAAAAAAAAAACCCGCACCGGCTGGTGAGGATGAGGGGCGAATGAGTCCGGCTGCCAGCGAGTCCTCGATGTAGTTCCTCATGGCTTGATGCTCTGGTCCGGTTAAAGAGAACAGTTTCCCTCTGGGAGGAGAGGTGCCTGGCAGGAGTTCAATCGCGCAGTCGTATGACCGATGTGGCGGCAGAGACTTTGCTTTAGATTCAGAGAAGACCTCCCGTAGGTCATGGTAGCAGGAGGGCACTGCGGTCAGGTCCAGGGCGGTACTAGGTTCTGTTAGCCGAACCGGCGCAACTTAAATACCCCTGTCTCTCCGGACAGCGACACAGCGACTGAGACAGTCCTCTCCCCAAGTCTTGATCTGACCCGTGGTCCAATCTATGTGCGGATTATGTTCTTTGAGCCACGGGCTGCCCAAGATGATGTCGCTACTACGTGCGTCGAAGACATGAAAGCTAATACGCTCCGAGTGAGCGTCCGGAAAGCTCATACGTAGCGTCTGAGTGCGATGTGTAACCCGACAAAGGAACTTGCCGTTGGCGGCATAGGCGTGACGAAAACGTTGCGTGGGAAAGGTTGCTGCCCCCAGCTCCTTGACCACGCGGGGATTTATCAGATTTGCTTCCGACCCAGAATCAATGAAAGCTGTCACAGAGCATGAACGGGAGTCCGTTCCCAAGGTGAGGTGAAGAAGGGACCTCCCTGACCCCGTCGCGGTGTACCGCACACTCACCGGAGTACCGATCCTGATGTCAGAATGCCCTGGTCGAGTCGGGCAACGGGCGATCAAGTGTCCCAAACGCCTGCAGTAAAAACAGCGTCCCTCTCGTCGCCGACGTAAGCGCTCCTCCGCTGAGCTGCCAAGCCCCTCCACTTGCATGGCTTCCGGTGAAGCTGACAACACGGGTGGCCGGGAAGCGGAAACAACCGGACTGCGACTCTCCCTCTCCTCCTCCCTCAGGCCCTCCATCTGTCTCTGCACGGTGAGGCGCTGGTCCACCTTGAGGGCCAATGCGATGAGGGAGTTAAGCGAAGGCGGAAGATCCGTGGCCACGAGGTGACCACGAATCTGTGGGGACAGTCCCTCGTAAAACGCGTCATGGAGGGCTTCCTCATTCCAGCGGCTCTCGGCAGCCCGAATCCGGAACTCGATGGCGTAGTCGGACACGCGGCGACGCCCCTGGCGAATTGTCATGAGTGACGACGCTGCCTGGCGTTCCGGAGCCGCATACTGGAACACCTGGGTGAGCGCGCAGACGAAGCTCGCCCATGAGCGACAGGTCTCCGAGTTACGGCTCCACTCGGCGGTGGCCCATGCCTCCGCCCTCCCCGTCATGTGGGAAATCACGAAGGCGATCCGGGAGCGGTCTGTGGGAAAAGCGGGAGCTTGCAGCTCAAAGTGGAGATCGCACTGCGCCAGGAAGGGCTTGACGTTCCCGGAGTCGCCTGAGAACCGCTCTGGTCGAGAGAGCGGAGTGATGGTGGCACGGGGAGGCACAAGAGCGGCCGCGCTAGCTTGGGAGGCTAGCCACGGTTGCAGCTGGGTGCAGAGCTCCTGGATCTGGTGAGTCATACCCTGGAGAGCAGCCTCTTGCTCACCCAGGCGTTTGCCCTGCACTTGCAGCGCACGGCGAATGGCTTCAGAGTCGGCTGGGTCCATGTTCTTGGCTAGATCGTTCTGTCACGGACGAGACTCGGGGGTGGACCCAAATGCACGACTCAGGTGAGAGGTAAGCAGTGCGGAATAAGCCTTTATTCGTTCCAATGTCGGTTACCAGGGAGTCAGTCCAAACAAGCAGCAAGATCAGTAACGGCAGGCTTACGGGGTAGGTCGGGAGACAGGCGTTGGTCGGTACACGGGAGGTAGACGTCAGGAGTACGGTAGTGCGGGAACGAGGCATGAGAGGCAGCGATCTAGCAGAGTAATAGTCGTCCCCCGGTTCCTATATGTACTGGGTCTTAATCAAAGGTCATGAGGCGCAGGTGTGCACCTTCAGATTAGCTGGCCACGCCCAGCCCTGGCTGGAATCCAGGAGCATGACAATTTTATTCTGTTTACCACAATGTCTCAACTCATTGGAACTTGGTTTGTCCAACAAAGGTTTTACAATTCGTAACCCTTATGGGGGGAAAAAACGTGATTACTGTACAGACATTTATGGACAACAATTTTACACTGGACATTAATTGCACATGTTTGTCCTTTTGTTTTTTAGGGGAGAAAATGACGGCGCGTTCATACAACCTCCTTATTCTGGCAGCATGGCTTAATGGTTTATTCTGGTCCACCATGCCTATAGTTGGCTGGGCTGGCTATGCCCCAGACCCAACTGGAGCCACATGCACCATTAACTGGCGGAAGAATGATTTGTGAGTTATAAAAACTGATTCAACTTAGTTAAATTACATGTTTCCAAAAAGTACAACTGTTAATATTGCCACGCGTAAATATTAGTACACACCTTTAGACCATGTGTAAATATTAGTACATGCGGTCAAAAAGTACCACTATTTTTGTAACCCTGGTCACATATTGCATATTAACAAATCGAGCATTGTTAATACATTGAAACAGGATTAATGTGAACTGTAAACTAAGACCTTCTTCTTTTCCTTTCGGCTTGTCCCGTTAGGGGTCGTCAGAGCGTGTCATCTATTTCCATCTAAGCCTATCTCATGCATCTTCTTCTCTAACACCCACTGTCCTCATGTCCTCCCTCACAACATCCATCAACCTTTTCTTTGGTTTCCCTCTTGCTCTTTTGCCTGGCAGCTCCATCCTCAGCACCCGTCTACCAATATACTCAGTCTCTCACCTCTGAACATGTCCAAACAATCTAAGTCTGCTCTCTCTAACCTTGTCTCCAAAACATCCACCTTTGGCTGTCCCTCTAATGAACTCATTTCTAATCCTATCCATCCTGTTCATTCCAAGTGAGAATCTCAGCATCTTCATTTCTGCTACCTCCAGTTCTGCTTCCTGTTGTTTCTTCAGTGCCACCGTCTCTAATCTGTGCATCATGGCCGGCCTCACTTCTGTTTTATAAACTTTGCCCTTCATCCTAGCGGAGACTCTTCTGTCACAGAGAACAACAGACACCTTCCGCCAACTGTTTTACCCTGCTTGGACCCGTTTCTTCACTTCTTTACCACACTCTGCATTGCTCTGTATTGTTGACCCTCGAGATTCACTCTTCCTCCTCCGCCCCTCAGATTCATGCACATATATTCTGTTTTACTTCGGCTAATCTTCATTCCTCTCCTTTCCAGTGCGTGCCTCCATCTTTGTAATTGTTCCCCCGCCTGCTCCCTGCTTTCACTGCAGATCACAATATCATCTGTGAACATTATAGTCCAAGGGGATTCCAGTCTAACCTCATCTGTCAGCCTATCCATTACAACTGTAAACAGAAAGGTCCTCAGCACGGATCCCTGATGCAATCCCACCTCCACCTTAAATTCTTCTGACACACCGCTCTTCTGCTACCCTCATACATGTTCTGCACTCTTCTAACATATTTCTCCGCCACACCAGACTTGCGCATGCAGTACCACAGTTACTCTCTTGGTACACTATCAAAGACAATGACACAATGTAGCTCCTTCTCACCTTCTCTGTACTTTTCCACGAGCAACCTCAAGGCAAATAATGCATCTGTGGAACTCTTTCTCGGCATGAAACCATACTGTTCCTCACAGATACTTACTTCTGTCCTGAATTTAGCCTCCCCTATTCTTTCCCATAACTTCATTGTGTGGCTCATCTTCTTTATTCCTCGAAAGTTACCACAGCTCTGAATATTGCCTTTGTTCTTAACACTTTTCCGCCATTCTTATGGCATCTTCTCTCCCACTAGTATTCTTTTGAATAAGTTGGTCAAAAACTCCACAGCCACCTCTCCAAATAGCTTCCATACCTCCACTGGTATGTCATCAAGACCAACTGTCTTTCCATTTTTCATTCTGTTCGTGCCTTTCTAACTTCCCCCTTAGTAATCATTGCCACTTCCTGGTCATTCACGCTTGCCTCTTCAACTCCACTTTCTCTCCCATTCTCTTCATTCATTAACTTCTCAAAGTACTATTTCCATCTATTGAGCACACTACTGGCACCAGTCAACATATTTCCATCACTATCCTTAATCACCTTTACTTGCTGCACATCCTTCCCATCTCTATCCCTCTGTCTTGCCAACCAGTACGGATCCTTTTTCTCCCTCTTTTGTATCCAACCTGATGTACATGTCGTCATATGCCTCTTGTTTAGCCTTTGCCACCTATACCTTTGGCCTACGTTGCATTTCAATGTATTCCTTCCGCCTCTCCTCAGTCCTCCCCACGTCCCAGTTCTTCTTCGCTAATCTCTTTCCTTGGATAATTTCCTGTATTTTGGGGTTCCACCACCAAGTCTCCTTCTCCTCTCTCCTACTTGAAGGCCCAACAAGTACTCTCCTGCCTGCCTCTCTGAGTACCTTGGTTCCTTCCTCAACTTTCACTACCTGATTCTCTGCTCTACCTTTGTCTTCCTAATCTTCCTACCCACTACCAGAGTCATCTTCCACACTAGCATCCTATACTATCGAGCCACACTCTCTCCCACCACTACTAGCCTCCTTCAGATTAGATTGTCTGCACAAAATATAATCCACCTGCGTGCTCCTACTTCTGCCCTTGTAGGTCATAAATAAATAAGTGTTCACCACTGCCAATTACATCCTTTTTGCGAAGTCCACCACCATCTGTCCTTCAAAGTTCCTTTGCTGAATGCTGTACTTACCCATCACTTCTTCATCTCCCCTGTTTCCTTCGCCAACATGTCCATTGAAATCTGCACCAGTCACAACTCTCTCTCTCTGTCTCTCTGTCTCTCTCTCTCTCTCTCTCTCTCTTCTCTCTCTCTCTCTCTCTCTCTCTCTCTCTCTCTCTCTCTCTCTCTCTCTTTCTCTCTCTCTCTCTCTCTGGAATGCTCAGGACTACTTCGTCTAGTTCTTTCCAAAAATTCTATTTCAACTCAAGGTCACATCCTACTTGTGGGGCATAGCTGCTAATCACATTATACACAATACCTTCAATTTAAAATTTCAACCTTATCACTCGATCTGATACGCTTTTCAACTCCAAGACATTTTAGCTTCTTCAATCTTATTCTTCCTTTAAAATAACCCCTACTCCATTTTTCTTCCCATCTACTCCATGGTAAAATAATTTAAACCCTGCTCCTAAGCTTCTAGCGGCTCCATCCTCAGCACCCTCTACCAATATGCTCCCTCTCTTGTCTCTGGACATGTCCAAACCATTGAAGTCTGTTCATATAACTTTGGCTCTCCCTCTAATAAACCCATTTTTAATCCTTTCCAACCAGCTCATTCCGAGAGAGAACCTCAACATGTTCAATTTTGCCACCTCCAGCTCTGCTATCTGTTGTCTTTTCAGTGACAAGGCCTCTAGATCATGGCTGGCCTCATCACTGCTTTATAAATTTGCTCTTCATTCTCACAGAGACTCATCTGTCACATAACACACCAAACACCTTCCGCCAGCTGTTCCAATTTGGTTTGACACGTTTCTTCAATTCATTACCATACTCACCATTGTTCTGGACTGCTGACACTAAGTATTTGAAGTCGTCCATCCTCGGTATCTTATTTTCTCTCGAGTTTCTTTCCCCTCCACCCTTCTTATTCACTCACATATATTCTGTTTTACTTCGGATAATGTTCATTGCTCTCCTTACCATTGCATGCTTCCATCATTCTAATTGTTCCTCCAAATGTCCCCTGCTTTCACTACAGATCACAATGTCATCTGGCCCAAGGGGATTCCAGTCTAACCTCATCTAACAGCCTATCCATTACCACAGCAAACAGGAAGGGGCTGAGAGCTGATCCCTGATGCTGTCCCATCTTTGCCTTCAATTCTTCTGTCAAACTTTCAGCAGACTTCACCACTTAACATGTCCTGCACTATTCTAACATATTTCTCTGCTACACCAGACTTACGCATACAGCACCACAGTTCCGCTCTTTTTCTCTGTCATAGGCTTTGACTAGATCCAGGTATTTCAAGATGGCGAGTATTGCTGCCTTTGAGAGGTGTTACCTGGTGTTGTTTACCTTTATCTGTATTTCGGTTGTCTTGGGACTCAAGTAAACATGAAATGACTTCCTAACATCAGAGAACCTTCCCTGGATTATTTTGTCGACAACTCTTGCCAATTCGCTGAATCTTTTCCTGGAGTTACTCGTCGGTGCTTTCTACAGAGCGTCGTGTCGAAGATGGGGTGGAGGCCCGTGATCTGGTACACAAGTTACACTCCACAGGAGGGGACACAGACTGGTGCTTCCGTCAATACATCTCGCGAATCTACGCTCTCTAGCGAAAAAAATCAATGAACTTCAACTTCTGATTAAGACCTGCAAAAACTTTGGACTTTCGGCCACCTGGTGCTTCACGCAGAGCTGGCTTTGTGGATGAATTCCCAACGGAGCTGGTACGCTACCCAGCTTTCATCTTTATCGGGCAGACTCCATCGCAGAACTAGCACGGAAACCGAAGTGCGGTGGAATATGCTTCTATATCAATGAGAAATGGTGCACGGACATTACTTAGGTCAGCACAAACTGCAGCCCGCTTTTGGAGTTGTTGTTCGTGAACTCTAAGATGTTTTATTATCTGCACATTCGCCTCTTTCATTCTCGTAGGTGTTTACATTCCGCCCAAAGATAGCATGAACGCAGCACTCTTAACGCTCGCCGACCAGGTAAACAAAATTGTGAAAAAAACACCCAGAATCACCTCCCATTGTCCTAGGAGATTTTAACACAGCTAAACTAAACCACAAACTCCCTAAATATAAGACAACATAAAATATCCGATGAGGGAACATAACACTCTTCGACCATTGCTATACCACAATTAAACACATATATTGTGCAATTCCCCGTGGTCACCATGGCTCCTCTGATCAGTGCTTAATCTTCTTCAGAATCAGAACCAGATTTACTGGCCAATTATGTAACAACACACAAGGAATTTGTCACTGGAAGTCGGTGCTCGCCTGGTACGACATTCATTTTTATGAATACCTAAATACCAATATACAGGCAAGTACTAAAATGCGCAAAGTCATTGGTAAAATCAGTTAAAAAGTGGACCAACAAGGCAAAATTAGAACTTCAAAGCTGCTTTGACTGCACAGACTGGAGTGTCTGAAAGTTCAGCAGCCTCGATGAATTCACGGATATTGTTACTTTGTATGTCAGTTTCTGTGAGGAGGTGTGAACTTTTTGCACATTCAATAAAAAGACATGGTTTGCATCCAGATTTAGGCTATTGTATAGGCTATTTATGCTAAATAGTTGGCATATCATAGTGGGAGTAAGGCCCTCTACAATTGCACTACAAACTACTTGACAAAAGAAATTAACATTGCAAAGAGGGATTATGCAGCAAAACTAGAAAAACATCTTTGCGCTAATGATTCCAAATTAGTCTGGCATGGATTACAATTGCTCACTAATTACAAGCGACGATTCCCCCCTACCCCCCCCCCCCACCCAGTAAACAACAATAATGGAATAGCCGACGACCTGAACAGCTTTTACTGCATACTTGAAAAGAACACTTTCACTCCACACACGCGCCAAGTGCGCCACCATCCATTTCAACAACTTCAACATCTCCAACTCCACCATTTAATATTCATGAAGAGCCAGATCTTCAAACAACAAAAGCTCAACACAGCGGCGGGCACAGACCTTGTGTCCCCATCCTGCCCAAAGTCTGCACAGACCAATTTACTCCTGTCTTCACAAAAATCTTCAACACGTGTCAGAACTGTGTGAAGTACCAATGTACTTCAAATGCTCCACCATCATAATGGTCCACCCCAAAAAAGCAGCAGTGCAGTGTGATAGTTCCTGCATGTATTACACAGATGTAAACACGTGTGTGCCTGTCTTCTTATGTTTATATAGCTACTGTGTATTGGAATATTGCACAGTAGGGTTGCTTGTCACACAAACAAGTCTCCTTCTTTTTATCTAGCTTTTCCCATCCAAGGTATGATGGCTACTGAGTAGATAATACAAATGGTCCTACAGAGGCTATTCAAAGAGGCAGGGACATAGTACCAATGTACTTCAAATGCTCCACCATCATAATGGTCCACCCCAAAAAAGCAGCAGTGCAGTGTGATAGTTCCTGCATGTATTACACAGATGTAAACACGTGTGTGCCTGTCTGCTTATGTTTATATAGCTACTGTGTATTGGAATATTGCACAGTAGGGTTGCTTGTCACACAAACAAGTCTCCTTCTTTTTATCTAGCTTTTCCCATCCAAGGTATGATGGCTACTGAGTAGATAATACAAATGGTCCTACAGAGGCTATTCAAAGAGGCAGGGACATAATCAGACTCTGAATCAGAAATATTGGACAATGGGGAGTGAGACTATCGTTCAGGTGGAGGCAATGTCCACCCACCTTAAAATCAAATTCAACACGACCCTACTGACCTTGTTACAAAAGTGAAAAAAGTAAAAAAATAAAAGCACTTCCTGTCCTGTCGTGTAGTCCTGGGTTGATTCCTCACCTTTCTAAGGATCATTGAGACCCCACGAAGTGATATCCACTCCGATTGAGATTGACCTTCATGTTTCAGTTCTTCAATTTTCTAATGATTTCTCCAACAGTTTTTTTCACCTAGCTGCTTGGCAATTTCTCCGTAGCCCTTTCCAGTTGTGTGGAGTTGTACAATTTTGTCTCTGGTGTCTTTGGACAGCTCTTCAGTCTTGGCCACGTTTCAAGCTTCAGTCTTACCGATTGTATGGCTTGGTGGATAGGTGTCTTTATGCAGCTAATGACCTCACACAGGTGCATCTGATTCAGGATAATACATGGAGTGGAGGTGGACTTTTAAAGGCAGACTAACAGGTGTTTGAGGGTAAGAATTCTAGCTGATAGACAGGTGCACAAATACTAATTTCCAGCTGTATCTCTCTAATAAATCATGAAAAAAATCATAAATTGTGATTTCTGGATTTTTCTTTTTATATTATCTCTCTCACAGTGGACAAGCACCTACAATGAAAATTTCAGACCCCTCCATGGTTTCTAAGTGGGAGAACTGCAATTTAGCAAGGTGTTCAAACACTTATTTTCTTCAGTGTATTATTATTCCTACCAACATGGGATAAAACACAATGATTCTAATACAGTCATTTTTGTCCCACTAATGGAAAAGTGTAGGGTCCAGTCATACATGCTTCTAAACGTTAAACAATGTTAGTATGATGAATGTTCTCTGTTTACATTTCCCCCTTTTAATCCACAATTTAGTTTGCTATATAATTGCTTTATTTATTTCTTTTTATAATGATTTAATCCCAGGCTACACCTGGCAACTATTTCCTATTGTGAAATGAGGCAGAAGAAGGCATTAACGCATTGTTTTTTTTCTTTCACAGATCCTTTATTTCTTACACGATGACGGTTATTGTTGTCAACTTTGTCGTCCCTCTCGCAATCATGTTTTACTGCTACTACAACGTGTCTGTCACAGTTAACAGATATAATGGAAGCAACTCCCTTGACGATATTAATATTGACTGGTCGGAACAAATGGATGTAACAAAGGTAGAAAAGAACCTTCTTCCTTTAATCCAAATTGCTTGTGTATAATAATTGTAAAGGCACTTATACTGGCATACAACTTTTGTGAACTTACAATTTATTGTACAGGTTTCAGTCACTAGGTCATATTCATTTGTAATATATATTTACACTCATCAGTTTTGGAAGACTGTTCATGACTGCTAAATCTTGTTCAACTGATTCATCAGTTAAAATACTCCCGAAATACAGGGAGCATTTACAAGTGGGTGTAAAGTTGTTGTTTTGCTTTTGGCTTGCAGATGTCCATTGTGATGATCGTAATGTTTTTAGTGGCCTGGTCTCCATACTCCATGGTGTGTCTCTGGGCATCTTTTGGTGATCCCAGAACAATTCCTCCACCCATGGCTATCATCGCCCCTCTATTTGCAAAGTCCTCCACCTTTTACAACCCCTGCATTTATGTAATTGCTAACAAAAAGTCAGTTTTTGTTTTCTTCTTTTCTTCTTATTTTGTCATTTTTATTGTCATCCACCAGAGTAGTTAACATGACCTTTTTTATGTAGATTCCGAAGAGCCATCATAGGGATGATCCGGTGTCAAACCAGACAACGAATCACCATCAGTCCTCAGGTTCCTCTGAATTCTCAACAACCCCTGGATGACTGCTTCAGTTTCACACCTTAGAGCTCCTATTCAGGGCATTAATACATACACAGTACAAGGCGCGGAATACATCACTATCAGCGTTTCTTTTATACATTTAGCACATTTAATCAATTATTTTTGCTCAATGAACAATTGTGTAAGTTTAGCATTCTCCAACTGATTTTCAATATTTTTGAGTCATTGTTGCACCTCTCATGTACAGTAACCAAGTGTAGCATGCCCCACTGCGCCAAAATGAAGGATGGCCCTTCACTGATGAATTTATGGCTTCATACTAGAAAACCATTAATATCACCGTACAAGCTTGGGAATACACAAACAGGAAGGTGTCAACTAAAAGGTGCACTCTTACAACCATGTCTTAAAGTTTACAAAATCAGTAATCTGTAGGTGTTGCAGCAAAAATCCACAAATATGAAATACTAATAAAACAAATACTGTATGGAGCAATTAATTTACACAATGAACACACCTAGTGCCTAGAGCGAGGGCCTAGCTCAGCACAAAATACATTTATTCACCCCAGTGTCGACTTTACTTTTCAGTCCTTTCATTGCTGTTAAATTAGTTCACGCTCATTTGAAACAGAAAGTGATTTCAAAATAAAAGGATACAACAATTAGTCTGCCAAAATAAATCAACAACTTTGCAACTTCAGAAATTCACCTAGGGTTAGTTACACGCCACCAAAATTATGGGTGTTTATTTATATAAGAACAACAACATAATCTTCTTTAACAAATAAACCCTGACAAAAAGGTTACCTCAGATACTTTCTAACCAACAGGACAAGTTTTTGTTGTAGACGCTCTACAAGTAATAGCTTAGGAGAGCGTTTACCTTTGTTACTGTATTTAGACTCCATTCTCTGAGTGAGATCTTTGCTCTTTGAACAAGTCCATCTTTTCCACTAAAGGTCTCCAAAACTCTTGCAAGTTTCCATTCGCCTCTGGGTGCTTGTTCATTCATGTCCAACACATCACTTACGTTCAGATTCCATTTTGGTGACTACCAGGTTTGCCTTGAACTGATATTGTGAACACAGTGCGACCTCCTTTTGCCATATAGGTCCTCCTTGGGAAAGCACCAGGTGGGGGAACCTGAGTGTTGGATTTCAGGTTGCGGA
Organism: Syngnathoides biaculeatus; assembly: GCF_019802595.1. Lineage (NCBI taxonomy): Eukaryota > Metazoa > Chordata > Actinopteri > Syngnathiformes > Syngnathidae > Syngnathoides > Syngnathoides biaculeatus. The sequence continues at coordinate 2,115,010 of NC_084654.1, read as the reverse complement.
GATTATTGGATGTGATGGGTTCTAAAATGTCAAGGCTGTTGTAGGTATCAACAGTCAGGGATCTGCTATTTACTATAGTCATGGCTTCATAGAACAAAGTTTGTCAAATCAATGATAAAATAAATATCAGAAATGTCAGATTTTTTAAAATTGTATATTTATCATGATAAAATAAGAAATCAACATTCTTCCTTTCTCAGCTTTCACCACATGGTTCTCTTCTCTACCTTTGTCTTCTTAATTTTCCTACCCACCACCAGAGTCATCCAACACACCACCGTCCTGTGCTGTCGAGCTACACTCTCTCCTACCCTTGCAGTTGTGAAAATTGAACTGTTAGCAGTATATAATAGCGCAAAGTTGCGGCAGTCTAACCCGATAAAATGCGCATCACAGTGGTGGCCATATTTGTCTGTGATGTCACGTGCAGGCATCACACTGGAGCACTCGCCACTAAAAAACACACACATTGCCAAATCCAATGGCAGATGAAGGTACATGGAGTCAGTAAAAACAACATCAACTGAGGAACAGCCTGACCGTGAGAACTAGAACCCACAACAGGATAAAACCTATTAAAGTTGAAGGTAGAAATGATATTCTATATAGATCTTCTTTTCCTTTCGGCTTGTCCGGTTAGGGGTCGCCACAGCATGTCATCTTTTGCCATCTTAGCCTATCTCCTGCTTCTTCCTCTCTAACCCCAACTGCCCTCATGTCTTCCCTCACCACATCCATAAACGTTCTCTTTGGTCTTCCTCTCGCTCTTTTGCCTGGGAGCTCCATCCTCAGCATCCTTCTACCAATATACTCACTCTCTCGCCTCTGAACATGTCCAAACCATCGAAGTCTGCTCTCTCAAATCTTGTCTCCAAAACATCCAGCTTTGGCTGTCCCTCGAATGAGCTCATTTCTAATCCTATCCAACCTGGTCACTCCGAGCGAGAACCTCAACATCTTCATTTCTGCCACCTCCAGTTCAGCTTCCTGTTGTTTCTTCAGTGCCACCGTCTCTAATCCGTACATCATGGCCGGCCTCACCACTGTTTTGTAAACTTTGCCCTTCATCCTAGCAGACACTCTTCTGTCACATAACACACCAGACACCTTTCGCCAGCTGTTCCAACCTGCTTGGACCCGTTTCTTCACTTCCTGACCACACTCTCCATTGCTCTGTATTGTTGACCCCAAGTATTTGACGTCATCCACCCTCGCTATCTCTTCTCCCTGTAGCCTCACTCTTCCCCCTCCACTTTTCTCATTCACGCACATATATTCTGTTTTACTTCGGCTAATCTTCATTCCTCTCCTTTCCAGTGCATGTCATGATATTCTATATATATGCAGAATATAAATCTGCCAGCACAGTAGCCTCAGTTTTTTTCCCAATACTATCATTTATGGGAGATGCTTCAGGCCCTGGAAACCTTGAGAGTCTTGTTAGAATTGAATGGGGACTCTCCAGGTGGAATTCTAGATGCCCTCCTCATTGCTCGCCTTCATAGCTTGTCCTTTAACTGTACTACATCTACCTAGCCAATAAACATGTCATCTACACTCACTGTGTCTTTGAACATTCTGACAATAACTGCTTTAGCTGCATTGTCAGTCAATTTCTCAACATTGATTGCAGAAAACTAGGCTTTCTCATCCTCATAATGTGTCAAAAATTCATAAAAATGGGCAGCAAACGTAGAACTAACATTGAATCCCGTATTAAATGGAGGTGTCAAAATATAATTCAAGGCTTCAGCTTTAAATTTTGCTTGCTGAATTATTTTTCTGGAAAAATCTAAACTTGACATTCAAGGGGCCTCATTATCTTTTTCTTTAAATCAAAAACGCACACAGGGGTGCCTCTGCCTGCTGGCATAGACTGCCAACATGGTGGATGCAGCACAATTTAAAGGAGCAAAAACACAAACAATAGAATACCATTTACCTTAAAGATCTTACCTAAAATTAAGAAACCCAATAAAAATACATCAAAATGCAAAAGCTCACCTTTTAACCTCCTCAAATATAGTGACTCCACTACTACATCAGGAATAGGACTCATAATGACAGGAGGTGATTGTCGTCTTAGCCAAAAGGCTGAGAACCAATGACTGAACATCTTCCAGTCTGCGGAGGCAAAACAGTCCTCTGATGACCCCTCTGACCCCACCCGGATGTTATTCTTGCTTGGCTTTTTCCATCTCAACCAGCGGTCTGTATGCAGGCATTAGCATGACTGTAGTGTGGTCTGAGGCTCCCAGGTGGGGAAGGGGAGAGCTTTATAGGGTCCTTTGTGGATTGTGCAAACATTGTCCAGGAGGTTGTCTCCTCTTGTGGGAAATTCAATATGTCAATGAAGTTGTCAAAAAACTCTTGGGGTTGGCATGGGTAAAATCCCCAGTCAGAATAAGGAAGCCATCACACTGTGATGTCTGTTGCTCACTGATGAGCTGGTGGAGTTTGTACAGTGCCTCGCTCCTGCCATCTCTGGTCATAGTTTGGGTGGTGTGCAAGTCCTCAAGGCTGGGTAGGGTGGTGCCAACAATCCGTTCAGCAGTTTTGATTGTCCTTTGCAGTTAGATAGTCTTTAGTGAGTTCAGATCTAGGTTGTGTTGACCAAACCAAAGCTCCCGCCTCTCCACTTCTTGTCGATAGACTTGTTGCTGTCTTTGATAAGCCCAAATGCTGTGGTGTCATCTGTGAACGTCTGGAATTTGACACCCGGGTGTCTTGAGGTGGAGTCGTTTGTGTAGAGTGAGAAGAGGAGTGGGGAGATGACTCAACCTTGGGGTGTCCCGGTGGTGATGGTGACTGTGGATGAAATGGTGTCTCCCAGCATCACCTGCTATCTCCTGCCTGTTAGGAGGTTGTAGATCTACTAGCAGATGGCAGGCAAGACATTAAGGTGGAGAAGCTTGGAGAGGAGGAGTTTGGGGATGATGGTGTTGAGCACAGAGGTGTAGTCCATGAGCAGGATTCTCGCATAGGTTCCCATGCTGTTTAGGTGTTCAACAATGATGTGCAGATCCATGTTGACTGCATCATACACAGAATTGTTAGCTTGGTCGGCAAATCACAGAGGGTCCAGCTGGGGACATGCAACCTATTTGAGGTGGTCCAGCACGAGGTGTTCAAGGGAATTCTTGACCACGGATGTTAAGGCAATAGGCCTGTGTTAAGGAATTCATTACTATGTTAGTTATCATGATAAAAATATACCATTAGTACTATAGTTGCTGTTAGGATTGTTTTATCATGTGTTTGTTTCTGTTAGTCTTAGTCTGAATTGCTCTTTGTGAGCTGTGTGCGTCTTGAAGTTTGACCCAGTGACACCTAGGAGGCGATGCCCCCCTGCCGATCTCAAGCTGATACTCCTAAACACTGTGAAGCGATGTCTCCATCCTTATCTCAGCGTGCTTCCCTTCTGATCTTAGCAGATACTCCTCAACACTGGGAGGAGATAATGCCTTTCTTCCGCAAGAGGATACCCCCAAATGCCATAAACATGTCTTTAAACAATGCCCTGCTTTTTCTCTTGCGGGTTTATCAGGACACTCTTACAGCCTTGAAGATGTACCTTAGTATTTATGTGCTGTTGGTGTAGCCATCTGTGTCAGCATTTTCACTGTGTAACCAAGTAACCCTTTCACCTGAGAAAGCAATAAAAAGAGCAGACAGGGACTACCACTTTGGCAGTTTGAGGGAGCGCACTCATGTATTGGGTCTCCTGGTTGTCCCTCGCGAGAAAGGCATTCTTGGTTGATTTGAGTTCACTTTCTACAGTCCTCAGGCTTGTCTTAGCTGTTTTTCTAGGAACATCTCTGACAGCCTGGAGTCATTTAGAGCAGATATTGCAGGTTTCTTGGGGACCATTATGATGGTGGTGTGTTTGCAGTAGGTTGGTACTTCACACAGTTCTAGAGACCTGCTGAAGATTTTTGTGAAGACTGGAGCAAGTTGGTCTGTGCAGACTTTGAGGCAGGATGGGGACACGCGGTCTGGGTCAAAACATGATGCTACCAACCCCATGCTTCACAGTAGGAATGGTGTTCTTGGGATGGAACTCATCATTTGTCTTCCTCCAAACATGGTTCGTGGAATTATAACCAAAAATTTACATTTTGGTCTCATCTGACCACAAAACTTTCTCCCATCACTCCTCTGTATCATCCAAACGGTCATTGGCAAACTTAAGATGCGCCTTGACATGTGCTAGTTTAAGCAGGGGAACCTTCCGTGCCATGCATGATTTCAAACCATGACGTCTTAGTGTATTACCAACAGTCACCTTGGAATCGGTGGTTCCAGCTGTTTTCAGGTCATTGACCAAGTCCTGTCGTGTAGTCCTGGGCTGATTCCTCACCTTTCTAAGGATCATTGAGACCCCACGAGGTGATGTCCACTCCGATTGAGATTGACCGTCACGTTTAGCTTCTTCCATTTTTTAATGATTGCTCCAACAGTGGACCTTTTTTCACCAAGCTGCTTGGCAATTTCTCCATAGCCCTTTCCAGACGTGTGGCGTTGTACAATTTTGTCTCTGGTATCTTTGGACAGGTCTTTGGTCTTGGCCATGTTACAAGTTTGAGTCTTACTGATTTTATGGGGTGGACAGGCGTTTTTATGCAGCTAACGCCTTCATACAGGTGCACTGGATTCAGGATAATACATGGAGTGGAGGTGGACCTTTAAAGATGGACTAACAGGTCTTTGAGGGTCAGAATTCTAGCTGATAGACAGGTGTTCAAATACTTATTTGCAGCTGTATCACACAAATAAATCATTAAAATATCATACAATGTGATTTCTGGATTTTTCTTTTTAGATCCTCTCTCTCACAGCGGACACGCAACTACAGTGAAAATTTAAGTTCCCTCCATCATTTCTAAGTGGGAGAACCTGCAATATAGCAGGGCGCTCAAATACTTGTTTTCTTCACTGTTTATTTACAATTTCCACAGTTAAATGTTTTTTCAAGATCATCAAACATATACAAATATCAAACAAAGAGAAGGCAAGTAAGCCTGTTTTTTGAATGGTGATTTGATTTATTCAGGGGAAAATGATATTCAAAGCCACCTCGCCCTGTGTGAAAAGGCAATACATTGTGTAGGAATAATTGTGATCATAATTATCATAAATCTGCTTCCAATAAAGAAATGCTTTGCTCTGCTCTAGATAACGTGGCAGCCTCCTAGCAGGAGATAGCAAGAACAAAAACGTCGAATCATCAGAACTGTTAGAGCTGTTGCCTGTTAAAGAAATGACACCTGTGGCTATGATGCCCTGTCTCACATGTGGACTGCCACTTCAACCAACTGGGAATGTCCCTCAATCAATGTTTCCTCTAATTCTTTACATGTCTGAGCAAACACACTAAGGCCGTGAGTGCTCCCTTTGACCACTGTGAGCAACATCAGACGTATGCACTGTGGTCAATCAGTGTCATCCATTGAAGTTACATGGCTCATTAAAAGGTTCAGATTATATTCCCATCAGAACATTTTTAAGAACAGTTTTGTGTTTTTGCAAACTTTTACTGAAAAAAAAAAAATACAATACAAATACATACTAAGGCAACTATTAACAATAAATTTTAAATGTCGCTTCCAACTTTGTTTCATTTAACATTTTTTAACCCACAATGATATCCCCGTCTCTTTTTCTTGGTGTAAAACTGAATTATTGCTTGCAGAATATCTTTCATAATGCATGTTGAAAGCTGAATGATGCTCCCAAACAATATTAGGGTTAATGTTATGTTGCCTCCTATATTTAAAATACAGAATTAGCTTTATGGGCAATGTATCATCTGTGCTTTCATTCTCAATCTGGCTGTGCCAAGGTGGAATTTTAACATTCCACACCATCTCATCCTTACTTTCTACTTTGGCTTCAGACCAGAACTTTTTTATTTAAAAAAAAAAGAGAAAATCTCATCCAACTTCACCACTTTTTCTTCTATTATTCACATACCCCGGCGTTTGAAATTATGAGTGTACCCCTTTAAAATGGAGGGGGGCCTGATCTAAAAAAAGGACTGGATAGTTTATTGGCCACCAAAACTGAAGTCGCTGAAAGCAGATATCCGCCATCTTTAAACTTCCAAAACAACTATGCCGACCTGTGCGTTAATCGCCAGTTTCGTGGCTGTGAGAAAATATTCCACAGGTAAGTTTGAAAGATTTAGTTTGAAACTGTCAAAGTTTGTTTGTAAATGTTTTTTTTTATTATTATTATTTTCTGATGGGCTTAATTCAATTTTGTTAATGTTTGTTACGTTACGTTTACGTTAACTGTTCACTCTCTGGTAATCCTTTATAGGCCGACGGTTTTTCATGAAAAGCATTTTCTGGGAATTTTTTGATGAATTTCATCATACAGAACTCCGGAAATTGAATTTGATTTTCAAATGCGAGGAAACAAGTTTAAATTTTCTGTCTGAAATAGGACACCGCAGAGACAACAAATTTTCCCATTGCGAGTCCTTATTTCCAAAAATATATCAAACTGATGATTAACTTAGAATTTTATGTTTTTATGACAAAAAAATGCTTAGTTTTTTCCTATGTTACGATGATAGTGCTTCACAGCGTATTTTGGGAAAGGTTTCTTGGTAATCACGATGTTATGTCTTTCCTTTACACTTAGCATTTTTTGGCTGACCAAGTCGAATTAAAAATCCTTAATGTTACCAGAACTGAAAAAATGTCAATCTTACGCGACCATTTATAATTCTACGTGCCAAACTTTGAGAAAAACCCCGCCATAATCCAATCTACAAACCATGTCCGCCACACGTTTTGGGAGTACCAAGATGGCGGCCAACTGCATCTTTTTTTTTTTTTTGATCAGTGGGTGTGGCCAAGCAGCTGCTCTTTGTGAGAGGCAGTGTGCTACAATGTTTAAAAAAAAAAAAAGACGTCAGCTTGTAGTTGACTGTGCTGGATCTGTTTTCCTCTGCTCTGAGAGTGTGCGACAAGTGCGCAAATACGCAGTTGCACAGCTTAGAGGGAACATTGCCCTAAATGAACTTGTCCAGTTCTCGCGTGGATCTAGTGCTTCAGAGAGTCATACTAGGGCGCCTGCAGTGATGAAACACCAACAGCAGTAGCATAGTGCAGGACCACTCATTTGCAATGTAGACAGTTACGCTATTGACAGGATTGTGAAAAAAAAAAAAAGCAAAACAGGCAGCTAAGCATTCAAAAGAGGATAAAAATAAGGGTACCATTCACCAGGTGGAAAGAGCTGATGAGATAAAACTGTTAAAAGGGATGCTGAAGTTGCCAGTTTTGTCCCTAACAACTGAGTCAACACTGGCTAAATTTGCATAAAGCTCAATTTCACTCGATTTTGCCAGACAGTGTTATTTAACATAAGCAGCATAACACAGTTGGGCCAACTGTCCTGTATTAGCTTCTGTTCCAACAAGTTTTCCTACATGTTCAAATCGTCCAAACCCTCGTATGAATTGACGGTTTTAATCTGTTGATCCTTGCTAGTGCACAGGGAAATAACTACCATACCCTTTCGGTGTCATTTGGTTTTCCAGCAATAAATTCTCAACAAACTAACTAGAGCTTCAACTCAATGACGTTGGATGTTTTGAATCACCTGATGATGATCTATTCTGTTACATCAAAACGTAAATGAAATATATAACCAGAGTAATTCGTACATGGCGGCACAGTGTAGCAGCTGGAAAGTGTTGACCTCACAGTTTTGAGGTCCCGAGTTCAATTCTGGACCCACCTCTGTGGAGTTTGCATGTTCTCCCCATGCTTGCGTGGGTTTCCTCCCAAATCCCAAAAACATGCAACATTAATTGGACACTCTAATTTGCCCTTGGGTGTGATTGTGCGTGCAGCTGTTTGTCTCAATGTGTGCTGCGATTGGCTGGCAAACAGTTTAGGCTGTACCCTGCTTCGTGCCTGTTGACAGCTGGGATAGGCTCCAGAACTCTCCGCGACTCTCGTGAGGATAAGCGGCTAAGAAAATGATGAATGGATGGATGGATTGATGGATAATTAGTACTTATTTCTGAGGATCATAGCGTGTTGTAGAAGGGATGTAGAGCAAGATTAGCACTTTGGTAACATTTGTTTCATTATCAAAAAAAAAAAAAAAAAAAGACTCTTAATTGCCCGTGGGTGTGAATGTGAGTGCAAAGGGATGTTTGTGTGTGTATGTGTGTATATATATATATATATATATATATATATATATATATATATATATATATTTTTTTTTTTTTTTGCTGTGCGATTGGTTGGCGACCAGTTCACGGTGTAACCCGTCTCTCGCCTGGAGATATCTGGGATAGACACCCTCTTCAGCACCCCCGTGACCCTTGTGTTGATAAGCGCAACGAAAGAGGAATGAATGAATATATACACACACTTTCTATGAAATGAAGTTCATATTTCTTAAATTGCGAAACTCGTCACCTGAGTGAACACTCCATGAAGTATTGATGACAGCATCAAGGTTTTTTCGGTTACCGCTGCTGCAATACATGAACAACTGAGGCACTCGAGTGCATGCTTCATTTGGATGCAATACACAATTTAAACACTAGATGGGTGTCATTCCTATATCCATCCATGCATCCATCCACTTTCTTAGCTGCTTATCCTCACAAGTGTCACGGGAGTGTTGGAGCCTATCACAGCTGTCAACGGGCAAGAAGCAGGGTACATCTTTAACTGGTTGCCACATAGAGAGACAGTAGTCACACTCACAATCTCACTGAGTGGTAATTTAGTGTGTCCAATCAATGCATGTTTATGGGATGTGGGAGGAAACCGGAGTGCCCAAAGAAAACCCACACAGGCACGGGGAGAACATGCAAACTCCACATCGGTGGATTGAACCCAGGTCCTCAGAACTGAGTGGCCAACGCTTTACAGCTGTGCCACCGTGTCGCTCATTCCTATATAAGGTCCCTTTTACCGTCAGTTCTCATGACTGAAGAATCTGTCTATGGGGGCTGAAACCTATCCCAGTGGTTTATTTTCTTTTTTTAAGTATGCATTGGACTCATTTGAGAACAATGCATGGTTAAAAACAAACGTCTGTCACGGAGAAGTTTACAGAGGATTTACAGAAGTTTAACATGTGGACGCAACACGGTTTGTGTACGGAGGAGCTGACTCGCTCTCTTTTTTTTCCAATCATAGTTAATGAATGCTAGGCCACAACAGGCTTCGTGTACGGAGTAATGTCTAATTGTCAAAGTCTATTTAGTGGCATTACTGTGTTCAGAATTGTATTCATGTGTAAATTTCTTCACCAACTCTAAATGCTGACCCTTCGGCTCAAAATTACAGCATCCATCCATATTGACTTTGCATTGCAATGATGCTGTCTGTGTTTCTGGAGCAAGCAATTTTCTGAACTCTGTGTGAACTTTTCTCATTACACTGAAGATCCTTTCACAATCTGCTTTGCTCTGAGGTAAGCAAAGCACTGCTCACTGCTGAGATGATGGAACATTGGTTTGACTGTAAGAGAGGTAACACAACTCAAGGTGTCACTCTAATGTACTCAAACTCACGACAAACTCCCGGTGACATTGCAGAGGAGGAAAAACTTGTCATCAGCTATTTTGAGGAAGCACTTTGGAGGAGGAGGAAGGTGAACCCTGCCAATATGCGAGCCAGAACACCAGCAAACCATCCGCTAGTGAGCTTGACCGACCGCAAGGAAAAACTTGCGAAACCAGAAGAACTTTTTTGGTAAAACGGAATTTGGTCTGCAGTTTCAGAATCCATATGATTTGTGATATATGGCTGTATACGTAAGATTCATCACAAAATCCGTATAAACCACGGCTAAACTGTACGAGTTGACAGGTATGTAGATACATGTGTAGATCCAGCTGTCCAAGAGAAGCGGAAGCAGGATAATAGTCCAATTTCTTATCGGCGAAAACATCGACTTCGGCATTAAATATGGGTCCTCAATGCCAAGTGTTTCTCATTTTTCCATGTACCTTCGTTTATTATCACCTTCTAAATGTTTAACTGCATCGGACAAAACTGCTGTAAGACGTATTTTCGCATCGTCTCCAATCGTCTGAGCATTGAAGAATGGTTCATTTGACTGACACTTGCGGTCATTGACGTGATTTGATGATGTAGGTGCACGAGCTCTAGTAAGTCTGTAGTATTTACTCAAGAGCCAGTGATGACATCCATCCATTTTCTTAGCCGTTTATCCTGACAAGGGTCACGGGAGTGCTGGAGCCCATCCCAACTGTCAATGGGCAGGATGCAGGGTACACCCTGAACTGGTTGTCCGCCAGTCGGAGGGCACACAGAGACAGACAACAGTCGCACTTACAATCACATCGAGGGACAATTTAGAATCTCCAGTTAATGTTGCATGATTTTGGGATGTGGGAGGAAACCGGAGTGCCTGGAGAAAACAAACCGCAGGCAAGGAAAGATATGCTAATTCCAGACAGGCGTGTCTGGGATTGAAGCCTGGACCTCAGAACTGTGAGGCCAAAGCTTTACAGCTGTGCCACTGTGCCGCTTGATTCTAACATGTAAACAAATTTAGTGCCAACTTAGAATATTAATCGGCTATAATAGTCCTGATATCTGCATACATTATGTAGATCTTCAGAGCTTAGATCACTGTGTACAAATTGTACACATCCAGTACTTGATGAAACACAACTTTGCTGTAATGTAATGTAGTATTTGTGGTATTTGGTGGATACATAACTATCACATTCCAGGCCCGTCCACTTTTAAATTGGTTGGGTGCATCTATACCGTTGAAAGCTTTCATCTGCTCTGGTGTAAAACCTGGGTTGGGTGAAAATACGAGGTAGTAGTTTACTATGTGTGCATATCACACGTCAGGAAAAACCTCAGGATTTTTTTACAAATGATTTTTTGTCAATCTCACAAGGAATTATACAACTAATAACTGCAAGTTTTGCATTATACAGGGTCTTATCATCAAGAGAAAACCTATTTGCCTAACTATGGCGGGACACAGATGTAGTTTTAGAACATGCCATGTTGATGCCTTGGCAGTGTTTGTTCTCCAATATGGTGGAGTAAAAAAATACATGGGATTGCCACATGGTTGGGAATACTCCATATCCAATGTTTTCTTCTATGGCTTTGTCAAAACACACTGATAAAAAGTGATCAGCAAAGGGAATGCTTACTCGGCACCCATAGCTGACCACGTCTTCCCCTGTCGATTGACTTTCCCCATCCCCTGTTCACGGATTTCTTTTTCACTTGGAAAGCCCTCCCCCAAAAAATAATTCTTGCCACAGTTTGAACCATTTTTACAAACAAATACCACACAATAAACCATTGTGGCATCGCAAATTCATACAACAGTATACAAGGATGGGAAAGCACATAACGCCAAATGAACAGGATGTTTGGCTGGTGTGACCAAGTCAGAAAGAAACAAAGGCGCTGGATGCAAAAAGCAGAAGGCCCATTCTGCATCATATTTATTGATTAAACTGCTGTATATCTGCACTATAATCACTTCAGAATGGCAGATGTGGTTGGCAAAAGGAGTAATCAAGAAAACAAAAAATCTCGGTCCTCAGACCTTTAAGCATTACTGGATAGAAAGTCTGAGAATCAAGAAAGTGTGTCTTTTCTGATATCTGTTAAAACTGTTGTAACAAGGGTCAAATCTAAACAAAAATCATCTGAATTCAATCGTTTATATTCTAAATGAGTTGAAGTCTTCTGGATTTTTCTGGGTATGTTAATTTTCATACAGAAAATATTCAGACTTCTCAGAAATATGTTACTGTGTTAGGCAATATTGCTCTGGAGCCACACTCTGATCTCGTTCTCATTTTTCTGGATCCATTTGATGTTATTTCTGACTCTCTCCAGTGCCTGCTGCCTTGGCATCTCACCAGCACCAGCAATCGGAGTCAGTCTGAAGAAGTGCTCCATCTGTAAAAGCAGCACACAGCATCACATGAAACATCATCCCCTTGTTAACCACCAGACAATGCATATTTTGGTAAAAAATCCGCCAATGTTTCTGTGTCAAAATGAGACTTTGAATAGGTGTTTTAGAAGATAACTGCTACGCTGTCAGATATCCATCTTACAAATCCAAACATATTATACAGTATTTGATGACGTTATTTTTGAGTCCTGTTCAGATATATCATGAGTGTAATTTCCTGAAAAGCCTGATGTACAGCACTGGATACATGTATTGCACGGACAATCGACAAAAGAGGAGTATTTCATGGTTAAAAAAGGTTACTGGACTTGTTCTGTTGGAGAGACTGGGGCTGGACTGTACAGGTGATTGTTTCAATATACTGTAAGTATGCCCGGTTTGCCCACGGGATGTCAGTTATAACACAATGATCTTGAAAGTGGAATTGGGTCTAACAGATTTAATAACTTAGCACACATTTTGGGGAGTGCAGGGATTTCAGTATGGGAGGCAGGCACAAAGAATGGTACAGGTACTGATTCCAACTTTGCGGATGCACAGTACACATGGGTTTGTTCAGTGCATGGAACTGCATTCCACGTATTGTAGTGTATTTTGGCATTATATACGATAAAAACTTTAATGAGGAGAATGAAGGCTGAGCTTAGAAAGTAAGATGAACAAACTCCCTGAGTAAATCTACTTCAAAGGAATTACCTCACGGGTGACCACCTGGGGTTATCACAAGGGATTCTGGTTCCAAATCTGGACCCATTCCTTTATTGCACCCAAGTATGCAAGGCCCCAAGATGTCCCGGGGCCAGGAAGGCAGGAGGAGGAAAGTCCCTGGCAGGAAAGGGGAGAATGGAGTCTCCTGTTCATGCTCATGGGAGCAGGGTGAATATTTTAAGAAGTGGACAAACGAACAAGGAAAGGACTTCTTTGCTGGGTTTGACGAAGATAACAAGATGACTGGACAGGTTGCTCACAGCTCTGACACTTCTCAAAAGAACTATTAGCCCAAACGTCAGTCTCTAAGAGTGCTTCCTCCATTTGCTATCCGGACTCAAGGGGAAAATGCACTTGGCGTCACCAACAGGATTCACAAAGCTCTTCGCTGGTGGTGAGCGTTTTCTCACAATATGTACTGGTGGCTGCGCAGTGCTTCCACTGGGAGGAAATGTGGCTTTGGAATGCGTCCCTTGTGAGCCGTCCGGGTAGTAAGGTGGTTGGGGGCTTCAGAGATAAAGTGGGGTGTGTTTCAACAGCGTTTGGTTGCATAAGTTTGCTTTGCGATGTTGCAGAGGTGTGTCAACCAGGACAGCCCTACAACATCCAGACTCTTTAGGAACTCCGAGCAAATCTCATTCACCCCTGGGGCTCGGCCATCAAGGAGCTTTTTAACCATGTCGAAGACCTCAACCCCAGAGATAGAAGAGCCCGCCTCAGAGAACCCATACTCTGCTTCCTCAAGGGAAGGCTTGTCAGTAGAAATGAGGAGGTCTTCGAAGTATCTTCCCCTTTGACTCACAACTTCCCGAATTGAGATCAGCAGTGCCCCATCTTCACTATACATAGGTTTGACGGTGCAGTCTTTCCCCTTTTTAAGACACCGGACAGCAGACCAGAATTTCCTCAAAGCCATCTTGAAGTCATTCTCCATGGCCTCACCGAACTCCTCCCACGCGTGGGTTTTGGCTCCGTAACCACCAAAGCTGCATTCTGCTTGGCCAGCCGGTGTTTTGACCTATCGGAACGGAGGTAGGACTCAAATGTAGGAGTACACGGAGACGCAGAGGTAATTCGGGAAAAAGTTTATTACTCAATGGTCAGGGATCGGGCATGCAGTCAGGTGCAGCGGCGGTTGTTGGGACATCGGGCATAGAGAGCAGGTCAGCGGGCAGACAGGAGTCGGTGCACGGGAGAACGATCAAAGCAGGGAGGAGTATCAAGGGAGTCAGGTTTACGGGGTCGGTTGGAGAACAGGCAGATGTCGGTACACACAGGAATACGATCAGAGATACGGGGGTGCTCGAACGGGGCATGAACCTCAACAATCTGGTGGAGGACCAGTCGTCACCGGGTCCTATAAGTACCGGGCGTAATCAGCCGAAACAAGGTGCGGGTGTGTGCCGCCTTATTGGCTGGCCATGCCCAGCCTTGGCAGGATGCCTGGAGCACAACAGCCTGTACCGATCAGCTGCCTCGGGAGTCCTACAGGCCAAAAATCCCCGATATGACTCCTTCAGCTTGACAGCATACCTCAGTGTTGGTGTGCACCAACGTGTTCGAGGATTGCCGCCATGACAAGCACCGACCATCTTACGGCCAACAGCTCCATTTAGCCGCTTCAGGAATGAAGGCGGAGAACATCATCCACTCTGACTCAATGTCCCCAGCCAGTCTTTCGGAGATTGGAGTTGAAATACTTTCTGATGGGGGAATCTGCCAGCAGTTCCAAGCAGACCCTCACAATACGTTTGGGCCTGCCACATCGGACCGGCATCTTCCCCCACAATCATAGCCAACTCATTACCATGTGGTGATCAGTTGACAGTTCCACCCCTCTCTTCGCCCGAGTGTCCAAGACATGCTGTTGCAAATCCGATGACATGACCACAAAGTCGATCATCGAACTGAGACATAGGGTGTCCGGTGCCAAATGCACATGTGGAAACCCTTATACCTGAACATAGTGTTTGTTCTGGACAATCTGTCAAGAGCACAGAAGTCCAGTAACAGAACACAACTCGGGTTCAGATCGGGGGTGTCGTTCCTCCCAATCATGCCCTTCCAGGTCTGACTGTCATTGCCCACATAGACATTGATGTCCCTCAGCAGAATGATGGAGTCCCCAGAGGGAGCACTTTCCAGCACTCCCTCTAAGGACTCCAAAAAGGGTGGGTACCCTGAACTGTTTTTGGTGCATAGGCACAAACAACAGTCAGGACCCATCCCCTTACTTGAAAGCGAATGGAGGCTACTCTCTCATCCACTGGGGTAAACTCTAACGTACTGGCTGCAAGCCAGGGGGCAATAAGTATAGCCACACCTGCTTGGCGCCTCTCACCTTGGGCAACTCGATAGTGGAAAAGAGTCTAAACCCACTCAAGAGGACTGGTATCAGAGCCCAAGCGGTGCATAAAGGCGAGTCTGACAATATCCAGTCGGAACTTCTCGAACTCATGCACCAACTCGGGCTCCTTCCCTGCCAGAGCTGACATTCCATGTCCCTAGAGCTCGTTTTCGTAGCCGGGGAATGGATCGCCAAGGTCATTTTGGCCACCACCCAGCTCACATTGCACCCTACCATTGTGGCCCCCTTTCACAGGTGGTGAGTTTGATAAAGCCCAAAGTTTTTTTTAAAAAAAAGAAAAAGCAACGATCAACTGTCTGACTAAAAGCACAGTTGCGATATTTCTTTGCTACACTTACAGAAACAACACTGAGGAACATTGTGCATTAGGTTGGACAGACAAACCTTCCACAGTTGTAGCTCTGTATTGTAGGTGGATGAGATTTGAGTCAAAAGACGACCAAGGTTACGATCATTGATGGTGTATCTGTAAAAGAAAAATAATTGATCAATAATCAACAGAATACAGGAAGATCAAAGCACCACTCATGTGGACACAGGTCATTGTCTGATTAAAAGGGTTTACTGTATTGCAGTGTATTCTGTGCTGTGGTATAAAATGTAAGGCGTCATCACATAATCATTGACTTCTTGCTTGGAACAGCACCTTTCAATGGAAAAGGATGACTGCAAATGAGTATATTGCCGAAACTCTTTTTATGGTGCAGTGAATGTCATCGTTATCAACACTTTCTTGGCTGCATAGGGAAGTCTTACTCTGTGAGTTCAGAGAAATTGCAGTGGTCGTGTGGTTTGTTGTTGTTTCATACTCTTTGATCATTAGCCATTAAAGATTTAATACATGCTGCATGCCAGTTATTTGCCATATTTTCCGGACCACAACGTCCACTGGTTAATAAGCCGCACCCACTCTGCTGAGTTTTTTTTTTCCTCCATACATGAGTCACACTGGATCATAGCCCAAAGATATATACGAAAACCTACTGGCAGAACTCAGAGAAGGATTATCTTTGCATGCAACCAGTTTTTGTAAAAGATTTCTCGCAACAATTCCTCCAAGCCTCACACTCGCCTCGGAATGCCGCTTTAAAAGCATGAATCACGCTGATGTCTAGTGGCTGCAAGGACTTTGATGTACCTCAGAGAATCACAGCTGCAATGTAGTTTGATTTCTTGATGGGCATTTTTGCAGAACCTGGGCCCTCATACTGTCCAAAACAAGCAGTACTTTTTTTGCAGTGAAAAAAATCCTTCTGGCTGCTCACTGGAACACTCCATCGGCCATTCACTCATTAATCTTTCCATCATCCACCCTTTTTTGTTCAGGTTAATGACCATGCCTTTTCGGAGTTTATGTTTGGGCATAGTGAGCTGCGTAAAAATCCCCATTGGTGGAAGCTTTTATCCGAAAGTCGTGGAGCTCAAAACACTTAAACTGCGTTCTCTCATGTCCAGTTGTTTTCACCATAATGGATGACACGCCAGTCTTGTTAACATTTCAAGTTAGAGGCAAGTCAAAAGTTAAAGGCACTTCATCCATATGGTATTTATGATGTCTCGTCCAATGGGATCCTAGACTGGCTTTGCTGCAATGAATTTCTGGAAATTTGCAACTTTTTCTTCATTGTCGGGCAGGAGTTGTTGGCAAACATTCGTAAACCCCCTGATGCACAAAACCTTTCAGCTCATGAAACAAAAACACCAGAACGTTCCACCTTGAAAACCTTCAAGATACATTTTACTGGTGATTATTTTAGCTTTCAGTCGGATCTGCATGGCATCAAGTTCGAGCCATCTGCTCTTATGACCTCTGAATGCCTTTGTGCTCTTTTGGCACTGCATCAGTGCCTCACGGTGCAGTCTAAAATGCTTCATCATCGATTGATTAACGCCAAGCTTCTGTTCAGCAGCCTGATTTCCCTCTTGGATATACTGATCAATGGCTTTCAACTTGAAGGCTGCTCATACACTTTTCTTCTCGGATTCGCCATGATGATAGTGTGAAAGATATACTGTAAAATATACAGTAATCCCTCTTTTTTGCAGTTAATTGGGACCAGAACCACCTGAGAAAAGTGAAAAATAGTGGGTCACGAGGGCCCTCCTTTGGAGCCAGGCCTGGAGATGGCGCTCTAAAGAGAGCACTTGGTGGCCAGGAACCCCACCCATGGGCCCGCCTGGGCACAGCCCAAAAGGGTAGTGTGGGTCTACTTTCCCATCGGCTCACCACCTATAGCAGAGGCCATAAGCATCAGGTGTTGTGTGAGATGGTTGGTGACCAAAGGTGGGGACCCTGGCTATCTGATTCCTGGTTACAGAAACTGGCACTAAGGACATGGAATGCCACCTCTCTGACAAGGAAGGAGCCCAAGCTGATGTGTGAGGTTGAGAAATTTATGATCAGATATAGTCGAGCTCATCCTCACATGGCTTGGGCTCTGCTACCAGTCCTCTTGAGAGAGGTTGGACTTTTTTTCCACTCTGAGTTGCCCATGTTGAGAGGCACTGGGGAGCTCTGGTTATACTACTTATTGCCCCTGGCTCAGCGCCTGTACGCTAGGTTTCTCCCCGGTGTACGAGAGGGAAGATTCCTTCCACCTTTAGGTGGGGAATGTGTCCTGACTGTTTGTGCCTATGCACCAAGCAACACTTTAGAGTACCCATGCTTTTTGGTGTCCTTGGAGGGTGTAACCCCCTTGGAACTCTATCATTCTGCTGGGATGATAATGACAGTGAGATCTGGAAAGGTGTAATTGGGAGAAATCCCCCCTGCCAATCAGAACCCGAAATGTTCTGTTACTGGCCTTCTGTGCTCAACATGGATTGTCCATAACAAACACCATGTTAAAGCATAAGGATGTCCATACGTGCATTTAGCACAAGAATATCCTAGGTCACCCCTTGATAATTCAATTTGTGGTCCTGTCATTGGACATGCGGCCGTATGTCTTGGACACCTGGGTGAAGTGAGGGACAGAGCTGTCCACTGATCACCACCTGGTGGTGTGTTGGCTGTGATGGGAGGGCAAGATGCTATTCTAACCGGTCACCTCAAATGTGTTTTGAGAATCTGCTGGGAAAGTCTGGCAGAATCCCCTGTCAGAATGAGTTTCAACTCCCACCTCCAGCAGCCCTTCACTCAAATCTCAGGGGAGATAGGGTACATTGAGTGGACCATGCTCTATTGCAGTGGCATCTGAGCAGAGCGGCGTCTGGAACTTAGATGGTGCCTGCCATGGCGGAAATCCCCGAACCCGTTGGTGGAGAGATGCTGTCAAGCCGAAGAAAAAGTCCCATCACGCCTTTTTGGCCTGTGGGACTCCAGAGGCAGCTGATGGGTACCAGCTGGGAAAGCTTTGGTGGTTACCGACGCTAAAACCCGGCTGTGGGAGGAGTTCTTTGAGGCCATGGAGGATGACTTTTGGATGGGTTAGAAGAAATTCTGGTTCACCATTCAGCATCTTAGGAGGGGGAAGCAGAGCACCATTAACACTCTGAATACTATGAATGGCATGCTTCTGATCTCGACAAGGGACATTGTGTTTTGGTGCAAAGCAAAGGAAATTCATTTGTATAGCGCATTTCA
Source organism: Syngnathoides biaculeatus (assembly GCF_019802595.1). Lineage (NCBI taxonomy): Eukaryota > Metazoa > Chordata > Actinopteri > Syngnathiformes > Syngnathidae > Syngnathoides > Syngnathoides biaculeatus. Next base: position 2,096,378 of record NC_084654.1, on the reverse strand, counting down.
TATGAGAGGTAACTCAATGTGCTTTCAATGATTAAAAGCATTTGAAAATCAGAATCAGCTTTATTGGCCAAGTGTGTAAAAATACACAAGGAATTTTACTCTGGCAGTTGGACATTTGGAAGCAGTTTGGTGAGGTGGCTGTGGAGTTTTTGACCATCTAATTCAATAGAATAATAGCGGAAGAGAAGATGCCAGAAGAATTGAGGAAAAGTGTGATCGTCCCCATTTTAAGAACAAAAGGCGGTGTTCAGAGCTGTGGAAAATATAGAGGAATAAAGATGATGAGCCATTCAAGGAAGTTATGGAAAAGAATAGTGGAGGCGAGACTCAGGACAGGAGTAAGTATCTGCGAGCAACAGTATGGTTTCATGCCTAAAAAGAGTAAAGGAGAGGAATGAATATTAGCCGAAGTAAAACAGAATATATGTGCATGAATGTGAGAGGCGGAGGAGAGTGAAGCTCCAGGGAGAAGAGTTAGCGAGGGTAGACGACTTCAAATGCTTTGGGTAAACAATACAGAGCAATGGAGAGTGTAGTAAGGAAGTGAAGAAACCTATTCAAGCGGGGTGGAACAGCTGGCAGATGCTGGTGTTCTATGTAACAGAGTCTCCACAAGGATGAAGGCCAAAGTTTATAAAACAGTGGTGAGCCTGGCCATGATGTACGAATTAGAGATGGGGGCACTGAAGAAACAACAGAAAGCAGAACTCGAGGTGGCAGAGATGAAGATGCCAAGGTTCTTGCTTGGAGTGAACAGGTTGGATAGGATTAGAAACGAGCTCATTAGAGGGACAGCCAAAGTTGGATGTTTTGGAGACAAGGTTGGAGAGAGCAGACTTGCAGATGGTTTGGACATGTTCAGAGGCGAGAGAGTGAGTATATTGGTAGAAGGGTGCTGAGGATGGATTTGCCAGGCAAAAGAGCGAAAGGAAGATGAAAGGAAAGGTTGATGGATGTTGTGAAGGAGGACATGAGGACAGTGGGTGTTAGAGAGGAAAATGCACGAGATTAGATGGAAAAAGATGACACTGTGGCGACCCCTAACGGGACAAGCCGAAATGAAAAGAAGAATATATATATATAATTTTTTTTTTTTGGAAGTCGAAAAGAAGCAGGTTCTGGTGAACAACACAATTATTTCCATCTCGATCCATGATCCAGTAGACATGCAATTTTGGTAAGAGATGAAACATTTAATCTAACATTTAGATAAAAACAATAAAAATGACAAAATATAAATTAAAAAATAGACAAAAACACTTACAGTGTAACTAATATGATTAAAAAGTGGATATACTCTAAAAAGCATGAAAAAAAGAAAAGTTTTCAACCTGGATTTAAAAAATTCATACTTGGGGGTGACCTTACCTCTTTTGGCAATTTATTCCATTTGTGTGCAGCATAATAGCTAAATACTACTTCATCAAATTTGCTTTGGACTCTGTTTTCCACTATTTGACCTGAGTCAGTCGTTCTCAGAGCTCTACTGGGTTTGTATTCCGTAAGCATTTCTTTCATGTATTTAGGCTAGTGATTTATAGACCAGTAACAGAACTTTAAAATCTATTCTAAAGGTGACTAAAATCCAGTGCAAGAACTTTAGGATTGGCGTTGTATGCTCTGACTGCTTTGTCTTGGTCAGAACGTGAGCTGAAACATTCTGAATGAGCTGCAGCTGTGTAATGCTCTTTTGGGGAGTCCAGTGAGAAGACCTTTACAGTAGTCAAGTCTACTTGAGATAAAAGCATGGGTGAACTTTTCCTGGTCTGCTTGACATATACAAACCTTCACTCAAGATATGTTCTTCAGATGGTAGAAGGCAGTTTTTTTGATTGATTTGATATGATTGTTGAAAATCAGGTTAGAATAAATCAGAACAACAAGGTTTCAGACTTGGTCTTTGGTTTTTAAAGATAGAGAGTCCAGGTGTTTCGATTTTCTTTACTGCCAAAAACAATTGTCCCAGTTTTGTTGTGATTTAGTTGAAGAAAATGTTGGCTCTTCCAGTTAATCTGCTTTAGACTGTTGCACAATACCTCAATTTTGAAGAATTTGACATGAGGGTAATATATACAGGCTGAACAGGAGTGGTCCAAGAACAGGCCTTTGAGGGACCCCATAAATCATTGCCATTTGTTGAGATTGAGCACTTCCAATGGTGACAAAGTAGCTCCTTTCCTTCAGGTTTGTCCCCAACCATTTAAGGACCGTTCCATTTAGTCCTACCCACATTTCTAAACTGTTCGGCAGTATATTGTGATCTACCGTATCAAAAGCCGCACTGAGATCCAACAAGACCAAAACTGACACCTTTCCTGAGTCAGTATTCAACCTAATATCATTTAGCACTTTGATAAGAGCAGATTCTGTACTTTGAGTTCGGAAGCTTGATTAAAATTTGTCAAAAAGTCCATTTAAATTCAAGAAATTGCTGAGTTGATTTAAGTTAACGTTCTCAAGAATCTTGGCGATGAACAGTAGATTTGAGATGGGTCTATAGCTTGCGAACATGGAATCGTCCATTGCTCTGTTTTTTATAGAAGTGGCTTAACAGCAGCTACTTTAAGAGCTTTGGAAAACTCGGCAGGCTGAAGTTAGCAATTGATTATTTGCTGCAAATAAGCTAGCACTGACTTCACAATAGTTTTGAGATGGTATTGAGTCGAGAGAGCTTGTTGATGGTTTCAACTGCTGAACAGTTTTCTCTACAGATGTTTTCTGACTAACTCTTGGTTAAAATTACAAAGACACTGTCTGTAGAGGTCATAGTCAATTTGGAGTTTTGTTTTTCGCCACTTGCCTTCTGCTTTCCTACACATCCTTTTTTTGCTAAATTACAGTGAAGAAAATAAGTATCTGAACACCCTGCTATATTGCAAGTTCTCCCACCTCAAAATCGAAATCATGGAGGGGTCTGAAATTTTCATCGTAGGTGCATGTCCATGGTAAGAGAGACAATCTAAAAAGAAATATCCAGAAATCGCAATATATGATTTTTTTTAACGATTCATTTGTGTGATACAGCTGCATATAAGTATTTGAACACCTGAGAAAACCAATGTTAACATTTGGTACAGTCACCTTTGTTTGTAATTACAGAGGTCAAACATTTCCTGTATTTGTTCACCAGGTTTGCACACACTGCAGAAGAGATTTTTGATCACTTCTCCACACAGATCTTCTCTAGATCAGGCAGGTTTCTTGGCTGTCGCTGAGAAACAAGGGGTTTCAGCTCACTCCAAAGATTTTCGATTGGGTTTAGGTCTGGAGCCTGGCTAGGCCATGCCGGAACTTCGATATACTTCTTACGCAGCCACTCCTTGGTTTTTCTGGCTGTGTGCTTTGGGTCATTGTCATGTTGAAAGATGCAGCCACGACCCGTCTTCAGTGCTCTGACTGAGGGAAAGAGGTTGTTCCCCAAAATCTTACAATATATGACCACGGTCGTCTTCTCCTTAATACAGTGCAGTCGTCCTGTCCCACGTGCAGAAAATCACCCCCAATGCATGATGCTTCCACCCCCATGCTTCGCAGTATGGATGGTGTTCTTGGGATGGAACTCATCATTCATCCTCCTCCAAACACGGTGAGTGGAATTATGACCAAAAAGTTCCATTTTAGTCTCATCTAACCACAAAACTTTCTCCCGTGACTCCTCTGTATCATCCAAATGGTCATTAGCGAACTTAAGATGGGCCTTGACATTTGCTGGTTTAGGAAGGGGAACCTCCGTGTAAAGCATGATTTCAAACCATGACGTCTTAGTGTATTACCAACAGTCACCTTGGAAACGGTGGTCCGAGCTCTTTACAGGTCATTGACCAAGTGCTCTCGTGTAGTCCTGGGTTGATTCCTCACCTTTCTAAGGATCATTGAGACCCCATGAAGTGATATCCACTCCGATTGAGATTGACCATCATGTTTCGCTTCTTCCATTTTCCAATGATTGCTCCAACAGTGGACGTTTTTTCACCAAGCTGCTTGGCAATTTCCCTATAGTCCTTTCCAGCTGTGTAGAGTTGTACAATTTTGTCTCTGGTGTCTTTGGACAGCTCTTTCGTCTTGGCCGTGTTTCAAGTTTGAGTCTTACTGATTGTATGGGGTGGACAGATGTCTTTATGCAGTTAACGACCTCACACAGGTGCATCTGATTCAGAATAACACATGGAGTGGAGGTGGACTTATAAAGGTGGACAAACAGGTTTTTGAGGGTCAGAATTCTAGCTGATAGACAGCTGTTCAAATACTTATTTGGAGCTGTATCACACAAATAATACATTGTGATTTCTAGATTTCCCTTTTTAAATTCTCTCTCTTACAGCGGACATGCAACTACAATGAAAATTTCAGACCCCACCATGATTTCTAAGTGGGAGAACTTTTGAAATTTTTTTGTAGGTTGAACACACTGGACTTTAAACACACTTCACAAGAATGAATTATATGTGAACTCCAAGGTTCCACTTGGATGAATGGATGGCAGTTTTGTACCACTGACCTGTTAACCAGGTATTCCCAGTTGAGTGTGGTCCAGTCCCAGGCCATGGTTTGACCCATCGGGTTAAAGGACACATATCTCACCAAAGTGAACAGATCCTGGCTTCTCACCACATTCATATCTTTAGCTGCATCGAGGAGCCTGTTTGTCAAAGTAAATTTCTTTAGCATTTGATCTTAATTATATACATTCAATTACCAAATTTGTTTTTCAGTTCTGAAGGGGTTTGTGTGTCCTGATGATCCTAGGAGTTAAGTTGTCTGGGGTTTCATGCCCCTGGTAGGGTCACCCATGTCAATAAGGTCCTAGCTGAGTGACCAGACAAAATACGACTCTAAAATCCCGATGACAAATACAAAAATTGGATCTTGACCGGCCACGGGTCACCGGGATCCCCTTCTGGAGCCAGGCCTGGAGGTAGGGCTCGAAGGCGAGTGGCTAGTGGCTGGGCCTGCACTCATGGAAGCTCAGCCGGGCACAGCCCGAAAGGGTGACACTGTTCCCCCCTCAAACTGTGATAGGGGCCAAAAGGGTTTGGGTGAAATGTGAGCTGGGTGGTAGCCAAATTACCTTGGCGATCCGATCCCCCGCTTCAGAAACTAGCTCTAGGGACGTGGAATGTCATCTCTTTGGCAGGGAAGGAGCCCGAGTTGGTGTGTGAGGTCGAGAAGTTCTGACTGGATATAGTCAGACTTGTCTCTACGCACTGCTTGTGCTCTGGTACCACTCCTCTTGAGAGGGGTTGGATTCTGTTCCATTCTCGAGTGTCCCATGGTGAGAGACGCCGAGCAGGTGTGGGTAAACTCTTTGCCCCCCGGCTCTGGGCCTGTATGTTGGGGTTTCCCCAGTTGATGAGAGGGTAGCCTCCCTCTGCCTTCAGAGGGGGATGGGTCCTGACTGTCATTTGTGCCTATGCACCAAGAGCAGTACCCACCCTTTTTGGAGTCCTTAGAGGGAGTACTGGAGAGGACTCCCTCTGTGGACTCCATCATTCTGCTGTGGGACTTCAATGGTCACGTGAGCAATGACAGTGAGACCTGGAAGGGCGTGATTGGGAGGAACAACCCCCACGATCAGAACCCGAGTGGTGTCCTGTTATTGGACTTCTGTGCTCATCACGGATTGTCCAACGAACACCATGTTTAGGGATGGGGGTGTCCACATGTGTGCACCTGGGACCAGGACATGCTAGGCCGCAGTTCAATGATCGACTTTGTAGTCATGTCATCAGACCTGCGACTGCATGTCTTGGACACTCGAGTGAAGAGAGGGGCGGAGCTCTCAACTGATGACCACCTGGAGGTGAGTTGGCTCCGATGGTGGGGGAAGATGCAGATCCGACGTGACAGGCCCAAATGTATTGTGAGGGTCTCCTTGGAACAGCTGTCAGATTCCTCTGTCAGAAGGAATTTCAACTCCCACCTCCGAAAGAACTTTGCTCATGTTCGAGGGGAGGTGGGAGACATTGAATCCGAGTGGACAATGTTACGCACCTCTATTGCTGAAGCGGCCTATTGCTGTAGTTGTAAGGTGGTCAGTACCTGTGTAGCGGCAACCCCAGAACACGTTGGTGGACACCAACAGTGAGGCATGTTGTCAAGCTGAAGAAGGAGTTCTATCGGGCATTTTTAGCCTGCGGGACTCCTGAGGCAGCTGATAGGCACTGGCCGGCCAAGTGGAATGCAGCTTTGTTGGTCACTGAGGCAAAAACCCGGGCGTGGGATGAGTTCGGTGAGGCCATGGAGAACAACTTCAGGATGGTTTCGAGGAAATTCTGGTCCACCGTCCGGCGTCTCAGGAGGGGCAAGCAGTGCACCGTCAACACTATGTATAGTGAGGATGACCTCCTCAATTCCACCAACACTCCTTCCACGAGGAAGCTGAGTCTGGGTTCTCTGAGGCGGGATCTTCTATCTCTGAGGTTGAGGTCACTGAGGTGGTCAAAAAGCTCCTTGGTGGCAGGGCCCTGGGGGTGGATGAGATTCGCCCAGAGTTCCTCAAGGTTCTGGATGTTGTGGGGCTGTCCTGGTTGACACGCCTCTGCAACATCGAGTGGACATCGGGGACAGTGCCTCTGGATTGGCAGACTGGGGTGGTGGTCCCCCTTTTCAAGAAGGTGGACCGGAGGGTGTGTTCCAACTATAGGGGATCACACTTCTCAGCCTTTTCAGCCAGCTGGAGAGAAGGATCCGTCGGGGAAGTCAAATCTCAGATTCAGTAGGAGCAATGTGGTTTTTGTCCTGGCCGTGGAACAGTGGACCAGCTCTACACCCTCGTCAGGATCCTCGAGGGTGCACAGGAGTTCGCCCAACACATCTCCTGTTGTTTTGTGGACTTGGAGAAGGCTTTGGACCGTGTCCCTTGGGAAATCCTGTGGGGGGATCTTTGGGAGTATGGAGTATCGAGCTCCCTGATATGGACTGTTCGGTCCCTGTACGACCGCCATCAGAGTTTGGCCCACATTGCCGACAATAAGTCAGACTCGTTTCCAGTGATAGTTGGACTTCGCCAAGGCTGCCCGTTGTCACTGCTTTTGTTCACAACTTTTATGGACAGAATTTCTAGGCGCAGCCAAGGCGTAGAGGGTGTCCGATTTGGTGGCCTCACCATCGCATCTCTGCTCTTTGCAGATGATGTGGTTCTGTTGGTTTCAACAAGCCGTGGTCGCCAACTCTCAATGGAGAGGTTTGCAACCGAGTGTGAAGTGGCCGGGATGAGAATCAGAACCTCCAAATCAGAGACCATGGTCCTCAGTTGGAAAAGGGTGTCGTGCCCTCTCTGGGTCAGGGATTAGATCCTGCCCCTCGTGGAAGCGTTCAAGTACCTTGGGGTCTTGTTCACAAGTTAGTGAAGAATGGAGCGGGAGATCGACAGACGGATTGGGGCAGCGTCTGGAATGATGTGGACTTTGTATGGGTCTGTTGTGGTGAAGAGAGAGTTAAGCCGAAAGCCGAAGCTCTCAATTTACCAGTTGATCTACTTTCCTACCCTCACCTATGGGCATGAGGTGTGGGTCAAGACCGAAGGAACAACATCCCGGATACAAGCGGCCAAAATGAGTTTCCTCCGCAGGGTGTCCGGGCTCTTCCTTAGACATAGGGAGAGAAGCTCGGTCATCCGGGAGGCTCTCAGTGTTGAGCCACTGCTCTTCTGCATTGAGAGGAGCCAGATGAGGTGGCTGGGGTATTTGTACCGGATGCCTCCCGGACAGCTCCCTGTTGAAGTGTTCCGGGCATGTCCCACCGGAAAGAGACCCCAGGGAAGACCCAGGACACGCTGGAGAGACTTTATCGCTCGGCTTCCCTGGGAACACCTTGGGATTCCTCCAGAAGAGCTGGAAGAAGTGGCCGGGGAAAGGGAAGACTGGGTATCCTGCTGAAGCTAAATCCCCCGCGACCTGACCCGGAGAAGCGGTAGAAAATGAATGGATGGATGGATGGATGCCCTTCATCCTAGAATTTTCTGTCACATAACACACCAGACACCTTCCGCCAGCTGTTCCTACCTACATGGACCCATTTCTTCACTTCCTTACACACTCACCATTGCTCTGGATTGTTGATCCCAAGTATTTGAAGTCATCCACCCTCTCTATCTCTTCTCCATGGAGCCTCACTCTTCCCTCGCCACCCCTCTTATTCACGCACATGTATTGTGTTTTATTTTGGCTAATCTTAGTTAAAACTTATAATGACAGTAATAAGACAGAGTATAGAGGTTGGAAGGCAAGCCAATGTGCTCGAAAGTTCTGTAACTACAGACAACAGAAAACCACTTGGTTGGAAAAGTACATACAGGTATTTCTTGTCAAAGTTAAAAAATAATGATAATCATAATTAATTTTCAATGAATCTATATCATAGTTGCATGTCTGTGCAACTAATCTTTGTATATTTAGTTGACTAGCTGGTAAATTGTCAGGGAAGCTTATCGTGAAGGTAAATGTGAATCATAATTTTCATACAGAAGTTGTTACAGTGAAGTATTTGAACACCCTGCTATATTGCAAGTTATCCCACTTAGAAATCATGGAGGGGTCTGAAATTTGGATGCATCATTGAGACCCCATGAGGTGATGTCATGCATGTGGCTCCACCCCGATTGAGATTGACCGTCATGTTTAGCTTCTTCCATTTTCTAATGATTGCTCCAACAGTGGACCTTTTTTCACCAAGCTGCTTAGCAATTTCTCCGTAGCCCTTTCCAGCCATGTGGACTTGTACAATTTTGTCTCTGGTGTCTTTGGACAGCTCTTTGGTCTTGGCCGTGTTTCAAGTTTGAGTCTTACTGACTGTGTGGGGTGGACAGGTGTCTTTATGCAGCGAACGACCTCACACAGGTGCATTTATTCAGGATAATACATGGAGTGGAGGTGGACTTTTAAATGTGGACTAACAGGTCTTTGAGGGTCAGAATTCTAGCTGATGGACAGGTGTTTAAATACTTATTTGCAACTCACAGAAATAAATCATTAATAAAAATCATACATTGTGATTTCCGGATTTTTCTTTTTAGATTATCTCTCTCACAGTGGACATGCACCTACGATGAAAATTTCAGACCCCTCCATGATTTCTAAGTGGGAGAACTTGCAATATAGCAGGTTGTTCAAATACTTATTTTCTTCACAGTACTTAGTTATAATGCAATGATGTAGATACAAGAGTCGGTTGAGAAATTTTCTAAATTTGATCGATGAGTCAAAAATTTTAATGATGATTTTTTTTTCAATTACCTCCAAAGAAGATTTACATCCTGGACAGATGCCAAGCCATACAGCAACTTGTCTTTCTCCTGAGCCAAGAAGGTGTTCTTGTACCTCTTTAACATGATGTTCCACTTTGCTTCAGTGCCCGAGTTTTTCATGCCATAACGATAAACTAACAACCTCAGGTTAACTGCGATATTGCTGGAAAAGAAAATTAATTGTTGTAACTATCGCTTTTTATTGATCCACTGGCAGAGAATCAAGCTTAAAAGAATTATCATTACATCAAAAAGTGCGAGTTAGCCTTGTTACTTTGTAGTTGGTTTTTACAAACCTGATAGTTCCGTTAATCCATTGATCAAAAATGTGTGATGCTTCATTCAATGTAGTTTGATCTCCCATTTGACAAGCAATGCTGAGCACAGTCTCACGTAGTAACCTGATAGAAAAAGCCTCCAATAACTGGACAGAATCATAAAGTGCCACTCTTGGTAACATCCGAGTGATAACTTTCGTTACTCATCATGTTACTAAGGAATACAATGCAAAATGCAAAATAAACATTTCATCAGGCTAGGCTTGCCAAACCTCTGTGTCTGTGTTCCAACATCATCCCATCCAAGTTCAGATGAAATTACTTTCACATGATCACGGAACAGTTTCTAGGGGGGACAAAAACAGACAAGCAGTTCAGGATGGTACTAGATTTGCCTATGACCGCTATGTCCAGTGCCAAATCAACATTAGATTTGTTGATCCTGCTAAAAAATTTCTACAGAAATTCTATAGAAATCTATAGAATTCTATATAATTTGTACAGAAAAACTTGTTCTATTGAACTTTGGCTGTGACTTTCTATAGAATTTCTACAGAACAATAGAATTTCTATTGAAATTCTATAGGACTTAGGTCCTAAAGTTCTATATTTCTTTAGAAATTCTTTAGAAATGTCTATAGAAATTTTTTTTTAGCAGGGAATGCTATTAATATAGGCTTTCCTGATGACAGTTAAACTGATACTGCATTTTAAATACTTTTAATCTGTTGAGTCACCTGAAACTTTGGGTAGAGAGCAGTATTGCCTGACAGCATGTCCCCAACATAAGCAATAGAGGAGGCGACACGCTCCCATACAATGTAGTCAGGCTCATTTTTAAGATACATGGTAAGGTTTAAGGCATGGCCATAGTCAATGATGTCTGCCCTGAACAATGAAAATAAAAATTTTACTATACACTGGTCATTAAGATTTCATTTGTAGTGTTTAATTTTGTCCTGCACTTTACCTTGCTAGCGCAAATACATCGTCAATATAGCTTGTGCGGTCAGCTGCATCAAACTCCTGCATAAGAAAGAAAATGAAGAAAAGTTACAAAGAATTCTGCAGTCACAGCACTGAGACAAGACTGAGCATTTAACTATCAATGTTGACAAATTGCTTGAAGGGTTTTCATTTTCAAATGACTGCATTTATCAGTTTTCTTTCCCACTATTTACTGATGTAGAATGCCAACATAAATGCTCAGTAGAAAGGTTAATATTATCAAAATAATGCTATGTTTTGACTGATAACTGTTAGAGAGGTATTCATTTAACAATGTGTGTATTATTGTGATTGTAAGTTGCCGTCGACTAAAACAGAACATGATATTTAGACACGTTTCTAATATTTGATCATATAATGCAGAAAAAGGAGGCAACCAAAATATAAGAATCCCCGCACCACAGAATGATTGCAGTCAATTTTAACAAGAGGAAACTTTTGTAAATCTGTCCTTGAGATTTTAAGTCGTGCTACAGAATCTGTGTCCATCTACATATATGAATGTAACTATTATTGTATGTGGCGGCATGGTGACACAGCTGGAAAGCGTTGGCCTCACAGTTCTGAGGACCCGGGTTCAATCCCGGACCCGCCTGTGTGGAGTTTGCATGTTCTCCCTGTGCTGCATGGGGTTTCTCTGGGCTCTACTGTTTCCTCCCACATTCTAAAAACATGCAACATTAATTGGACACTCTAAATTCCCCCTAGGTGTGATTGTGAGTGCGACTCTTTGTCTCTATGTGCCCTGTGATTGGCTGGAAAGCAGTTCAGGGTCTACCCCACCTCCTGCCAGTTGACAGCTGGGATTGGCTCCAGCACTATTGCGACCCCTGTGAGGATAAGCGGCTAAGAAAATGGATGGATATTATTTTATGTATAATTTAAAAAGGGACATTATGGAACATTTATTTCTGGATTACCTATACTCTAAGCAAATTATGTGAGTTGTTGCCCCACCAACAACTATCAAATCCATCCATTTACAATACCGTTTATACTGTTGAGGGTCACGAGTTGCTGGAGCCTATTGCAGCTGACTTTGGGTTAAAAGGTGACTCCACCCTGGACTGGTCACCTGTCGGTTGCAGGGCATTTTTTTGACACAGACAACCATTCACACTCGCATTCACACACTGAGAGGGAGCTGAACCCACAGTGCCAGTACCTTCATCAGAGAAACATACTGCTACACCATCAGCTCACCACCAAATGTGTTTGTGAGTGAGCCGTTGTGGATTATACATCCATTCATCCATTTTCTTCACCGCTTATCATCACAAGGGTCGCGGGGAGTGCTGGAGCCTATCCCAGCTATCAACTGGCAGGAGGCGGGGGAGACCCTGAACTGGTTGCCAGCCAATTGCAGGACACATTGAGACAAACAGACGGACTCACAATCATACCTCAGGGCAATTTCGCATGTCCAATTAATGTTGTATGTTTCTGGAATGTGGGAGGAAACCGGAGTGCCCGAAGGAAACACAGAGGTGGGTCCGGGATTGAACCCGGGACCTCAGAACTGTGAGACCTACGCTTTACTAACTGAACCACCGTGCCACCCTATATATACATATATATAGAAATATACATACGATACAGAAATATCAGAAGATGCATATTCAAATGAATGATTTGAATCTACCAAGTAGTCTTTTTGAAGCTGTTGGCAAATCGCATTCCATATTTGGTCATCATGGTTGACTCGGTAGAATCCAATGTGATCATTGTTGATCTTCAGCAGACCGTCCACTGAAAGTGAGTAGTCACTTAGAACATGCTCTGAAAAACAGTGAAACAAAAGCTCAACTTTAGATTGGCCAGGAAGGATTAATTTTGAAATTTGCTCCCTAAAATGTATTGTTAATTTAATATAAATAAATGAATACATTCATTTGAATGCGTATATCCAAAAGTATTGGAACAGCGAGATCAATTCCTTTTTTTTGTTGTAAACTGAAGAGGTTTCAGATCAAAAGATTAATATGAGAAATAAGTTCAGAATCCAGCTTTTATTTCATTGTATTTACATACGAAGAGTTTGTTTTCAAAACGAGACATAGGCATTTTTTTCAGATTTACGAAACTCGCGCCAAAATTATCCATTCGGAGCTGGATAATTGGAAATCTGTGGGTAAAATAAAAGAAACACTGAAACCTCATCTAACTTTTAATGTGTGCTCCCATTCTTTATAATAATAATAATTTGGGGGAGAGTCTTCCTTTAAGCAAACGAAGACAAAGAGCTGTCTATGAGAGAAAAGAACACAATGTTGAATCTGAGAGAAATGTGAAAATCGATCAAAGCATTTGCACAAATAGTAGACATAGCCAATAAAACAATTTGGAGTATCCTGAAAAAGAAAGAAACTACTGGTGTAGTGAGCAACAGATAAACAATTCATCCGAGGACATCAACAGTTGTTGGCGATAGAAACTTGAGAACTGTGAAGAAACACGCAAAGGCAAAAGTCAGTGACATCACTGCTAACCTTCAATGTTCCAGGAAACTTTGAGAGTAATAATACAGAAGCCATACCATTTTATCCATTCATCCATTTTCTGAAATGGTTAGCCCCACAAGGGTCGTGGGATTGCTGGAGCCAATCCCAGCTGTCATCGGGCAGGAGGCAGGGTATACCCTGAACTGATTGCTAGCCAATCACAGGGCATATGAAGACAGACAGCAGTTTTGGTCACAATCACACTTAGGGGAAATTTAGAGTGAACAATTAATGCATGTTTTTGGGATGTGGCAGGAAACCAGAGTACCCGGAGAAAACCCACGCAGGCACAGGAAGTACGTTCAAACTCCACATATGCGGGGCTGAGATTTGAACCCTGGTCCTCAGAACTGTGAGGCCAATACTCTGCAGCTTTTCGACCGTGCCGTCCGCAGGCCATACCATAAGATGCAAACCACTCATTTGCAAAAAGAATTGGAATGTCAGATTGGCACTGCAGGAGACAGCGAGATTTACCCGTCAAAATGTTTGCAGTTTGCTGCTAAATCAGATTAACAACCCCGAGATTCAATTTCTTGCTCATCTATTTTTTTTCTTCTATTCCGGGTTGGATTATTATTAATTACATTTTTCCAGTGCCTGCTGATGCGAAGCTATCATCATGTAGGCACTTGAAGATTTAATCAATGGATCTTTTGATCATTTTTACATACAAGGGAGCAGTTTCCAACATGATGACCGCAGCAATCCTTTAAAAAGTCTGAAAGCTAACTTGTTGAGTACCACAGAAAATTTGCAACTCAGCCCACCCGATGCCCAAATTCAAGTCCTCCCCTCAATTGACAAGAAGCTATCACTTCACAATGTCATGTCTTTGGCTGCAGTATCTTATATTGGAGCCTGCGGCCTCTCATCCACTCTCTCTCCTCTCCCCTGTCATTCAGCATCTTCCTCAAGCCACATATCTGTTACTAATTAGCCCTCATTGCCATGTGTATACAACCCTGCCTGTTCCTGGAAATCCTTTACAAAGTATTGCAGCTTCGTCAAGTAGTTACATAGCACACATGCCTCACGTAAACCACTCTATTTCTGGTTTCATTTATGACTCCCGTGTCTCTCTTCGTTCAGTGTTTTACCATGTTTTCTTGATCCACGTCATTCCTGCCTGCCACTCACCCTGTAAGTTGGGCACATCAGGACATGACATTGGAAGAAATCACTGAAAGGCTGCACTCCCTTTTGCAACAGGTTTCCCTCCTCTCTCCAAAAAATGCAATCCTTTCAATTCCCAGTAAGTACCCATTCTGAATCCGCAGTCTCTGAGCCACTTGGCTTCCCTCACAAAGAACTGCAGGTGCTAATTTAATTTCTTCTCAACTGCACACTAGATTTCAATCTTCAAACATACAGTTATCCTACCAAACAATCCAAAGTAGGATGTCACTAATCTCCTCAACTGCAAAGCAGCTAAATGGCCCAGTTCCTTATACCACACCTCCTCCCCGGTACTCCATTAATTCAATTCTTTTTACGTCAAACTATGGACATCTCAGGGGAAAAAAAAAAAAAAAACACCTATTGCTTCCTCACACTCACCTTCTTCTTTTCCTTTCGGCTTGTCCCATTCGGGGTTGCCACAGCATGTTCTCTTTTCCATCTAAGCCTAATTCCTGCATTTTCCTCTCTAACACCAACTGTCCTCAAGTATTCCCTCACAACATCAATCAACCTTCTCTTTGGTCTTCCTCTCACTCTTCTGTCTGGCAACTCCATCCTCAGCACCCTTTTACCAATATACTCCCTCTCTCGCCTCTGGACATCTCCAAACCATTGACGTCTGATCTCTTGAATCTTGTCTCCAAAACACCAACCTTTGGCTCTCCCTTCAATAAGATCATTTATAATCCTTTCCAACCTGCTCACTCCAAGAGAGAACCTCAACATCTTAATTTCTGCCACCTCCAGATCTACTTCCCGTTGTTTCTTCAATAGCACCGTCTCTAATCAGTAGATCATAACTGACCCCATCACAGTTTAATGAACTTTGCCCTTCATCCTAACAGACACTCTTCTGTCACATAAACACACCAGACACCTTCCGCCAACTGTTCCACTCTGCTTGGATCCGTTTTGTCACTTCCTTACCACACCCAGCATTGCTATGGATTGTTGAACCCACCCTAGCTATCTCTTCTCCCTGTAGCCTCACACTTGCCCCTCCACAGTTCTCATTCACGTACATATATTCTGTTTTACTTTGACTAATCTTCATTCTTCTCCTTTCCAGTGCATGCCTCCATCTTTCTAATTGTTCCTCCACCTGCTCCCTGCTTTCACTGCAAATCACAATATCATCTGCAAACATCGTGGTCCAAGAGGATTCCACTCTAACCTTTTTTGTCAGCCTATCCATTTACCACATCAAACAGGAAGGGGCTGTTGGAAATTTATTTCTAAATCATCATAAACTTAAGTTAGTAATCTGACTCCAATTTGTGACCTTACCCAACTGCCACTCATCCAACAATATGCGCGCTCGTTCTGCAATAGAAAGGTATCAGGAAGCCGGCATTTTCACACATGAGTGGATTTATTCCTTCAACAAACACCTGGGTCTTGGGTCCCTCTCATTACAACCCTGTACGTCTCTGTTCCCTGCAGCCGACGTACTCTACATCCGAGTTTCCCAGAACAATTTTTAAAGTACAATCTACTAATTCACTATTGGTTCTGTGTCTCCTGCAGTTATCCTTGGCGCTCTCTCATTGGTCTCCTTTGGTCCGCCGGATGTTGGCCCAACTCCTCCCCTGCAGACTCGCGTGCTGGCTCCTCCTGGTGGTGGTTTCCTGACAGTAGTTTTTCCACCAACTGCCTCTGAGTCCTCTCGTCTCCGCATCCTCCTTGCAGTTAGCACCGTCTGTTCTAAAACATTCCATTCTTGCACCACATACCCTGTTTCGTTCCACCAGTCACACGCTCAGCACTTTACAGTCTCACACTTTCATACACAGGATGCAGCAACATCTAATGAACTACTTTAAGCTCAAACTCTTATATTCCTTTAGGGCTCATAGCTGATCCCTGATGCATTCCCACCTCCACCTTAAATTACTCTGCCACACCTACGGCACACCTCACCACTATTCTGCTGCCCTCATACATGTCCTGTACCATTCTCACATATTTCCCTGCCACAGCAGACCTAGGCATGCATTACCTCACTTCCTCTGTTGGTACTCTGTCATAGGCTTTCTCTACATCCACAAAGACACAATGTAGCTCCTTCTGACCTTTTTCATTTATCCACTAGTATCCTCAAGGCAAATAATGCATCTGTGGTACTCTTACTTGCCATGAAATCATACTGTTGCTCGCACATACTTCTGTCCTGAGTCTAGCGCCCACTAATCTTTCCCATAACTTCATTGTGTGACTTATCAACTTTATTCCTCTATAGTTTTCAGAGCTCTGCAAATCACCTTTGTTCTTAAAAATGGGATCCACCACACTTTTCCTCCATTCTTCAGGGATCTTCTTGCCCGCTAGTATTCTATTGAATAAGTCGGTCAACAACTCCACACCCAGCTCTCCAAATTGCTTCGATGCCTCCACCAGTATGTCATCAGGACAAACTGCCTTTCCATTTTTCATCCTCTTTAGTGCCTTTCTAACTTCCCCCTTCCTAATCATTGCCACTTCCTTGTCCTTCACACTTGCCTCTTCTACTCTTCCTTCTCTCATATTCTTCATTCATCAACTTCTCAAAGTATTCGTTCCATCTATTTAGCACACTACTAGCACCAGTCACCACATTTCCATCACGATCCTTAATCAGCCTTACCTAGTGCACATCTTTCCCATCTCTTTCCCTCTGTCCGGCCAACCTGTCAAGAGCCTTTTCTTCTTCTTTTGTGTTCAACCTGGTGTATATGTTGTCATATGCCTCACTTTTAGCCGTCGCCACCTCTACCTTTGCCCCATGTCACATCACAATGTATTCCTTTCACCTCTCTTCAGTCCTTTCAGTGTCCCACGTCTTCGCTAACCTCTTTCTTTGTATGCCTACCTGTATTTTTGGATTCCACCACCAAGTCTCCTTCTCTCCTTTCCTACCAGAAGACACACCAAGTACTTACCTGCCTGTCTCTCTGATCACCTTGGTTGTAGTGGTCCAGTCTTTTGTGAGCTCCTCCTATCCATTGAGAGCCTGTCTCGCCTCTTTCCAAAAGGCTGCACAAAATTCTTCCTTTCTCAGCTTCCACCACGTGGTTCTCTGCTCAACCTTTGTCTTCTTAATCTTCCTCCCTAGAGTCATGCTACACACCACCATCCTATGATGTCGAACTACACTGACCCCTACCACTACCTGACAGTCAGTAACCTCCTTCAAATTACATCGTCTGCACAAAATGCAATCCAGCTGCGTGCTTCTGCCTCGGCTCTTTTAGGTCACCCTATGTTCCTGCCTCTTCTAGGAAAATGTGTTCACAACTGCCATTTCCATCCTTTTTGCAAAGTCCACCACCATCTGACCCAAAAAGTTCCTTTCCTGGATGCCGTACTTACCCATCACTTCGTCGTTGCCCCTTTTTCCTTCGCTAGCATGTACAGTACATTCCAATCTTCACCAATCACAACTCTCTCTCTCTGCAGGATGCTCAGAACTACTTCATCTGGTTCCTTCTAGAATTTAATATCATTGCACTTTCTATCTGTCTAACCCTCCCACTTGGAACACCATGACCTCAGTTGCTCACCCGCCTCCTGTTCGGTCCACTGTACTTTCGTTACTCACCGTTGCACCCACAGGAATGTCAGAGTCATCTCTTTCAGCAGCTGTGCATGTATTGTGGTCTATCAGGTAATTTCATTTCCTCTTGCCCCCTCTGATACAAAGACCAGGCTCACCGCGATCTGTGAACGTCGTGGTTAGCAGTCTGGAGAATAAAAAGCTATGGAGGATTTCATCCAAGACTCCCTGGCTGCAGGACTCATATGACACTTTTCATCTCAGGGACAGGTTTTTCTTTGGATAGAAAAAAGACACCAGTCACCACCCGTGTATCAACTCCAGAGGACTCAATGCCACAAACCCATCTCTGACGGCCCCATTGCCACTCACCAGAAAGCACTGCAACACTTCCTTGGATTTTTCAAATTCTACAGTCAATTCATCCATAACTAAGGCAAGGTCACAATCCCCCTCACCAGCTTCATATCCACCAGTTTCCCCTTTCAGTGAACCCCCCGCACCCTCCCAAGCATTTGGAAAACTCAAATCCATTTTCACCAATGCTCTCATACTGTCCCATCCTTCCAGTTCGTGGTGGAGGCCCATGACTCTAGAACAGGGAACCTGTGACCCAGAAACTCCACCCATGTGCTCTTTTTGCCTGTCCCATTGCAACTCCCATTGCAACCCCCATTGCAACCCAACTCATGAAAAGTGGTCATTGCTTTCTTTTTACTTACTCTATGGGACTTTGGTTTCCCTTCTTGATGCACCCCTTCCACATTCTCCTCACTTACCACTCCCACCATACACATATGTATTTCCATGGTAGTTGTACTTGTATGTATGACTCATGTGATATGGTCCCTTGTCTTCTGTACCCTTGTTTTGGCTATGCTGAATTCATATACAAGTTCAATATCATAAATCCATCCATTCTCCAAGCCACTTATCCTCACAAGGGTTGCAGGAGTGCTGGAGCCTATCCCATCTGATTTCAGGTGAAAGGTGGACTACTGTTGCCAGTCAGTTGCCGGACACGTATCAACACCATCACTGAGCGAGAATCGATACCACACTGGCTGCACCAAAGTCAGGTATACCACTACACCATCAGTGAAAATTCAATACTTCAATACATAACACCTATCACAACTTCATATGTTGTAATTCAATACACATAATCACAAAATGCGAAAAAGACCTCTGAGTATTTACTGACATTGAAAACTCAGGACAAATATCTACAAATACATTATCAATGACAAAAAAAAGTTACAGCTAATCCAACTCAAAGTACTCAATCGATCAAGATACACTACTTAGTACATACATAAAATAGGCTATTTAAAATTATGCACATATAGGACTAAAAATTCACTGGAAACTTATTTTCATGCTCTTTGGCATTGTATCCCCAAACAATGCCAAAGAGGCAGAACAGCACAATGAGAGGGTGGTTATCACAAGACTATTGAAATTCCAGGTGGATATCTGTCTCCATCTTTCTGGATCAGTCCTTCAATTGCTCGTACACTAAACCCAGATTGTAAACTACAATCCTTGTTCACACACATAGGTATGATATGATGAATGAACCAGACTATCCTACCTGTGCTGCTCTTGTCAAACATGACTGACATGTTCTTATTGCTCTTCACGGAGTGTGACTTGATTGGGATAGTCCACTTGTAACTGTGGCAAAAATACACAACATGAACTCATGTAAAACTAATTCCAGTACCACTGATTATTCCTCAATCTTCAAATAGAGTTACCATTCAGATTTAGTAACATTTTATGCAGAATAATTATTTCTCGGGGGGCTAAGAGGTATTTTAAATTAAAGGAGATGTCCGGTCGTTTGAATTAACAATGTATCCAATAGGTCATGTCATCTGTACTGTACCTTGATAATTTGAGGTTATCATATCATTTTCCAAGATGCTTATCCTCACAAGGGTTGCGGGAAAGCTGGAGCCTATCCCAGCTAGCTTCAGGCAAAAGGCAGACTACACCCTGAACTGATTGCCAGTCAGTCGCAGAGCAGATATTGACACCATCACTGAGCGGGAATCGATCCCACGCTGCCCGCACCAAAGGCAGGTGTGTGTACCGCCACACCATCAGTTACTCCAATTTGAGGTTAATCATCTCTAATTTAATGGTGTTTTGAGATTTTTTATTGGCAATTATGAATGTTCAAGGGCGCCGCCATTTTGGCGAGTTGCATGACCTACGTGCGTGGATGTGATGTAATACATGTGGCAACAAAGAAAAAATTGCCATTTTGTATTGTTTTCAAATGCGATAACACCATGATCGGACACGGTAAAATACCTTACTTTATCGCAAAATTTTGCCATAATTCGGATAGAAATAACCTCCGGAACGTTCAGTGGCAGCAATAAAAAGAATCATTTAAGGACCGGAAACTGGAGTGCCCGGAGAGAACCTGCAAACTCCACAATTCTCCACACACACACACACACCACACACACACACACACACACAACACACACACACACACACACACACCACACACACACACACACACGCACACACATGCAAACACAAAACTTCACAAATTCCACACTTAATACGTCACATCTGGACACGTAGGTCATATGACTCGCCAAAATGTCGGCGCCCATGAAATTTATACTTATCGATAAAAATCTCCTCAAAGACCATTAAATTATAGATGATTAACCTCAAATTATCAAGGTACAGTACATATGACATGACCTATTGAATACATTGTTAATCCAAATGACTGGACTTCTCCTTTAAGTAAATTAAACTAAACTATTGTTTAATCCTCTGTGATTGCCTGACAAATAGTTCAAAGTGTACTCTGCCTCCTGCCCAAAGATAACGGGGATATGCACCAGCACTCCCGCGACACTTGTGGGGATAGGCAGCTCAGATAATCGATGGAAAGATGTTTAATCCTTGCATGAAAAAACTTTGTTGTTACAAGTGCTTGTAGGCTTCAGGCCATAAAAAACATACATTTTTCCCTTGCTATTGCTTTTAAGGTCTTCAGTAACCATTTGCCTTCAAATGTTTTTCAGTTGCTTCATTAGTCTGTTTCAAGTTCTGTAGTATTTGGCTGAGTCATAGGCAGAGGGCATGGGAAGAGCGCATCACAATAAATCTTGGAGTTAGAATTGTTATATGTGTCAGCAGTCACAGGTTTAAAAAAAACAAAACGTGAGCACTAAAGACTTAATGAGCAGTTTTTACAAGATGGGTCATATCTCCCCTGTGCTTAAGTCAAAAAAGGCATGCAGGTGTGTGCATTCCTTGTCCACTCAAATCTATCATTTACAAATACTCATAGCCTGTTTGACTAAAATGTGGGCATTCCCAGGCAAATCTGGTCTTGCGTGCATGGTCATGGATTTCAACTCTTTCTCTTGTTCTCTCACATTGTCTTTATTTTTTAGACATTTTCGTTTTCCTGTATTTATTACCCGAATGGTGAAGGAGGTTGGTTGACATCAGGATTAGGATCCAAGAGGAAACGATTTTGGGTCAATCTGAGCTTTGTCACATCTGTGACAGTCAAGTCAACCACTGGATAACCCATCTGCTTGGTCCATGTGTCCATTACCTCTCCAATTGGCAACCCACTAACCTATCCAGAGAAAAATGTGTATTGTTCAGTCATTGGAACAGACAGGCAATATAATTTAATCAAGAAACGGACATAATCCAAACGCACATTTGCTAGAGATGCCCAAAAGTTGTCAGTTTTAGCATTCTTGAAGTAATAGTCTTTTAAATATTTCTGCAAAAACAAAGAAGAAGTCTTTAATAAATCAGATTAAACACTGGAGAACATACAAATTTGCTCAAATTTAATTCAGGATTAATTTTTTTCAAGCCTTCCATAGCCTTCCACAGGCTACTTACCTGACAGCCAGCTCTGAACACATCTTTACCCATCCAGTCCTCAAGCATTCTGAGAACTGATGCTCCCTGCATTAAAAAAAAAATAATAATCAAAAGTGGATATATAAATCTTTTAATTAAATTCCAGTGATACAAGGAAACATTTTGCCATGGCCAAACCTTGCTGTATGATATTGCATCGAACACAGAGGTGATCTCTGCTGGGGATGACACATTCACAATAATTGGGTGGGATGAGAGTAGGGCGTCATCAACCATAACAGGGAGTACATCACTGATGATCATTATGTCCCGCTGCAAACCAAATGAAAGAGACTGGAATCAGTGTATTGTGATACTTGAAGTAGACTATTTTTCTGTGCAAAACTACCATGCCCCAGCTGGGCTCTGCTTTCTCCACACCGATGTACTCAAAGAAGCTTGCAAAGCCTTCATTGAGCCAGAGGTCATCCCACCAATCCATAGTCACGATATTTCCAAACCACTGCAAAAAAAAAAAATCACACTAGCTTTAGTCAAATATAATTATTTTATCATCAAGTAGGCACATATTTGACTTAAATATTATAGTTTATCCTCAAGCACTTGGAGAGTGAGGTTTGTCATGATGTAGCCACTGCACATCACCAAAATAAAGATGAAGTAGAACAATCAAAATCTAATACAATATAAGGTTTCACAAATTTATTACATTATCTTTTAAGTATTTCATCCATTTTATGCATAGTACCTTCATTTTCACAGGAGAAAAATACATTTGGTCAAAACATGCCTTTAGTCTTAAAGGGAGTCTGAGAGTTCTCTAACCCAAGAATTACATTATATTATATTATATTATATTATATTATAAATTTCCTCTGTAGACACTCTGCTTGGACTTCACTGCAGCCATCAGACAAGCAGTACTAAAGGTGACTGCAATTTACCAGGAGGTGCAGTATATTTTCAGAAAGCTAGCAAGACCCAGGATTCATGATATACACACTATTAAGGCTGTGTAATTGGGCAATTTGTTGAAAGCAGTGTGTTAAAAAAAATAGCAGTGTGGCATTCAATCAGTGAAGTCATCAATTTTGTGAAAAACAGATGAATTAGGTGGCCCCTATTTAATGATGAAGCCAGCAGCTATTGAAGATGCGTTTCTCTTTAGAAGCCTGAGAAAAATAGGTCGTTCAGCACATTGTTCAGAAGAATATTTTACTTTGTCTAAAAGTTTGATTGGAGAGGGGAAACCTGATAAAGAGGTGCAAAAAAATATAGGCTGCTTTGATTAAATGATCTCTATTGTCTTAAAATGGAGAGCAAAATCAGACGTGGCAGAAAATGGTCAAGCATGTTGGTGCAACATCATGATATGGCCATGTTTCTCCTACAATGCTGTTGGGCCAAACCAGGGATCATGGATCGGTTTGCATGAGTCAAAATACTTGAAGAGGTCAAGTTTCCTTATGCTGAAGAAGACATGCCCTTGAAATAGTTGTTTAAACAAGACAATGACTCGTAAACATGCAAAGTCTTGGTTCCAAACCCGTCCATCCATCCATCCATCCATCCATCCATCCATCCATCCATCCATTTT
This sequence comes from Syngnathoides biaculeatus, assembly GCF_019802595.1. Lineage (NCBI taxonomy): Eukaryota > Metazoa > Chordata > Actinopteri > Syngnathiformes > Syngnathidae > Syngnathoides > Syngnathoides biaculeatus. Next base: position 2,073,151 of record NC_084654.1, on the reverse strand, counting down.
CTACCACTTTTTGGGGGTCGGGTTGCGGGGAAAGTAGCTTCAGCAGGGATACTCAGACTTCCCTTTCCCCAGCCACTTCTTCCAGCTCTTTCCCGAGGTGTTCCCAAGCCAGCCGAGGGACATAGTCTCTCAAGCATGTCTTGGGTTATCCCCTTGGTCTCTTTCCAGTGGAACATGCTCGGAACACCTCACCAGGGAGGCGTCCGGGAGGCATCCGAATCAGATGCCCCAGCCACCTCATCTGGCTCCTCTCAATAAGGAGCAGCGCCTCAACACTGAGCCTCTCCCAGATGACCGAGCTTCCCCACCCTATCTCTAAGGGAGAGCCCGGACACCCTGCAGAGGAAACTCATTTCGGCCACTTGTATCTGGGATCTTATTCTTTCGGTCACAACCCACACCTCGTGCCCATAGGTGAGGGTAGGAACGCAGATCGACTGGTAAATTGAGAACTTCGCCTTTCGACCGAGTTCCCTCTTAACCACAACGGACTGAATCAAAGTCCGCATCACTGCAGACACTTCACCAATCCACCTGTCGATCTCCCACTCCATTCTTCCCTCACTCGTGAACAAGACCCCCAGATACTTGAACGCCTCCACCAGGGGCAGGATCTCATCCCTGACCCAGAGAGGCCACGCCACAATTTTCCAACCGAGGACCATGGTCTCAGATTTGGAGGTGCTGATTCTCAACTCAGCACTTCACACTCAGTTGTGAACCACTCCAGTGAGAGCTGGAGATCACGGCTTGTTGAAGCCAACAGAACCCCATCATCTGCAAAGACCAGAGATTCGATTCTGAGGCCACCAAACCGGACACCCTATACACCTCGGGTGCACCTAGAGATTCTGTCCATAAAAGGTATGAACAAAATCGGAGACAAAGAGTTCATCTCTCACCGGAAACGAGTCCGACTTATTGTCGGCAATGTGGACCAAACTCTGACAGCAGTCGTACAGGGACCGAAGAGCTTGTATCAGGGGCTTCAGTACCTCATACTCCCGAAGAACCTCCAACACGACTCCCCGGGGGACACGGTCAAACGCCTTCTCCAAGTCCACAAAACACATGTAGACTGGTTGGGCAAACTCTCATGCACCCTCGAGGATCCTGCCGAGGGTGTAGAGCTGGTCCACTGTTCCACGGCCAGGACGAAAACCGCATTGCTCCTTCTGAATCCGAAATTCTTCCCGACGGACCCTTCTCTCCAATACACCTGAATAGACCTTACCAGGGAGGGTAAGGAGTTTGATTCCTCTATAGTTGGAACACACCCTATGGTCACCCTTCTTGAAACGGGGGACCACCACCACAGTCTGCCAATCAAGAGGCACTGTCCCCGATGTCCATGCGATGTTGCAGAGGCGTGTCAACTAAGACAGCCCCACAACATCCATAGTCTTTAGGAACTTCGGGCGGATCTCATCCAGCCCCCAGGGCCCTGCCACCAAGGAGCATTTTAACCACCTTGGTGCCTCAACCCCAGAGATAGAAGAGCCCGCTTCAGAGCAACCATACTCATCTTCCTCATGGGAAGGCGTGTTGGTGGAATTGAGGAGGTCATGGAAGCATTCTCCCCACCGACTCACAACATCCCGAGTTGAGGTCAGCAGAACCCCATCCCCACTATACACATTGTTAACGGTGCACTGCTTCCCCCTCCTAAGATGCCGGACGATGGACCAGAATTTCCTCGAAGCCATCCTGATATCATTCTCCATGGCCTCACCAAACTCCTCCCACGCCCGGGTTTTTGCCTCAGCGACCACCGTAGCTGCTTTCCGCTTGCCCAGCCGATACCTATCAGCTGCCTCGGGAGTCCCAGAGGCCAAAAATGCCTTATAGGACTCCTTCTTCAGCTTAACAGCATCCCTCACGGTTGGTATCCACCAACGTGTTTGTGGGTTGCCGCCACGACAGGCAGCGACCAGCTTATGGGTACAGCTCCAGTTGGCTGCCTCAGCAATGGAGGCACAGAACATTGCCACTTGGACTCAATGTCCCCTGCCTCCTCGGGGACGTGAGCAAAGTTCTTTCGGAGGCGAGAGTTGAAATTTCTTCTGACCTTCTTCGTCTTCTTATTATGGTGGAGGGGTTTGTGTGTCCTGATGATCATCGCAGCTAAGTTGTCTGGGGCTTCATGCCCCTGGTAGGGTCACCCATGACAGACGGGTCCTAGGTTAGGGACCAGACAAAGTATGACTCCAAAGCCCCCATGATGAGTACAAAAATTTGATCTTGGTTTCCCTTGCCCAGATGCGGGTCACCGGGGCCCCCTCTGGAGCCAGGCCTGGAGGTGGGGCTCAAAGACGAGCACCTGGTGGCTGGGCCTGCACCCATTGGGCTCGGCCGGGCACAACCCAAAAGGATAACATGGGTCCCCCTTTCCATGGGCTCACCACCTGTGAAAGGGTCAGAGGGGTCGGGTGCAATGTGAGCTGGGCGGTGGCCAGAGGGGACCTTGGTGATCCTATCCACGGCTACAGAAACTAGCTCTAGGGACATGGTTCCAAACTAAAAAAGTTAATGTCATTTAGTGGCCACCCCAATCCACGGACCTTAATTCAATCAAGAACTTGTAGTGTGACATCACAAATGCAGTTGCTGAAGCAAAACCAAGAAACGTAAATGAATTGTGGAATGTCGTTAAGGAATCTTGGAGTGGATAACAGCTGAAATGTTCTACAAATTGGTTGACTCCGCGCCACACAGATTTGAAGCAGTTATAGTAAAAAACAAAACAAATCAAAAAACTTCAGGAAATAATGGGATCCCTACAATCCCTCATGCAACAAATCTCCCTCTTCTTCAAAGATGTAAAACCCACCTTCAATTACCCGTTCTGAACAAACAGCCTCCAAGCCGCCCGTCCGCCTGAGCCCTACTCCGGGACCTATGAGCATGTAACCACTTTATATTCAATTTCTCAGCAGTCTTCAACCTCCAACAGTACAGTTATCCCATTGAACAATTCAAGGTCACATTTGTCACTCACTTTCTCCGTCGCAATGCAGCCAAAATGTCCATCACACTATTTCACTCCTCTCCGGTACTCCAGTCGTTCAGGTCCTTTTCCACCAAACTTGAAAAAGTCTTTGATCACCCCATTCAGGGCAGAGAAAGGTGCTCGTTGCACAGAAGCTCATGCCATCGAGTTGATGATCCTTACGGTTGACTGCAGGGGGGATGACGGTGCTCCAAGGAGATTTTTTTTTTTTATAATTCTGTTGGAGCAGCTAAAAGACAAGCTTGCTCCTGGGATGAGCCCTCTTCTTTCAAGGATCTTTTTGCGGAGAAAGCTCAGAGAGGCGGGCTCGGGCATGTCAGATCACTTCCCCTGTGAGCACTGTATTGTGAACACCTCAGTCGCCTTCTGCACCTCTTATTGCCCTTTCCTTCCCACCCCTGTACCAGATGAGACCTTGCAAATTGGTAATATACGACTAGATCTCCTGGAATGTCAGTGTCTCGTTATTCAGTGATTGCATTTATTGTGGTCAATCAGGTGAGCCAAACCACCATTTCCTCTAGCTCTCCCATGCTTCTGAACACTCTTGTTTTTATTCAAGACTCCACTCACAACACATCTATTGTAGCCCATATATACTCTGGTCCAGATGATAACTTTATTCACGATGATGTATTCAGCTCAAACTCCCTCTCCAACCACTTCTCTCTCCCACGAAAGTCACAACCCTTGATGAGTCATATCATCTGTCACCCACCAAACATTGCCATTCACCTCGTTTTTCTGTAAATTACTGTAAAAACATAGCTTTTTGTCATCCTTACCCCTGAAGCTCCATTTGTTCTCGGTATTCCTTGGCTCAAAATACACAACCACACCGTTGACTGGGCACTCTTAGCTATCACCAGTTGGAGCCCTCACTGCTACTCACACTGGCTGCTTTCCGCTATACCGCCCTGTAATAAACGACCACCATTCACCACGCCGGTTGACCTCTCCCATGTCCCAGAAAAAGAATACAATATCCCCGATTTTTTTTTAGACCTGACCATTTCTCCACCCCACACTGCCCATATGACTGTCCAATTAATCTGCTGCTGGGGGCCCCGTTTCCCTCTATCTGTCTCTAACATTTCCTAACGTGAGAAAAAGGCAATGGAGGACTATATTCATGACTCACTGGCTTCCAGACTCATTCATCCTTCTCTGCCTCCAAGAGCAGGTGGCTTCTTTTTATTTTGCATAGAAGTAGACCATTTTCTGCCTCTGTTTTCACTCCTGTGGACTCAATGACATCTCCATTAGAAATAAATCCCCACTACCCGTCATTGAACTGTAATTTGAATCCCTCTGTGATCCCAAATTATCACGAAATTGGACCTATGAAACATCTCTCACTTCATTCCTATCCACAGCGGGATGAATGGAAGACTGCATTCAATACCCCTCTTTGACACTTTGAATATTTAGTCATGGCATTCGGATTAACTAACGCCTCCGCAGTCTTTCAATCATTTATCAATGACTGTCTGTCATGTTCAAATGGTTTGTTTTTGTTTATCTGGACAACATGCTCATTTTCTCACGCTTCCCCAAAGAAGAGCATACTCATGTGTGCCAGGTCCGCCAATGTCTCCTCGAAAACCCTATCTACGTCAAACCAGAAAAATGCGATTTCCATCTCTCTGTATATTTTCACGGCTACATCACACTTCCCAGCGGTCTATTGCAATCAGACTCTGCCAAAATTTAAGCTATCATTGACTGGCCCATTCCCACCACTCGGTGGGAATCCAAATTCCACTGCGGTTTCATCAAATACAGCAAGATCGCTATTCCCTACACTGGCCTTACAACCACCAGCTTCACGTTTCATTGAACCCCAGCAGCATCTCAAGCTTTCAGCCAGCTTAAGACCCTTTTCACCTGTGACCCCTCCCTCAAGTTTGTTGTGGAGGCTGATGCCTCAGACTCTTGAGCAGGGATGTCCTCTCACACTGGGAAACCTTGTCCCAAAAACTTAAACCCTTGGCCTTTTTCTAATGATATATAATAATGTAAATATATAACGATGTTGGCAACCAAGATCTGCCCGCGATTATTTAACTATTAAAAAAATAGAGGCACTGGCTGGAGTGGACTGATTTACCCTTTGTCATCTGGACAATTAAAGAACCTTCCCTACCTCCATTCTGCCAAACTCCTTCATTCATGCCAAGATCTCCCTCTTTCTGACCTGATTTAATTTCAGCCTCTCCTTCTGACCTGGGTCCCGCAATAGCAAACCCGATGTCCTATCCCACATATACCCATTCCTCCCAAGCCCTGCCAAACACAAACCTATCTTCCTTCCCTCCTGCTTCATTCATGCTGCCACATGGAAGAAAGATTGGATAGTTAAACTCACCCAAAAGACGCTGACCCCAAGACCTATGGTCTACCTGAACCCACAGGCTCTGATGTCCTGTAGGAGCCCCACAACTCCAAGATCACATGTCATCCTAGCATCACTCTCACTATTCACTTCACCCATTTCTGGTGCCCAAGGGTGCTAAAAGGATACCTGGGAATTTGTCCAAGCCTCCTCTGTCTTAGCCAGATGAAGGCTTCTCACCTGCCTCCGGCTTGTCTGCTGCACTTCTTACTCGTCCTGAGCTGACGTTGGACCCACATCACTCTAGACTTCATTACTGGCCTGCCCCCTTTGGAAGGTAACGCAATCATTTTCACTATTTTTAATTGATTTTCTAAATACATCAATTACGTATTACCCCTCTTCAAGTTTCTCTTTGTGTTTGAAACTGCTAACCTACTGTTCTCCTCCATGTCTTCAAACTCCATAGTATCCCCATTGACATCATCTCAGACTAGGATCCTCACTTCTCTTCCCTGGTTTCAAAGGAATTATGTTTGGCACTAAGCACAGCCGGCAGCTTTTCTTCTAGGTACCATGGACAGACCAACTTTCATACAGCGTGTGCTAATACTAGTGGGAATCAGTGCTTTGCTTCATTGCATTCATGGCGTCCTACAGTTTCCAACCTTTTTTATTCAAAGAACAGGACCAAACAGTGGCGGTTCCTGTGGTGAGGGATCACTTCAAAGAGTACAGTCCATATGGAAGAATGTCAGGGCAGCCTTGGTCCGATCTGCGGAAACAGCTTGCAGAACATTGTTCCCCTGTGCCTGAGCACAAGGTGGGTCAGACCGTTTGACTTTTCTCAAATAACCTCCTCATCCAAACATAGTCCCAAAAAACCATGCCACGCTTAATCGTTCTGTTTACCATCACTAAGATCATCAATCCCATGTCCATCAAACTCCATCTCCCAGAGTCTCTCAAAAGAATCATCTGACCTTCCTGATGTCAGTACTCAAACCTGCACTCACTTGCACTCTGAACCCTCTGGCTATACTCCCTAGGCCCCCTCATGTTATTAGTGACCATCTGGCCTTCACAGTTTCACAAATTCTCAATGTGAGGCCCAGGGGGAGCGATTACCAGTCCTTGGTGTACAGGTAATGGGTTATGGTGCAAGCAGCTCACCCAGGGAACCCTGGCAAGACACCGGGAAGGGTCCACTGAGAAAAGGGTATTGTCATGAGGCACCCTGCAGTACCATTGTTGGAGCCTTGGTGGGGCCTTGTGCTATCTGGTCATCTATCTTTTCTCTTCCCTCTCTCCCACACCTTCCTTGTCTTCCACCTCTCACCGATGGCATCTCATTACAATCTGCATAAAAACCTGCCAGACCCCAAAAACTCTTGCCGGAATGTTACAGCTACTCCAGCTGTACAACAATTCCCAAGCATTCACATAACCTACGTTATTTCTCATCTCCTTTCTGACAACTGTGTCTCTCCTTGACCTCAGTGTTCCCTCCGTATTCCTTGTGCCCATGCCGTCAAGCCAGCCACCTGCATTCGTCACCACCTGCAATGCATTCTCTGCCTTTACAATCTACCAGACCACTTCAAGTGCCATCTCCAGTTCCCCTTTTCAATAAACTACTCATTATAACCACTAAGCCTCCATCTGTTCTTGGGTCAGGTCTCCATCCGATTGATCTCGATCCATTGAACATGCTTTTAACTGACAGTACTTTTTATGAGGCAAACATAAAAAGACAGTAATAACATGAACAAGCAACTACTGAACGTTGAGGTTTGGTAATGTATACCCACTTTTGAAATACTCCAAAGATTTCAACATTTTACTGGAAAAATATTTTGGCTTCCCGTGGCTCAACACCTGTGGGAGAAGCCTAGGGGTCAGGTACAACCTGAGCTGGGCGGTGGCAGAAAGCGGGGACCTTGGTGAACCGATCCCCAGCTAGAGAAGCTGGCTCGAGGGAGGTGGAATGCCACCTCTCTGGCAAGGAAGGAGCTTGAGCTGGTGTATGTCGAGATGTTCCGACTAGATATAGTCAGGCTCGCCTCCACACATGACTTAGGCAATGGGACCAGTCATCTTGAGAGGGTTTGATGAGAGGTAAGGGCATCTGAGCAGATGTGGGTATAGCAATTGCCCCGAACTTTGCCCTTTTGGAGTCCTTAGGAGTAGTGCAAGAGAGCCTTCCCGCTTTTAATCCCAACAGTTGAACACTTATACTCTATCTATCTATCTATCTATCTATCTATCTATCTATCTATCTATCTATCTATCTATATATCTATCTATCTATCTATCTATCTATATATCTATCTATCTATCTATCTATCTATCTATCTATCTATCTATCTATCTATCTATCTCTATCTATCTATCTCTATCTCTCTATCTATCTATCTATCTCTATCTCTCTATCTCTCTCTCTCTCTCTCTCTCTATATATATATATATATATATATATATAAACAGCTGGAGCAGCTGGAAAATGTTGGCCTCACAGTTCTGAGGACCAGGGTTCAATCCCGGCCCCCGCCTGTGTGGAGTTTGGACACTCTAAATTGCCCCGAGGTGTGCTTGCGAGTGCAGCTGTTTGTCTCGATGTGCCCTGCAATAATTGGCTGGCAACCAGTTCAGGATGTACTCCGCCTCTTGCCCGTTGACGAAAATGGATGTATATATATATATATATATATATATATGTGTATATATATATATATATATATATATATATATATATATATATATATATATAAATCACTGTCGGAATACTTTTGGAAACTCTACTTGAAGACACAGTACGTAATCAGTGGCATTAGCAAAAATCATAATTTAAGCTTGTGCATGAACATTTCACAAGCATCAGCCTTTGGACAAACAATTTTACAACATAGTACTGCACAGGGTCAAGGTTTATTGTTTATTGCTTTTAATAGTGTTGTGTCATAAAAGACGATCATTTGTATGTTTTATTACAAATCTTCCACTGGTGCATTCTTCCGTAACTTTGGACAGTTCATAAAATTTAACTGACTGCTTCCATGTTTCTTATCTTTCGTCTGAAAGCAGGTGTTACAGTTTCTGTGAAACAAATATTGAAAGATCCAATGACAAAAAGAGATTTAGTCCAATTGTGTGCAAGAAATCAATGCATTCTTGATTGACAATGACATGAGGAGTCACAACACTGCCAAAAGATACTAAATTAGCCGGATCTAAACATTTACACTCATTTGTGGTGAGGCATCTTAAAAATAGAAGGTCAAATATAGTTACATAACACACAGTTAAAACATAACATTTTCTTGCTTAGCTATTTATTGTATATATTTTTTCATTCTTCAAATTTCTTACTGTTGGAAAGTTTCATGAAGAACCATTACCTGGTGAACCAACTCATGGGCAATAACACTCGCAACCCTTTGCTTATTGTAGGACGATGATTGTTTCTCATCATACAGCAAGTTGGTCTCCCTGTAGGTGATGAGTCCCCAGTTTTCCATTGCACCTGTCCCAAAGTCAGGGATAGCTATCTTGTCTAAGTAAAACACACACATGGACACATCCACACAAACACACATACATACACTTGTAATTATCACACAATTTATTTAACTTTTCAGAAGAAGGTGTTTGTGACTATATATGATGATAAACGATGACTAATGAAATGTTACCCAGTTTTGAGATGGAGTAGTTCATATTGAAGTATTGCTCAAAGTAATCAAAAATTATTTTTGTTGTGTTTGCTGCATATGTTGCAGTTGCTAACTGACTTGGCTGGGTGTAGATTCTCAACTAGAAAGACAAAGAAAATTACATTTTGTTCCTGGTTATAATTAAATCACTAATGGGTGAAGGGATAGTAAAATTAGGAAGCGGTCATGGTAAACTCACGGGAATTCCTCGGGCAGATATTCTTTCCACATGAATGAACTGGTGCACAGCAAAACATACCAAATAGGTACTCATTGGAATGGACTTCTGGAATGAAGTCCTCATTTTATTGCCTGACAGACCTTCGGGGGGACTCTGAAGAGACAGTGAAAATTGGTAATGAGACTACTGTGAATGTAATTCAGTCTGCAAAACTAAGTACATATACCAGCTCCACAAAAGATTAGGCAAAAGATTAGTTCCTCTGTGTTGGTATTTACTGTGTTCAAACTCTTTTTTTTTTTTATACCTAAGGTATAAATTTCATATGTTCAGATGTGACTAATGTAAACTATAAACTCTACCAATTGGACAAAAAAAGTCATGTTTTTACACATCTTGAGTAATATCTGATGCATTTCACTTAAAATTAATAAATCCCACAAATGTGAAAGAGGCAATAAACAAAAACTACAGACCAAACAGTAGCCGAAAGACACCAGAGACAAAATTGTACAACTCCACATGGCTGGAAAGGGGTGCAGAGAAATTGCTAAGCATCTTGGTGAAAAAAGGTCCAGTGTTGGAGCAATCATTAGAAAATGGAAGAAGCTAAACATGATGGTCAATCTCAATTGGAGTGGAGCCCCATTTAAGATATCACCTCATGGGGTCTCAATGATCCTTAGAAAGGTAAGGAATCAGCCCAGGACTACACGACAGGACTTGGTCAATGACCTGAAAAGAGCTGGGACCACCGTTTCCAAGGTGACTATTGGTAATACACTAAGATGTCGTGGTTTGAAATCATGCATGGCATGGAAGGTTCCCCTGCTTATATCAGCACACGTCAAGGCCGGTCTGAAGTTTGCCAATGTCCATTGAGATGATACAGAAGAGTCATAGGAGAAGGTTTTGTGGTCAGATGAGACCAGAATGGAACTTTTTGGTCATAATTCCACGAACTGTGTTTGGAGAAAGACGAGTGATGTGTTCCATCCCAAGAACACCATCTCCACTGTGAAGCCTGGAGGTGGTAGCATCATGATTTGTTTTTTTTTTTTTCTGCACATGGGACATGACGACTGCACTGTATTAAGGAGAGGATGACCGCGACCATGTATTGTGAGATTTTGGGGAACAACGTCTTTCCCTTAGTCAGATATATTGAAGATGGGTCGTGGTTGGGTCTTTCAACATGACCATGACCCGAACCACACAGCCAGGAAAACCAAGGAGTGGCTCCGTAAGAAGCATATCAAGGTTCTTGTGTGGCCTAACCAGTGTGATCTGTCTGATCGAGAGAAGATCTGTGTGGAGGAGTGGGCCAAAATCCCTCCTGCTGTGTGTGCAAAACTGGTGAACTACAGGAATCGTTTGACCTAGGCTACTGTACCAAATATTAACATTGTTTTTTTTCAAGTGTTCAAATACTTATTTGTAGCTGTATCACACAAATAAATCGAAAAAAACATACATTGTGATTTACGGATATTTCTTTTTAGATTATCTCTCTCACAGTTGGCATCCACCTACGATGAAAATTTCAAACCCCTCCATGATTTCTAAGTGGGAGAACTTGCAATATAGCAGGGCGTTTAAATATTTATTTCCTTCACTGTAAGGACTGGATTGAGGTGTGGGAACTTAATGCTATTTAACTGCCTTACAAAGTCAGTGTTCACAAAAAAATGTGTTCTGCAAACAGTGTTATTTAAAAGTTTTGATTCCCACAGATTTTTACATCATCCATTCATCCATCCATTCTCCATACCACATATCCCGATCAGGGTTGCAGGCGTGCTGGAGCCTATTCCAGCTGACTCTGGATTTAACCGTGCTCATCAGAACCATGTGGCACTTATGCAAGCCAGTCATTCACCGTTCCGCCATTATTTATCACTGTAGGATCCTATCATCGAATGTTGTTGCAACTACAACACATACCTCAAGTGGCATGTTGGACAGGGCACCATAGGATGCATCATGAATGATCGAGATTTTATAGGTAGCCTTTTTGTTGGGTTCATCAAAGCAGGGAAATGATTTCCGTGCATCTGTTGGCTCATGATCAGTCGCAGCAATCTTTCTGATAGAACAAAGGAAAGTGTAGTCCTGAAACAGTGACTTTAAAAAAAATAAAATACAGAATGCACAGCTGAACCTTAATTTCATCATCATGAGTACAAAATGATTTTTTTTAAATTAATTTCTGCCCTGCGTCCCTCAATACTTCATGCTCGATGAGTTCCTTTGCAAGATAAAATTTTCTGACGACCCTTGTCTCCATTAAACAAAATCGATCATCGAGAGAACAGAAACAACAATGACTTTACCGAAAACTAGCTGTCCCTCCAAAATTTCTAAAATATTTTGAAACTGGTATACGAGGCTGACTAGACCCACAACACACATGCGCATATATGTACACACAAACCCATATATATTAAAAGATTTTCTTGCCCATGCAGGCAATATCTCGTTCAAGCTCGGGTCCTCTACCAGAGATCTGGGAGCTTGAGGGTTCTGTACAGGACTTTAGGTATTCCCAGTATTGCGCTTATCAGAACAGAGATGTAGGATGTTGTTCATGGTATCTTCATAGCTTGGGGGTGACTACGGGCATGACTATTGCCTTCATCATCCACATTTTATACGTAACATACTGTCTAAAATTCATCCATCCATCCATTCATTTTCCAGACTGCTTATCCTCACAAGGGTCACGAGTGTGCTGTAGCCTATCCCAACTTACTGACTATCTTCAAGCAAGAGGACTACACTCTGAACTGATTATAAGCCAATCACAGGCCACATAGAAATGGACAGCCATTTGCACGTACATTGAAACCTACATGCATTTTAGAGTTTCTATTAACCTACCATGTAATTTTTTTTATATGTGGGAGGAAGCTGGAGTAGTCAGAGAAAAACCCATACAGGTATTGGGAGATCATTCAAAAACTCCACACAGGGGAAGCCCCGTTTGTGTGTGTATATATATATATGGAGCCAATCCCGGCTGTGTGCGTGTGTGTGTGTGTGTGTGTGTGTGTGTGTGAGTGTACATGGAGCCAATCCCGGCTGTTAATGGGCAGGGGGAAAACATGCAAACTCCACAGAGGCATGGCCGGGATTGAACCCGGGTTCTCACAACTTTGAGGCCAACACTTTACCAGCTGAGCCACCATACAGTCTTTAGAGTGTTCAATGCAAGGTTGTGTTGACCACACCAAAGTATAAAAATATATTGAGTACATACATTTTATATATATATATATATATATATATATATATATATATATATATATAATATATATATATATATATATATATATGCGTTGGCCTCACAGTTCAATCCTGACCCTGTTCTCCCCGTGTCTGTGTGGGTTTTCTCCGGGTTCTCCAGTTTCCTCCCACTCCCCCAAAAAAACATGCCCTGCCTCCTGCCCGTTAACAGCCAGGATTGGCTCCAGCACTCCCGCTACCCTTGTGAGGATAAGCGGCTAAGAAATTGGATGGATTGATGGATGGATGGATGGATGGATGGATGGATGGATGGATTGAACACTTATCCCTCATGAGGATAAGCGGCAAAAGAAAATCTATCTATCTATCTATCTATCTATCTATCTATCTATCTATCTATCTATCTATCTATCTATCTATATCTATCTATCTATCTATCTATCTATCTATCTATCTATCTATCTATCTATCTATCTATCTATCTATCTATCTATCCATCTATCTATCTATCTATCTATCTATCTATCTATCTATCTATCTATCTATCTATCTATCTATCTATCTATCTATCTGATAGAGTAGTTAATAAAAAGTTGTAACATCTATTTGTAGTTCTATAAAAGTCACAAAAAAGATATCTTAGTCCCCGCCCAAAAAAAAGGAAGCATAAGTACGGAAAAATTAACAATAGGATGGGTCTCTCTCACATACCATGCCAGAATATAGCTTTGCATAGCATATAAAATATAACAAATAAATATGATCACAATAACAATTATTAAACAGGTTTTAACAGGGAAATTAATGTACTTACTTGGTAACTCCGTTTTCTGTGTAAACTACTCGGTAAAATCCCACCAAGGAGCCATTCAGCCACCCTTTGAAATCCAAACTTAGCACATACACTTCACCGGGGCCGGTGATCGGCAGCACCTCTGTAGCCTGAACCACCACATACTCATGTGGTTTATATTCAAAGCAACTCTTTACTGGCACATACTTCTCCCCTCCATGCCGGTCCAACAACCTTAGCCTGGGCTTGTCACTGACGAATGTCTCTCTGATATGAACCCACAGATGGCGGGTGGGCTTGCTGACTTCCACTTCAATGTTCACAATGCCAGTATAAGTATCGTCAAGAAGGTCTGGTTCCAGCAGCAAGTCATAATGGATCGGTTTCACATAGTCAGGCAGACGGAAATTTTTCCAGTCACCACTGCTGTCAGTGGAAGGCTTGCAGGGCCCCCTACCAGGTTTTGGGGGCTGCGTAGGCACCGTTGTGGGGGCTGGTGTAGAGTGTGTGGCTGTTGTGGTCGTATCACTCCGGGAAAGGCCCACCACAAGACCAACTACCAAAGAGCAGACTACTACTGTAATACAAATGATAAATATATGCTTGGCACGGATGTAGTATTGCCTCTTTTCATGCTCCAAGTCCATGGTGTTGACCATAATGACCAGCTTGAATGCCCAAAAGAATGGAAGTTGTCCCTGTACCAAACTGCACTTGTAGCTGGCTCTTCGAATCGATATATAATTTGCAAATTGATCTTACGCTGAAGTCTGTGTTCCTGAGGGTTTGAGAAAAGGAAACTGAGTGGAAAGAATCCCAGAGTGGCAAAACACATTCCTCAGAGCAATGAGCACGCCTCCTTGTGTAAATCAGTAATCTGCCAGTTAATAAAAAGAACTCCAGCTCAAAATGTGTGGCTTTGCTGAAAGGCTCCTTGATCCATAAAAACATAAATTTAACAACATATACACAAATGTATTAATACTATGTTGCAAAATGCTTCACATAATGATCATTGATGGGAAGGAAGAATAGTTGTAAAAGATGTTTTTAAAGTAATATTAAAGCAGAGGTGTCCAGACTTTTTTACCCCAATATCGACTTTTGAAGCAGCCAGCCTCTCGCGAGCTACTGACGACAGGGGGTGGGGAGGTTTGATGTGTTGATGATGAACCGTTTTAAGGTAAATGTAATATTACCTCCTATATTTAAAATACAAAGCTTTTTGTGCACGGTATTGTCTATGCTTTCATCCTGGATCAGGCTGTGCCAAGGTAGAATTTGAAAATTACACACCATCTCATCCTGCATTTTCTGCTTTGGCTTCAGACCAGTCCTTTCCCACTCAGAAAAGAAAAAAAAATCATCCAGTTTAACCACTTTTTCTTTGATTATTAACATACTCAGACAGTCATCTTAAAACAACATCATTTCTTTTTCAACTTTATCCATTAATATCGACAGTAAACATAAGCAGCATGTCTGCCTCGTTTTTGCTCTACGTTGCCCAGACTGTGTTGCTAACTAAAGCAGCGGTGGTGGACGCTGTCATTATAAAACACATTGATGCTGCGTAAGTACTGTAATGTTTGTAATTGTGAGTGTTCGTCTTTAAGAGCGGGGGATGATGTAAGATAAACAAGGAAAAAGAGTGTGTTGCGGAGCAGTGGTCGTTGTTAGAGAAAGTGTGCTGCCTGAGAGAAACCAGTGGCTTCTTCTTTTCATTTTTTACAGTACGTATGTGAATTGTGCCATTGGATGTAACAACCAGTCACCCCTCACTAACTGAATCACATTGCAAAATGCCACAAACTGAATAGCTGTTAGTTATGCTTTCAATATGCATTGGAGTATTTTTGTTTTTTTTGCGCACAATGCAGAATATCTGCAAAGAGATTCCATCAGCGGTGCACAATTGCACACACGCGCAGTTTAGAGGTAACCACAACAAGCTGTCCAGGTCCTGAAATAACTAAACAACCCCAGAAACAACCACCACCATGTTTTACTGTGGGTGTCATACTTTTTTTTTCTTTCTGAAATGCTATGTTTCCTTTATCAGATGTAATAAGAAACACAGTCTCCTCATACCATAGAATATTCTCCCAAAAGACTTGGGAATCATCAGATTTTTTTTTTTTTTGCAAAAGTAGGATGATTCGGCCTTTCGGAAAGAGGTGAGACAGGCTCTCAATGGACAGCAGAAGCTCCCGGAAGACTGGACTACAACAGCCAAGGTAATCAGAAAGACAGGCAGGAGAGTACTGTACTGTAGTGTTCTCTGGTAGGAAAAGGGGAAAAGGAGACTTGGTGGTGGAACCCCAAATTCAGCAAGTCATACAAGGGAAGAGGTTAGCAAAGAAGAAGTGGGACACCGAGAGGACTGAGGAGAGGCGAAAAGAATACATTGAGATGCGAAGTAGGGCAAAGGTAGAGGTGACAAAGGCTAAACAACAGGCATATGACGACATGTACAAGAAAGGAGTAGAAAGGGATATCTACAGGTTGGCCAGACAGAGGGAAAGAAATGGGAAGGATGTGTAGCAGGTCAGGGTGATTGAGGATAGAGATGGAAATGTGTTGACTGGTGCCAGTCATGTGCTAAATAGAAGGAAAAAATACTTTGAGAAGTTGATGAATGAAGAAAATGTGACAGAATGAAAAGTGGAAGAGGAAAGTGTGAAGGACCAGGAAGTGGCAATGAATAGTAAGGGAGAAGTTAGAAAGGCACTAAATAGGATGAAAAATGGAAAGGCAGTTGGGCCTCATGACATACCAGTGGCGATATGGAACCCACAGAATGCTAGTGTGTCAGAAGATGCCCAAAGAATGGAGGAAAAGTGTGCTAGTTCCCATTTTTAAAAAACAAAGGTGATTTACAGAGCTGTGGGAACTATAGAGGAATAAAGTTGATGACCCACACAATGAAGCTATGGGAAAGAGTAGTGGAGGTTAGACTCAGGACAGAAGGGAGTATCTGCGAGGAACAGTATGGTTTCATGCCTAGAAAGAGTACTATGGATGCATTATTTGCCTTTAGGATGTTACTGGGAAAGTAAAGAGAATGTCAGAAGGAGTTACATTGTGTCTTTGTGGATCTAGAGCAAGCCCATGACAGAGTACAAAGTGAGGAACTGTGGAACTGCATGCGGAAGTCTAGTGTGGTGGAGAAATGATAGAATAGTACAGGACATGTATGAGGGCAGCAGAACAGTGGTGAGGTGTGACATAGGTGTGACAGAAGATTTTAAGATGGAGGTGGGACTGCATCAAGGATCAGCTCTGAGCCCCTTCCTGTTTGCTGTGGTCATGGATTGGCTGACAGATGAGGTTAAACTGGAATCCTCGTGGACGATGATGTTCACAGATGACAGTGTGATCTGCAGTGAAAGCAGGGAGCAGGTGGAAGAACAATTAGCAAGGTGGAGCTATGCAGTGGAAAGGAGAGGAATGAAGATTAACCAAAGTAAAATAGAACATATGTGCGTCAATGAGAAGGTTTGAGGGGGAAGAGTGAGGCTCCAAGGAGAAGACATAGCGAGGGTGGATGACTTCAAATACTTAAATTCAGAATCAGAATCAACTTTAATGCCCAAATGTGTAGAACACACAAGGAATATTTGTCCAGCACTCGGTGCTGCCCTGGTACGACATACAGAACAGCTGGTGGAAGGGGTCTCACGTGACTGAAATGAGCAATCGGTTGGTTGCAAATCAGCTAGGACAGACTTCACGATACCTTTGAAAAGGTCAGATGGTATGAGTTGTTTGATGCTTGTTTATGGTTGCAACTGCTGAACTGTTTTCATTGCATTTTTTGGGTTAGGATTTGTATCAACAGTAACTATATCAAATTCATCTATCCATCCATTATCTGAGCTCCTTATATTTACAAGGGTCGGAGAATTGCAGGAGCCTATCCCAGTTATCTTCAGACAGGATGCGGGATACACACTGAACTGGCGGTTGCCGGCCAATTACAGGGCAGATAGAAACAAGTTACCATTTGCACTCACAATCACACATAAGGACAATTTACAGTCTCGATTTAATGCATGGGGATGTGGGAGGAAACCAGAGTGTCTTGAGAAAACCCACACAGGCACGGGTAAAACATGAAAACTCCACACAGGCAGGGCCAGGATTTGAACTCCAATCCTCATAACTGAAAGACAAACTCTCTCACCAGTCATCCAATGTTTTGCATGTTTCAAATCCTGACATGATAATTGAGTTTTTACTGTGTGGCTTCAAATTTAGCATAATTTTAACATTTTGCTCATTTGAGGTTATATTGGATTATTTACTGAAATAAAAAAAAATCATTGCGTTTATCAGATGTGAAGCAGTTAGGAGTTCTGGAGCTACCTGATTGGGCGGTGGAGTGGGGTTGACTAACCTGCACAAAACTTGGTTAAAATTACAAATACATTTTAAATGTCACAGTCATTTTGGAGTTACTAATGTTCTTTTTTTCCAACACTTTCATTTGGAGAACTTTAACACCAATTGTGCTCATCCACAGTGTTCTTGGTAACCTCAAGGTTGTTTTACTTTTAATAGGAGTGACGGGATTCATGACATTTGAGATTTTACAGGTGAAAAAATGCAACAGGGGCAGCACTATGGCAGAGCGTCAAAGTGTTGGCCTCACAGTTATGAGGTCCAGGATTCAATCACATCCCCAACTGTGTGACGTTTGCATGTTCAGGTCGTGCCTGTCTGGGTTTTATCCGTATACTCCGGTTTCCTCCCAGATCCCAAAAAACATGCAATATTAATTGGACACTCGCCCCTAGGTGGGATTGTGAGTGAGATTGTTGTCTGTCTCTATGAGTCCTCTGATTGGCTAGCAACCAGCTCAGAGTGTACCATGCCTCCTGTCCGTTGACAGCTAGGAAAGCCTTCGGCACTCCTGCGAGACCTTGTGACGATAAACTGGTAAGAAATTGGATGGATGGATAATGCAACAGTGCATCGCGTTTCTCAGCATTCATAGCTTATTGCACAGCAGTGGTCTTCATAAACGCAGTGGCGATACTTGCCTTCACAGTATGTATGTTTTTTTTAAAATGATCTGAAAATTTGGAAGAATTGGTAATTCAAAGAATACACAAAAATGGTCAGAAATAGCCACATCCTATACGTCAATTGTTCCAATTTCAACATCCCTAGACATGACCAGGTTTAAGATGTGACCTTGAGTGTGGGTAGAACTTGAAATGTTAAGGGAGGTCAAATGTGTCTCCTACAGTAGGGTATTCCTTTGATCCTTCCCACCATGTTACTGTCAACATCAATGTTAATATCTCCTGTTATGACAAAATAGTTGTAGTCAGTACAAATAACTGACAGAAGTTCTGAAAAATCATCCATAAATTTTCTACTGCATCTTGGAGTTCTATAAATTATTAGAACAAAATGCTATGGGTCACCTTTAACAAAAATAAATAAATAAAGATAGATATTCAAAAGAGCTAAAATCACTCAATATAATTTCTGGCAGCACAGTGGCTCAGCTGGAAACTGTTGGTCTCACAGTTCTGAGGTTAGTCCCGGACCCACCTGTCTGGAGTTTGTATGTTCTTCACGTGCCACGTCCAGCTAAGAAAATGGGTTGATGAATGTTACTTTCTGTTAACATTTCATTTAGTAAAAAAAAAGTCCAGATCATCAAATTAAAGGATACGTATTTTGCCAAACCGTTTTTTTTTTTGTATATATATGTATTTTCTATATATATATATGAACAGGGTGGCACGGCGGAGCAGCTGGAAAGCGTTGGCCTCTCAGTTCTGAGGTCTGGGGTTCAATCCCGGACCCACCTGTGTGGAGTTTGCATGTTCTCGCCGTGTGGGTTTCTTCCGGGCACTGCGGTTTCGTCCCACATCCCAAAAACATGCAACATTAATTAGACACTCTAAATTGCCCCTAGGTGTGATTGTGAGTGTGACTGTCTCAATGTGCCCTGCGATTGGGTGGCAACTAGTTCAGACCTGCCTTCTGTCTGTTGACAGCTGGGAAATGCTCCAGCATTCCCGCTACCCTCGTGAGGATAAGAGCCTAAGAAAATGGATGGATGGATGGATCGATCGATGGATATATAAACAGTCACTGATGGTATAGTGGTACACATGACTTATTTTGGTGCTTGCAGCGTGGAATCGATTCCCGCTCAGTGATGGTGTTGATATCTGCCATGACTGACAGGCGATCAGTTCAGGGTGTAGTCTGCCTTGCGTCCGAAGACAGTTGGGATAGGCTCCAGCTCTTCTGTAACCCGTGACCCACTTGAATAAAAGTAGCTATGAAAATGGATGGATGGATGGATGGATATATATATATATGTGTGTCCGTGTGTGTGTCCGTGTGTGTGTAAGCCCGATGGACTTCTGCGTTGTGTAGTTTTAAAGACCACGTTGTGATGTCCTTAGACCAATCGGATAAATTAACGAAAGGAAAAAACTTCGCGCTTCACCGATCACCTGTGTTCTCTGACCTCTATGACACACAACATGGTGTAATTGGAAATCTATCCATTATGGGAGGATGTGTCCCCTCTAAGTATATTGGTGGTATGATGGCAGTACTTAATTGCAACATTCCACTGGGGGTTAATATGACAGGCAACTATTTACAAATTTAGTGTGATTATCAACATAAACTAAACATATTTACTTTTAACTCTGTTGCATTAATCCCCCTAGAATTACACGAAATTCTGTCATGTTACAGGCCAGACCCACAAACACAGGCTCTGAAAAAGCAACCATAGTGCATCAGGATAAAACATTCCTATTTAAAGGACAAGAGAATTAGGAGATCTTCTTGGTGCCTAGCATACTCCCATGATACTCTATAGAGAAAATGAGGTGCCTTACACACCATACAAATTCAGGCCATAGACGTGAACACATTAAGGAGGGAAGAACAACAACAACAAAAAATCTTCACGCCCAGGAGCCAGATACACCCCTCAGAACCAAATCTCACACATGCGTTATTTCATTTGAACTGGGTTCAACCCGCAGAACAGAGTCAAGTTGTGCCATGGACTCAATCAACCGAATGACCCTGCCAAAGCATGAGGTAAGCCGGCCCTCAACATCGGATAACAGGCTGCGGTCTGAGCGGGTAGGTGTTTGGCACGGTGGGGATGGAGGGGCTGCCACAGGTGAAAGTGAATGGATGTCAGGACATGGGGGTACATCAATGGAGGAGTGACCATGAACCCATGAGGAAGTGCGGCCACCATCCCCGGCATCAACAGTGGAAAGGGAACCAGCTAGGGATGGGCTAGCTGTTGCAGCTGCAGAGTCCGACCCCGACATCTCAGTGCCATCACAGTCAAGCGGAAGAGGGTCATCAATCTCATTAGGGGCAGGCATGGTCACCAGAGCATCATCAGCATACAAGGTTGCAGCCAAGCCAACAACATCGAACCTGCCGAGGATGTGTTTGATATGAAATGAATATGGAGCCAGTTTTGAGACACAACGCTGCTTGCAAGCATCAAGTTTTGGCTTGGTCAGGATGCATCTAAGAGGCTTGTTGTCTGACCAAACAGTGAACTTTTGACCTTTAAGCCAGTGATTGACCTTCTCACAAACCGCCACTTGAGAGCGAGAAACTCAACTCGTTGAGCAGGATACTTTGCTTGGCTGCGAGTCAGGGATTTGGTTGCAAATGCGACGGGTCTGGCTCTCTCTCCACCATCAGACACTTGAGACAAAACAGCACCCGGACCATCAAGGTAAGCATCGGTGGAGAGGATGAAAGGCTTGTCAAAGTCCGGGTGCGTCAACACCACACAGTTGAGGAGTGCAGATTTAAGATCCTCAAACGCTTTCTCACAGATGGGAGTCGAATCCCGAGGAGTCAGTTCTCGGAAGGTCCCAGCACGCCACCGCCCAGGGGAACCTCTTGCTCTCCTCTTCTGTCCAGCAGTCAAAGCGTAAAGTGGCTTTGCAATGGAAGAACAGCCAGGGATAAAATATTGGTAATACAGCACCATCCCAAGGAAAGACTTGACCTTCTGCTTGAGAAGGAGTGCAGTCATCATCATCCATGAGATCCCTCTTACTTAAAGCTGTGATGACATTCACTTTCTCCTGATCGACTGAGACACCACCGCTGTCCAGCTTGAGAAACAGTACAGTCATCATCATTCATGAGATGCCTCTTACTTAAAGCTGTGATGACATTCACTTTCTCCTGATTGACTGAGACTGCTGTCCATCATATGGCCAAGAAATCTCACAGACCTGCGTAGGAAGTGGCATTTCTTCTGTGCCAGGTTGAGGTTGTTGGCTGTAAGGCGTGAGAAGACCAGGTCTAGCCCTCTCAGGGCCTCTTCCTCAGAGGGGAAAAGACAAGCAGGTAATCTAGATAACAAAGGAGATTGGAGAAATTCAAGTCACTAAAGACACTGATCATCATCTGCATAAATGAAGGGGGCTGTTTCATAGGCCCTGGGGAAGCCCATTATACTAATACAGCCCCAAGGGGGTTTTAAAGGCTATGTATCGCCTGTCAGTGGGATGTTGTAGAACCCAGATGTGATATCCATTGGACTGAAAAAGGCACTTCCACTAGGGGCAGCGAGGCATTCAGCCTGGGGCTGAAGTGGGTGGGCATCTTTTTTTTACACTGAGCCAACGGAAGTCAGTACAGATCCTCGGGTAACCTGACTTCTTCCAGGCCAAGACCAGCGAGGAGCCATACTCACTGAGTGACTTACTGATGATGCCTTTCAACTCCATTTCAGACAGCACTTCCCTCAATTTGTGTTAATGCGCTGGGGGAACTCGTCAATAAGGCAACCGGAAGGGACGGTCATCAGTGTATAGGATGAACAAAGCCCTTTGGATCCCGCAGTCCATCTTATCCATGGGGAAAATGTCTTTGTAAGTCAGCACAAGTTTAGCTAGTCTCTGACTCCAATCCTCTGACACTTCACAAACGTCAAGGTTTATAGCTCCCAGTCCGCACTCTCTCAGCTGTTGAAAGGGATTGGTTGTGGAACCTGACTCAGAGATAGTGTCAGCAGTCTGACCAAATTGTGTCCCGGCCACACCCTGAGATATGGGCAGATCCTCCACAGCAACACATAGATAAACATCTGCCACCTCTGCATTACAGTGTAGTATTACTGGACTTTTTGTACTACTACACAAGTACTACACGACGCAGAAGTCCACCGGGCTCACACACACACGGACACACACGCACACACACACATATATATATATATATATATATATATATATATATATATATATATATCCATCCATCCATCCATTTTCATAGCTACTTTTACTCAAGTGGGTCACGGGTTACAGAAGAGCTGGAGCCTATCCCAACTGTCTTCGGACGCAAGGCAGACTACACCCTGAACTGATCGCTTGTCAGTCATGGCAGATATCAACACCATCACTGAACGGGAATCGATCCCACGCTGCAAGCACCAAAATAAGTCATGTGCACCACAATACCATCAGTTACTGTTTATATATCCATCGATCCATCCATCCATCCATTTTCTTCGGCTCTTATCCTCACGAGGGTAGCGGGAATCCTGGAGACTTTTTGTGGGGTTTAAAATTTTCATTGGAGCTGAAGTGTGTCTCCTGCCCATATTTAGTCATGACTGCATAATTTTCTCATGTCCTCAGTGGGGCTCTGTTCTGTAGTCAGATGTGTCCTTGAGTGATATTGCACGTCTCTGCATGTAGGCTAACCTTGCTGAACTGTATACTGGAAACTTTGTAGGAATACATTGGGCATAGAAATGCACCAGTTCATACCAGCTAGAACCAGTTTAGACAGAAACTCTGTATAGTGGAAGGTGCCACACGTTCAATACCGCCCATGGTCCCAAGATAAAATTAAACGAACACGCAAAGGAAAAAGGCGTCTTCCAACAATTGGTGACCCTGATGTGATTTGGGACCGTAATGATGGTCAACAGATAGAACATTTGGCACCCAACAAATTGGTAAGGTAAGAGGACATTTATCCTCCAAATTGATCTTCTGTTTGTTGGCTGAGATCGAGGTAGGAATTACGCCTTTAATTGGTATTCTGAAAAGATAAATTGTGGCTGGATAAACAGTGAAATGTGCAAAAGTAATTTTATTTTAGGGTTTATTTTTCGTTAAAATAAAGAGGTTCGAGTGCTTTTGCTAAATAATGGTTTGAGTACTTTTGGTTGAATAGTATCAAGTACTTTTGAGAAAAAATAAGAAGTTCGAGCACTTCTGATAAATTAAGTTTCGAGTACTTTTCTTTGACTGTTATCAAGTACTTTTGGGGAAAAAAAAGGTTAGAATGTTTTTGCTAAATTAAGGTTCAAGTACTTTTCTTTGACTATTTTCAAGTACTTTTAGTAAAAAAAAAGAGGTTAAGCACTTCTACTAAATTAAGGTTCGAGTACTTTTGTTTGTTATCAACTACTTTTGAAGGTAAAAAAAAAAAAGGATTCTGTGTATACACTAACTTCTTTTGAAAAAACAAAAAAAAAACACGAGTTTTCTAATGATGCGTATCAAATTTATTGGAACTGGAAGCTAGTTGGGAAAGTTGTTGGCATTGATGTGTTAAACAATTTTAATAATTAATAATTTATTTAATTCATTGTCACGTAGAGACATCTGGTTGTGGTGCAGAGGGAAGTCTTTTTGAAAAAAATGTAACAGGTTACTGTGCTCTGGAAAAAAACATTCATTAACTTAATTATTACCATTTGCCTGTTCATCCCGTTTGTTTATGAATGAACATCTACTGTACATGCAGTTTTACCTGAGCACTGGCATAGATGAAAGAGAAGCAGTACGGGATCTACAAAAGTGTTTTAACTTACATCAACGTCACTGCTGTTCAAGTGAATATAAATTGACTGATCAATTCATAGCAAGATTTGAGTCCTCAGGTTGTTGGTGTACAATCAACAAAAATGTAGACAGCATCAACTCCATTCATTACAACGTGCAAGAATTGGACAATCGAACACAGAGAGCGTTTGAAACTGTGCGTGAACAGTTATCTTCTCATTTATGGCAATCTAAAGCGGAGTCGCTGTTGACAGGTTAGCTGAGAGAAATCTGTGCTATGTTTGGAGAACAATGCTGCGCAGTGAAGCCAACACAGCTACGGAGTCATGCCACCGAGGGGCTTTTGAAACCTGGACTGGTCATACTGGTATTGACACCTCCGTGTGTGTGAGACTTGGATGAATGCGTTTGGTAGATGCAAAGCCCTGTTGTCCTCAAATTTAAATCAGTTGCTGTTTTTGCAGCAATTTTGACTTTGTGCGAATGTTGCATTCCTTGTCTGTGTGCTGTCATTGTGAAACTTATTAACACTCTTGTGTCACCCACAAACGAACAGGTGGCGAAGATGTATCTTTTAATGATGAAGAATGACAGTGATGATGATGGATTTCCATTAATTTTGCCTGACTTCTTTCCAGATCCAGATTATGAGTAAAAATAAAAATAAAAACATTCTCCGAGTGTGCGTGTACTTGTTTTCATAAAAAAATTTCGTTAGAAGAAGTTGCTAGATGATATAAGAATTTGTGCAAATACATAATAAACAGGAGGGAAATGTTAGAATGATCAGGAATGCAGTCAGATAAAGTATTATCCTTGCTTTGAAGAGTCTTGTTCACAGGACAAGCCCCCACACACAGGTGTCGGAGCAGATGGCCACAGCAGTATGCCTTGCAGGAAAGGGGGACACGTGTTTCCACATCGAGTCTACACGACCCGCGTGATCTGCCTCAGGCTCAGCACTCCCTCCACCCGACGACAACCGGAAAACCACGTCTTCTCCAGTGCCGGCTGGCACCTGTTGATGAAATCATTTGACATGGAAGCCAACTGCGCCCCAGCTCGACTCATCCCAGAGGAAAAGGCCCCATGCTGGATGTACCACACATTCTGGAAAATAACGTCGCTGGCAACTTTCCTTAATTTTGCTCATTCCAGGTGTCGGACTTGAAAGAGTCCAAAAGGGGGAATGAAGTGTTTCTCCTGCCCATATTAAGTCATGGCTGCGTAATTTCTTCATGTCCTCAATGGGGCTTTGTTCTGTAGTCAGGTGTGTCCTTGAGTTCTACTGCGCATCTCTGCATGTAGGCTAACTTTGCTGAACTGTATATTGGAAGCTTTGTAGTAATACATTGGGCATAGAAATGCAGCAGTTGATACCAGCGAGAACCAGTTTGGACAGAAACTCTGTCTAGTGGAAAGTACCACAGGTTCGATACCGCCCATGGGCCACGCTTCTGACAAGATTCAAGATGTGTGCTCTCTCTGTACCTTTGCACTTATGATCTCCTACAGCCATTGTCTGTAACTCATCGGTGTCCACAATATTCTGTAAATAAAAAGCTTTGAAGAAACTGTTCGTCTTAAGCCTTTAATTCAGACATGTCCAAAGTCCTGCCCCCGGGCCAATTGCGGCCCGTGGACAAATTTTTACCGGCCCGCGGCCTCTATCATGAAATCAATAATATGCGGCCCGCCAGCACTGTTGACCACAGTATAAAATACATGTGTACAAAAAGCTATTTTTCATATTTTTCATTTCACCAGAAGATGGCAGTAGCCCTGTGGCCGCACTCTGGCCGCCGTGACCCTTGACCTTGCGTGATCGTTTCAGCCCAGCCCATTTCTAACATGGCGTCTGTAAACAAAAAAAGGAAAGTTGACCGCGAGGGCCGCCGCTTCCAGGACAAGTGGAAATTTGAGTATTTTTTCACTGAAATACGAAACAACTGTGTCTGCCTAATTTGCCAAGAGACTGTGGCTGTTTTCATGGAATTCAACATCAAGAGGCACTACCAGACGAAACATGCTAGCTACGACAAGCTAACTGGGAACAAACGCGGTGAAAAAGTGAAGCAACTGGAAGCTGTTTTAACGGCACAGCAAAGCTTTTTCACAAGAGTCCGTGAGTCAAATGAAAATGCCACAAAGGCAAGCTACGAAGTGGCAACGCTGATTGCAAAGCACTGCAAACCTTTCACTGAGGGTGAATTTATTAAAGACTGTGTAATGAAAATGGTTGAGAAAATTTGTCCCGCGAAGAAGCAAGAGTTTGCCAATATTTGCCTGGCTCGTAATACTGTGGTACGGAGAATTGAAGACGTTTCATTAGATATTAAGAGACAGTTAGAGGCAAAAGGAACTGAGTTTGACTTTTTCTCGTTAGCGTGCGATGAAAGCACGGATGCGTCCGACACCGCTCAGTTACTGATCTTTTTAAGAGGAGTGGACAATGACATGAACGTGAGTGAAGAGCTTCTGGACCTCCAGAGTCTGAAGGGCCAAACAAGAGGAACGGATTTATTTGTTTCCGTTTGTTCCACCGTAGATGACATGAAACTACAGTGGAATAAAGTCACCGGGATTATTAAGGACGGCGCACCTGCCATGGCTGGCGAGCGGAGTGGATTATCAAGCCTTGTCTGTAACAAAGTCAGCGAAGAAGGAGGCAGCGCTATTAAACTCCACTGTATTATTCATCAAGAAGTTCTCTGTGCCAAATATATGAAATATGATAATGTTATGAAACCGGTGATAAAGACTATTAATTATATTCGCTCCAAAGCGCTGTGCCACCGCCAGTTTCAACAGTTTCTTCTCGACATCCAGGCTGAATACGGAGATGTTTTGTATCACACCGACGTAAGGTGGCTCAGTCGGGGGTCTGCGCTGCAGCGCTTCTTCTCTCTCAGGGAGGAAATTGGACAATTCTTGACTAAAAAGGGACAACCCATGCCACAATTAAATGATCCTGTTTGGCTGGCTGATTTGGGATTTTTAGTTGACTTAACGCGACATCTGAATGCGCTGAACACAAGCCTTCAAGGGCAAAATGCAGTGGTAAGCCAACTGTATTCACACATCAAAGCCTTTCGGACCAAGCTGCTACTTTTCCAAAGACACCTGTCACAGGCGCAGCCCAATACCGCACATTTCCCGTCGCTGCAGGAAATTGTGACCAGTTTCCCACAGATCAATATCAGTGCGCAAATGACAAAGTATGCAGCAGACATCTCATCTCTGGTTGAGGAGTTTCAGCAGCGCTTTCGGGACTTTGTAGCTATTGAAAAGGAGATCACGCTTTTTTCCTCTCCTTTCTCCGTGGACCCTGATGACGCTCCAGACCACCTGCAACTGGAGCTCATTGAGCTGCAGTGTGACGCCGAGCATCGCAGTCGGCACCAACAGCTCCCTCTTGTCAACTTCTACCGCCAGCTGGATGAAGGCAGGTTCCAAGCAATTCGTACATTTGCTAAGAAAATGCTGAGCTTGTTTGGCTTCACATACATGTGCGAGAAGACATTCTCCGTTATGAACATTAACAAGAGCCGCATGAGGACGAGACTGAGTGACTCTCACCTGCGTGACGTCTTGCGCATCAAAACCACTGCTCTTGAGCCAGACATGGACTACATACTGCAGTCAAGATCCCAGTATCACCCTTCACATTAGTGCAGGCAAGACCTTTGTTAAGTCCTCTGAGTTGAATAAATTCTTAAATCTCAGTTAATTAATTTTTTTGTGATGGTCAAAATCACAGTTTGAATATGCAGTGATCATTGTTTCGTTTTCAGCACTTTTCCTATAGTGAGCATATAATAGTGAATAATATGTAATGTTTCACATGAACTTAGATATCCTTTATAGTTTTCTTAATTTTTTGTGGTTTGTGATTTCGGTAAAAACCTAAATGTAAAAAAAAATGTAAAAGTAAAAGTATGCCATTTGTAATTAAATTAAAAAAAATCCCAAAAAGTTAATTTGTATTTAATGTTAATGGTTCAAAGAATGTCAGGCTAAATAGTCGGCCCCCACACATTTTCACCTTACCAAATCTGGCCCTCTTTGCAAAAAGTTTGGACACCCCTGCTTTAATTAGATAACCACATTTTATAATTAGGACCACATTTTCAGAAACTGGCTGGGGGTTCGAAAGGACACCAGCCGTCCTCATCTTAGACTCCGCCTCCACACTAAGTGTGCATGACATGCTCCCTGAGTCAAGCATTCCTGTCAAAGTAGACTGACCCATAATGGACACTGGAGCATAAAACAAGTCACAAGCTCCTCCCACTCTCTGAGAGCCTACAACGATTATGGTTTTGTCATCAGGAAGATTATCGCAGCACGTAACATAAGTGGACTGCAGGTCTTGCTCGTCAGTGAGGGTGTCACTTGCGCAGACCGTGTTACCCCTCTTGAAACACGGGCGGGCTGGTTTAAATCAGCATTGGCAGCGGACTGGGATGCTCAAGCCTTACATGACCTGGATTGAAGCAGTTAAGGAACAATCTGTAAAGTCTGTAATGTGCATGTGTCGAGTGATGTGTGGAACCACAGATTCCGCATGCGACAGGCTCCGAACGCTGCTCGTTACAAGGTCTATGAGATTGACGACGGACCGGCTTACGGTCCAAGGGCTGGCGGTCTCAGCTGCCGTCTTCCCCACATTCCTCATATGGCTGTCCAAGTAATCCTGAACCTCTGCTTTGATCCATCGCTCAAGCGCCTTTAACCCTTTCCGCGCAGGGGTTGCAAAGTTGCAACAGGTTTACTATAATCAAAAATGTTAAGTCTGGAGTATCATCCGATTTTTCTTTCTGCAAAATTGTATTTGGTCCAGAGAGGGTTAACTGAAAAGATATGGTGAGATTGGGGTCGGGAGAATGAGTGATGAACATCATGACCACTTCAGCACTGGAGTCCTCCACAGATTCACCCCTAGTTCAAAGGCATTCATCTGCAGCATCAAGGGATTTGTTAAGGCGAATCCAGTAATCAATGGCACTCTCATTTGCATGTGGGATGGTATTGAAGAACTCCTTCATGGGCAAGTTGGAACATGACAGTTCACTAAAGTGACCCTTTATGATGTCAAACACAACCGTTGGTAGGTCGGTTACCCTCAGTTCATGGCGGCTGCAAGGTGAAACTTGGACTACATCCCTACCTTTGCCTGACAGTCTCGACATGATCAGATTGAAAATTTCAGAGTGAATGCTGCATTTAACCCTATTCAAAAAACATTACATCATGTCTACACATTCATGAACAACGAATGCATCAGTATGATCACCTCTGAAAAAAGATGGGGGATCGTTGTCAGACTGCACAACAACTTTTAGCTGTGATAAATTAGCATCACTGGATGACTGACCAGTTGGAGACTGAGGTTGAACTGGGCTAGAAAAGAGCTAAGATTGGCCGAAATGTCCTCACCGATCTGTTTGGCCAAGTCAGTGATCATGATGCCAAGGTCTTCAACAGAGATGACTTGTTCGTGTTTAGGAGTTGAACTGGAAGAGGGAGGCAATGGAACATCAACAACAGACTGATCAACTGTATTGTTAAAAACACAAGCAAGGTGCTGGCCCCTGCCTATCGCAAAGGTGACATCACACCCACTACCAGGCCCTGTGTAATAAATATCACTGACATGGCAATGGCTGCAAAATACAAGCAGAGGAAGGGAAAAAAGAAAAAAACAATAAAATGGAACCCTAGCACACAAAAAAATAATTAAAATAAACAAAGCTTGAACTGTTTAACTTGAACATTTTAGAAACACATTACACACACAATTTGATTATTATTACCTCCCCTCTCCCATATATAGCTACCGTCTTTCTGTTCATTTCCAACTCTATTTAAAGAAAGCTATAAATTTGAAAGTGAGCGACCTTCATTGCCAGCAGGACCATGCTTAGGTCTTCGGCACTGTGCATGTGCACGGTGCAGGATGCGATGAAAGATATTGTGTCCTCCGGGAAACCAAACGGACATTGGTCGGCGATGCAACAGGTCAAACGGCACCGAGTATAACCGGTGGACTTCTGCGTTGTGTAGTTTTAAAGACCACGTTGTGACACAGGATCCGTCTCGGAGGCAATCTCCATTTATTTGACACAGCTGCCGTGAGCAAGGCGAAACAAACACTTTGTAGTATACTGTATGTAGCATAAAGGTAGGACCTGGACAATGGAAACCAAAATATTATTCTCTATACATATTAAAAAGTGTGAATACCCCTCAAACTCAGTGTAGCTTACCAAAATATACATCGTCTAAAAGAGGAGGGGTGAAGATGGCCGCAATACTCATTACAGGAGGGTGTGTCCCCTTTAAGTATACATGGGGGTGCAAGGGCAACATTCCACTCAGAGTTAATATGTCGGGAAACTATTTACAAATTTTGTGTGATTATAAACATAAACTAAAAATATAGACTTTTAACTCTGTTACATATCTATCTATCTATCTATCTATCTATCTATCTATCTATCTATCTATCTATCTATCTATCTATCTATCTATCTATCTATCTATCTATCTATCTATCTATCTATCTATCTATCTATCTATCTATATAAACAGCTGGAGCAGCTGGAAAATGTTGGCCTCACAGTTCTGAGGACCAGGGTTCAATCCCGGCCCCCGCCTGTGTGGAGTTTGGACACTCTAAATTGCCCCGAGGTGTGCTTGCGAGTGCTATGAGAAAGATGCCTACTCTAAACCGGTACGTGGTGCAAAGAAGGTTGGGAAAACTTGTGTAGCGGACATTCTCCCTGTAACCTGAGGTGTCACAGTGACTCCCTAATAACTTGATTAATTGCTTTCTTGCAAGCAACCCTGCTGTGAGACAACCACTAAGAGGGCCCTTATAGGGAAAGCCCGGTGGTATGGATTAACAATGTATCCAATAGGTCATGTAACATGTACTGTATCTTGAAAATGTGATGTTAATCCTCTCCCATTTAATGGTGTTTTGAGAAGATTTTTATCGACAGTTATGAAATTTCAGGGGCGTCACCATTTTGGCGAGTCACATGACCGACGTGCACGGATGTGACGCACTACGTGCCGCACCAAAGGCTCGATTACATGGGACACAATTATGGCCAGCGCTGAGTTCTCAGATTTATCCTCATCTAATGAAGAAATAGCAGTATTGGTTGATCAGGAAGACGGAGGAATACTTCCATACAGATTTCAACCTGTGACTGTAAATAATGTAGAATTTTTGGATGATTCTTCGAACGGGAATAATGCGGAGTTGGGCTCGCGAGCTCCGGCGGCCAGCGACCAGCAATGAGCGAGCTCCGGCGGCGGTCCGCGAGCGAGCTCTGGCGGCAGGCCACAAGCTCGCTCTGGGAGTAGGCCCCAAGAGAGCTCTGGCAGCAGGCTGCTGGCGAGCTCGCTCCGGCGATGGGCCACCACCAGAGCTCGCTTGTGGCCGGTCGCCGGAGCTCGCATCATTTGCCAGATAGTACAATATTAGTGCCTGATAATTTGCGGGAAATTATTAGCTTCACACAAAATCCCGACTTTGTCCTCTACGTCTTGCTCTTGTCTGCACTCGGCCCATTAAATTTTTACTTTTTGCTTTAAGTCCAACAGACAATCTTCTATTTGCCCTTTTGGTACACATTTTTTTCATCACCATTATTAGTGTTGTTGTCTTTGTTTAGTTAGAATCCTTTGTATATTTCCCTCTCGATCCCTTCAAGATCCTGTACTGGAAGCTATCCCTTTATCATGGATGAAGGGTTTTTGTGTTACAGTGATCCAAGGTGTTAAGTTGTTGGGGGATTCAAACCCCTACAATAGTCACCCATGACTAACAGGTCCTTGATCAGTAATCAGACAAAGGACCGCTGTGAGACTCCTATGATGAAAGACAAATTGATCAAAGTTTCCTTTGCATGGCCATGGGTCACTGACCCCCACCCCCCACCTCTCGAGCCAGATATGGAGGTGGGGCTCGAAGGCATGAACCTGGTGCCCAAAACTGGCCGGGCATACCTCAAAAGGGTAACATGGGTTCCCCTTCCCATGGGCTCACCACATGTGGGAAAGTCCTTAGTGGTTAGGTGCAGTTTGAGCGGGATAGTGGCCAAAGGTGGGGAACTGATACCCGGCTAAATAAGATGGGTCTAGGGACCTGGAACGTCCATTTAGTTCTATTTAGATATAGACTGGTACCAGTCCTTTTGAGAGGGGTTGGACCCACTCTGGCGTTGACTACGGTAAGAGGGGCCATGAAGGTGTGGTATATTTATAGCCCCCCCTGCTCTGCGCCTGTACATTGAGGTTCATCCGATTGGAGGAAAGAGGGTAGCTTCCCTCTCCCTTTGTTTGGCGTGATGGGTTGTTTGTGCCTATGCAGCAAACAGCAGTTCTGAGTTCCCACCCTTTTGGGAGTTCTGCGAGGGAGAGATCCAAATGGGACTCCATCGTTCTGCTGAGGGAAATCAATTTTCACATGAGTATTGAAAATGGAACCTGGAAAGGGGTGATTAGGAGGAATGCCGGTCACAGGAGTGCCGGGGCCAATCCCAGCTATCTTCAGAAAGGAGCCAGGCTATACCCTGAACTGGTTGTCGGCCAATCACAGAGAGAAACAAATAACCATTTGACCGCACAAGAGTAATTTAGAGTTTTCAATTAATATATGATTTTTGGATGTGGGAGGAAAACAGAGTGCCTCCTCTCTGGCGGGGCCAAGATTTGAGGCAGATGCTCTAAACCACGGGTGGGGAACCCGCAGCTCTTGAGCTCCATGCGGCTCTTTAGTGCTAGCATTTTGACTCCCTGGAGATTTTTTAAAAAATGTATGAAAATGGAAAAAGATGGGGAATCAAAATATATTTTTTGGCTTTAATATGGTATCAGCAGGAGGAGAAATATGACAAACATTCTTGATGTTTTTTAATGGTGTAAAAAAGTGAAATAAATTTATTTTCAACATTTCTGTCAATGAAGATTTGCGTCATAGCCTGCAACGTGGGCTTCTCTGATCCCAGCGTGGCAGGTGGCTGTCGAAACAAACCAGCAGGTGTGTAATGGGGCATGGATCGCAAAGGGAAAAAGTGAAAATAGCTGAGGAGTACAGTGGATTCAATAGTTCTTGTACCGAATCATTTACTTTCATTGCCAGCGCAGAAGTTTTGCCTGCATATAGTGCTAAGAAGTTGTCAAATCACAAAAAGAGTCATGGGGAAAGAAATTTCCAGAGGAGGCTTGCCACATTTGCTGGCGAGTACTCAGTTAAAAGGAAAATCACTCACAAAAAGCCAAGCTTGACCAAAGCCACAAATTGAGCAAAATTAAAAGCATCACAACACTCGAGGCACTTGTTTGAAACATGGAATGTGCTTCCTGACAGTTACAGGAACATGAAGAAACGTGCTTTTCAAGTACTAGCCATCTTTGTGTTAGGGTTAGGTTAGGAATGTTGATACATTCCTGTGCTGGCAGATATTTTCAAACATGAATTACTGTGAATACAAATACCGTAACTGCCTCAAAGATGAGCCTGTGGTCATGTTTCAAGAATAAAGTAAATGTTTTACATGGTCGATGTTGAGAAGCTGTCCGGTAATGTCGAAAGCATAAGTCATATTCAACAAGTAGGAATACAATTCTGTCTAGTGATTCTTCCTGTAGTTGGAACACACTTTCCGGCCCCCTTTTCTAAATAGGGGGGCAAAAACCCTTGTCTGCCAAAGCAGAGGCGCTGCCCCAGATTTTCATGCAATGTTGCAGATGGGTGACATTCAGGACAGCCCCACAACATTCTTAGCCTTTAGGAACTCCAGGTCAATCTCATCCACCAAAAACGTTTTTAATCACCTTGGTGAGGTCATCCCCATAGCAGGAAGCCAGAAAATGCAGACTCTGCTTTCTCATGGGAAGGCGTGTATGTGCAATTGAGGAGGTCTTTGAAGTATTCTCCCCATTGACCCAACCTTCCCAGTTGAGGTCAGCAGCACACCATCCTTACGATAAACTGTGTTGATGGTGCACTGCTTCCCCCTCCTGAGACACTGGATGGTGGTACAGAATTTCCTCAAAGTCTTTTTTCATGGGCACACCAAACTCTTCCCTGCCAACATTTTTGATTCATCGACAACCAAAGCTCCATTCCGCTTGGCCGACTAGTACCGATCAGATGCTTTGTAAGTCCCACAGGCCAAAAAGGCCTGATTGGAGGCCTTCTTTGGCTTGATGGTTGACACCAACGGATACGGGGATTTCTGCCACGACAGGCACTGACCACCTTATGGCCACACATCCGGTCAACCACTTCAGGCATGAATGAAAATCAGCTTTATTGGCCAAGTGTGTAACAAGACACAATGATTTGTTCTCCAGCAGTGGCTGCCGCCATGATACGATATTCAGAACAAAGAACAGACAAACTAACGAACAAAAAACAAGAGACATTCACTTAATAGGAACTATTCCTGATAAGAGTCACAGATGTACAAAATGCAGTGTTCTTCCTTTAGAACAGCAAAGAGTGCATCAATGGTCCATATAATATTAAGCTTTTACAGAGTGCCCTAACCCGTTCGCAGTGTGATGAAGGCATAGAACATGGTCCACCTCCCTCTCCTCCCTCCCTCTGTCACAAGCATGGGACATGGGGTAGGACCCCAATGGAGGACTCCAATGCAATTACATGACTTTGAGGGTGGGTTTATTCCAGGCTGACTTAATACACAGGTAGGCAGTCCAACAATGGGAAAGACACAAAAGTTCATGACAAAAGGCAAGATCCAAAAACATAAAAATGAGGTCAGATAAGTACTAGGCAAAAACAAGACTTAACGGGACTTGGGTGTGGTGGCACAGGAACGCTGGACGTGACAATGAGGCAAATACAAAACAAGAAGCTTGTACACTCACACATATAATGCAGCCTCATACAACAAACTCGTAATACAACACACATGGCATACTTAGATCCAATGAGGGACAGGTGAGGAGCTACTGGTGGAGTCTGCCGCATATACAGTAGAACAATGGCGTGGCCACACCGCTGACAAAACCCCCTTCCAAGGCGTGGATCCCAGATGTGACAAAAACAAAACACTAACTAGGAGCTGGTGGAAGGGTACCCGGAGGAGGGCACAACCTCCCACCCCACTCTATCCAGTGTCTGTAACCTTGGCTGCAAAGTTCATGAGGTCAGCTAGGACGGCAAACACCAGGCACCCAATAGGGCCATTCAGGTGGATGTCCGCGAGCAGGGTCCCAAAGGGAAAGCAAAATCAAAACAGGATCAGGTGACAGCTGTGGGCAAAGCACCGCCAAGGCAGGATGCGAGGCGGCGACTGCTGTAGGTCGAGCACCGTTGAGGCGTAGTCACAATGCGGTGGCTGCTCGCTGTCGAGCACCACTAGGTGTGGTCGAGAGGCGGCAAATGCTGCTGCTGTTTGAGCGGCGTAAACTGACAAATATAAATGGCTTAGATATCCTGAATTAATATATGAAGTTTTTTTCATCTTGTTTTAAAATAATGCAAAGGCCCTGAATTTTTTTCTGAACATTTTAACACCAAGTAGCTGGAATCTAAGTTGGTATATTTTCACAAATAAGGATTTTAAGGAACCAAATATGTTTAAAATGTTGTCACGTTAATTTGAGAGCAATTGCGAGTCATAACTGGCTTCATGATAAATATATTTTCATGCGGTAAACTGATGCCAAATCTTGGGACATTTTCTGAGAGCCCAAACAAGACAATACCCAGACCCGTCCATCCCCGTTTTAGCCACAATTTTCCCAAGATGTCATGAGTAAAACCGCAAAACTTTATACGGAAAGCTGTAAACTGGTATCTTGTGGTTTTGTTTTGGCAATAAATGCTCAAATTAGAAATTTAAATTGGGTGGATGGTTCCGTGTACTGGACTGATATGGGTCTTTGACCTGTAGAAGTTTGTGAATGTGAACACATTTTTTAAAAACTATTATATCCACAGGTGTCCATATACCAGATAAATACCAATGGAAACAACAGAAGAAAGTTTTTGTTGCCATGAGAGTCAACATATTCACAGACTATCCAGACCATCCACCACAGTGCATGACAGAACATCCAGGATTTATTGCCAGCTGTCTGAACCCTTGGGTATGAGAAGTTGCCAATCTCCAATTCAGGCAACAGTATCAGCAGCGAAAGAATTTTCCACAACACAAGCTACTTTAAAAATGATGCTTTCGCCTAACCAACCCAGGGGTTTCCTACTTACATGCAGATTATTCAAAATGAATAATTATTTACATTATATTTTTTCCTGCTAAAAGCAGCAATTGTCCAATCAATGCTGGTTCAAACAAAGTCCCAATTCAGGAAAATTGTCATATGAGTATATTTTCTCATTTCCAGAGACATTCTACCTATAGACAGCTTATGAGATGGTGTTGGGGAAATGGAGGCAGATATAACCGCGTGCTACATCCATCTTGCTGTGTCAAAGATTTCTGATACCTTTCCTAATCCAGATGGCCAAGCGTACACAGGATTTAAAAGGTCTACATCCAGAATATTTTGGTTAAGTTTTTGTCCTAATGTTGATGTATATGTTTGTATATGAAATAAACATACACCACGGAACTAAAATCATAGCATTTTTATTGAACTGTACGTGTACATTGTTTACAAATATGTTTCTCTCATAACATTTGCATTGAATGCTTATTTGGTCTTTCAATATGACCATCATGAGACCGCCTGAGGTTGAAATACATGTTGTAGTATCCTATCTGCTGTCGGAAAGATATCTGTGTTCTTTTCTTATGAACAGGCACTTCATCAGTCTGGCAATTTTTGGAATGTACCAAATATGGAGATTAAGCATCTACTGGTTCGATGACAACCTCGATGTCATCTTCTTCTTCTTTTCCTTTTGGCTTGTCCCTATAGGGGTTGCCACAGTGTGTCATCTTTTTCCATCTAAGCCTATCGCAAGGATCTTTCTCTCTAACACAAACTCCCCTCATGTTTTCCCTCACAACATCCATCCACCTTCTCTTTGGTCTTCCTCTTGCTCTCTTCCCTGGCAGCTCCACCCTCAGCACCCTTCTACCAATATACTCATGCTCTCGCCTCTGAGAGCTGATCCCTGATGCAGTCCCTTCTCCACCTTGTATTCTTCTGTCACACCGATGGCACATATCACCACTGTTTTGCTGCCCTCATACATGGCCTGTACTATTCTAACCTATTACTCTGCCACACCACATTTACACATGCAGTACCACTGTTCCTCTCTTGGTACTCCGTCATAGTCTTTTTCTAGCTCCACAAAGACACAACGTAGCTCCTTCTGACCTTCTCTGTAATTTTCCACGAGCATCCTCAAGGCAAATAATGCATCTGTGGTACTCTTTCTAGGCATTAAACCATACTGTTGCTCGTGGACACTTATTTCTGTCCTGAGTTTACCTCCATTACTCTTTCCCATAACTTCATTGTGTGGCTCATCAACTTTATTTCTCTATAGTTCCCACAGCTCTGCAAAATGCCTTTTTTTTTAAAAAATAAAACCAACCAACCAAATCCCGAGGTTTTCATGTCATAATCCCAACATTAAAACTCCCTACATTCATTTGTAAGATCTGTCCATTCCTCTTCTTCTTCTGCTGATGACTCCACTTTCCTCCTCTTCTTTCTCTTCAATCCACAGTAGCTAAATTCCCAACGCCGCCCTGCTGGTTAACAGTGCCGGGGGACGTTGTTGTTAACCCGGGCCACGAACGATCGGTATGGTATTCTTTAGAACACTCATATTGGCGTAAATCTCTGCATTTATTATTTTTTAACTTTTGACAAAGGTCGCTCAAAGAAAAAAATATGAGGAGTATTGAAGTTTTCAACAAGAATGGACAGCCTTTGTGGAGAGGGAAGGTGTGTGTGTTTACTGTGTGTTTAAATTCACAGATGCGGAGTATGCCAAAGGATTCGTACTCAACGTTGCCAATCAACATTTGCCAACTTCACATAAAGACAAGATAATCAAACGAATAATAGACATGCCATTGTTGGCAAGAAATGTTCACCATCGTACCATCATGATGGCAAATCAAATTAAATTACGGTCATGATGAACGGATAGAAGTCTCAACGCCGGCATGACGTATGAAAGCACAAGAAGTCACATTAATGGTAAGAAGTACTTTTGTCATCATTGGTTAGCAACATAATAACAATGTTATTTAAAAGAATTCAGAGACTTATTATACTCTAAAAGTTTAAAAGTAAATTCAAAAATATACCTGTACATATGTTGTATGGCTCAGGGCGAGCACACTTCGCTAGCCACTGGGTCCTTAAATGTTTCTTTTTCTTACTGGGCAGACGATGACATCGAGCCTTCCTTGCATTATTTCTATCCGAATTATGACAACATTTCCCGATACATTAGGATATTTTCACGTGTCTAATGGCGGTGGTACTGCATGTGATTACAGAACAAATCGGCCATGATTTCTTTGTTTACGCACAGAATACATCACATCCACACAAGTAGGTCATGTGGCTTGCCAAAATGGCAGCGCCCATGAAAATTCATAATTGCTGATAAAAACACCATTAAATGGTATGGGATTAACCTCAAATTTTCAAGGTACAGTACATATGGCATGACCTATTGAATTAAGGCTTTTCATTGTTCAGTGGACTATTCCTTTAATGTAGAAAAGTAAGTTTCACATTTTAGAAAATAAGAAATAATAATATATATAAAGCACAGATTTATTTCATTCAATTTCATGGTGCAGTAATCATTTTTGATAAGGTGAAAACAGGTCTCCCAGACAGCACAAATTAATTTAAATCAGTCGGGTCGTTGCTTCATACTTTGGATGAGGTTTTAAAGCAGCATATGTCGATAAAATCTCCATATGTCAATGTGGTAACAAAGGAAAGAGTTTAAATCACTGATGTAATTCATAGTATTACAAGTATTGTTTTCTCCCACAAAAATCCACACGATGCCGGTAACTGTCACAGTTTTTGCTTACTTGACAACCAAGTTTCCCAAAAAAGTACACAATCAAATTTGCGAGTAGGAGCGGTAGAAAATGGATGGATAGCGGTTTGAAACTATTCTGGGAAAGACTAGTACGTCATACTTAACTTTTTGTTTCAAAACTACGTAGTATATTATTGAACATAAGCTTCCCTGCACTTGTCAATAGCTAGATATACTTCCTTGTGATACTTTTTGTTTAGGTGGAGTCACGGGGATCGTTTATTTACATTTGCATCACTGTCATTAAATTGTTAAATAACAAAAGGTTTGTATACAATATTTTTTTGTTTTTCTAGTTGAGAATGGTCAAGCCATTTGCTGTAATAAAACTTATATTTTGCACCAAGAACAACCTATGCTGCTTTAATTCAACCCAGTCAACAGTGTTTTCAGGAAACAAAAGATGACCAATATACCTCTGCAACTTGTCTTTTAACAAAAGCTCTTCTCAGTTTTGTGTCTGTGAAGGGCAGTGGGGGCTCTGAGTTTGTTGCACCTTGTCCAGGTTCAGCGTCTGATCCAAGTTCAATTTTGGTCCCTTAAACTACACTGATCTGTTCAGGAGTCGTAACTGGATGTATGTTTGGCAGTGATCCCGGTTTATACTTTGGCCACCAGTAAAAGAGGGGGGTGAAATGTTCACTGCATATGACAGACTACTGATTGGGTTTGGAAAAATTCGCCCTCTTCGTTTGCACAAACCTGAGCCACTGTGTTCTGAGGCTTGGATCTTTGGGAAAATAATGTAAAACAGTGACCAGAATAATTGAAATTGCTGCAAAACTCAACCACACACCTCGTCACCACAGATTGATTTTACCTTAAAATCATTGAGAAATTCTCGAAACATTTTTTTTTCTTCGACGTCAACAAGCAATGCTGCAAGCGATAATCCGATTCCACAAATACAAGTCGCCCATCTGAAAAACAACAACAACAAAAAATAAACGGAAGGAGGCATTCTGCATTTTTCATGCAAAACTGAACAAAGTTTGGGTATTTTTATTCATAAAAAACATCGGTAAAAACATCAAACAAGATGTGTATTTTATTGTACAGTTAAACATTTATGTTTGTCTCGATAAGATAACTTGCGCTTGAAAAGTGATGTTCCATACATTTAAAGCAAAGCAGTTTTTTAAATTTCATTTCATACACAATGTAAATCAATATACTTTAGGTGATTAAAAGAATTTGAAAACAAATAAATAAAAAAATTAAAACATGAGGGAAAAACAATAAAAAATGAAAAGATAAAAGCACAATTAAAAAATACATACAGTGCAAGAAATATTAAAAGTGGAAATATACTAAAAAGCAAAAAAAAAAAAAAGAGTTCTCAGTCTGGATTTAAAAACATTCTCACTTGCGGCTGAGGTCACCTCTGTTGGCAACGTCTTCCATTTGTGTGCAGCATAATAGCTAAATGCTGCTTTACTGTGTTTGCCTTGGACTTTGAGCTCCACAATTTGACTCGATCTCAGAGCTCTACTGGGATTGTATTCCATAGGCATTTATTTCATCTATTCAGGAATCTAAACCATTTAGTATATTTATAGACCAGTAGCAGAACTTTAAAATATATTCTAAAGCTGACTGGAAGCCAGTGTGAGGACTTGAATTTGAGTTACCTGTATATGCTCTGACCTCTTTATTCTGGTCAGAACCCGAGCTGCATCATTCTAAATGAGCTGCAGCTGTTTAATGGTCTTTTTGAGGAGTCCAGTCAGAAAACAATTGCAGTCATCAAGTCTACATGAGATTAAAACATGGATGAACTTTTCCTAGTCTGCTTGACACATACATGCCTTCACTCTAGGTAAGTTCTTCATATGGTAAAAAGAGGTTTTTGTCATTTATTTGATATGACTGTTCAAAGTCAGGTCAGAATCTATCAGAACACTATGGTTTCATAGTTGGTCTTTAGTTTTTAAAGATAGGGATTCCACATATTGACTTAAAGGGATTTCTCTTTTCTTTATTGCCAAAAACAATTGTCTCACTTTTGTTGTGATTTAGTTGAAGAAAATTTGGGCTCATCCAGTTATTTATCTGCTTTATACAGTGCCACAACACCTCAATTGAATTGGAGACAATGCCAAATACTGTAAAACTGTGTGTCATCTGCATAGCTGTGATAGTCATCCACAGGGTGAAGAGTAGGGGTCCAAGAACTGACCCCTGAAGGACCCCAGAGGTCATTGCCACTTGTTGAGATTGAGCATTTACAATTGTTTGCTAAGTAGCTCATTTCCTCCAGGTAGGACCTAAACCATTCAAGGACCATTCCATTTAGTCCTACCCACGTTTCCAACCTATCCAGCATCATATACTGATCTACCATATCAAAAGCCGCACTGAGATCCAACAATACTAAAATCGACACCTTTCCTGAGTCAGTATTCACTTTTGTATCATTTAACACTTTGATAAGAGCAGGTTTTGTATTGTGATGAGTTTGAAAACCTGATTGAAATTTAATCAAAAAGTCAATTTAAATTCAAGGAATTTCCGAGTTGATTACAATCATCTTTTTCAACAATCTTTGCTCTAAAAGGGAGATTTGAGATGGGTCTATACAGGAGCGATCAATGTGTCAATCGATCATGAGGCAGTTTTGGTCGATCGGGTGAGGGTGTGCCAAAGAAAAAAAAAGAAGACGTCAGCCTATCATCCATCTCGTCGCTTGATTTGGGTGTGGCAGATAAGTTCTAGCATGCTAGCCTCCTATTTACGGTCTCTCTATTGCTTCAATCCCCGGCGGTAGATCGCGAGAGGCTGGCTGGTAGATCTTGGGGTAAAAAAGTCTGAGCACCCCTGGTCAATAGCTTGCTAATATGGAATCGTACAGTGCTCTGTTTTTTAGAAGAGGCTTAACAGCCGCTACTTCAAGTGCTTGAGGAAACCCGCCAGACTGAAGTGAACAATTGATTTGCTGCAAATCAGCTAGCACTGACTTCACAAGTTTTGAAAAAGTCAGATTGTATTGAGTCGATACAGCCCGTTGATGGCTTCAGCTGCTGAACCGTTTTGTCTTCAGTTTTTTGGTCATCTATCAATTTCTGACATGGTAATTGAGTTTTCCCCTGGTGACTTCAAATGTAGAATCATTTTATTATTTTGCTGATTTCTGCTGACATTTGACCTGATGGATTATACTTTGTCACTAAAATTACGAGCAAATTCTGGGGCCGTCTGGCTCCCTCACCAGTCCTGTATGAACTTGTTAATGACATCAGAGAGCGCTTCATCAAATACGTACACTCCCTAATCATGTCGTCCTTTCAAAGGTGTGTCTCCATCGGCAAGCCTGGAAAGTGTAGTCCAACATTCAGAGCACCTTCAAAAAGCATCTCTGTCGGGGAAAAATTGTGCCTCAGATGCCCGTGCATCCTCGTATTCAACAACACAACCAGGAGACACTCGATCCAATTTAATTTTGTGTCTTCACAGCATTTACTTAATTGAGCTTTTAGAATTCCATTTTCTTTTTCCACTGCACCACTGGACTGGGGATGGTAACTGCAATATGTTTTGATGTAAAATTGTAGTCTGTCTGAAAGCTCAGTCATTATTTCGTTTACAAAGTGCTTTGCGTTGTCAGAAGAATTTTTTTCTGGGAAAAAATTTAGTCAACAATACTTTTGCCACAATAGATGACAATGCATGATTTGCTGGAAGTACTTCAATCCATTTTGATAACATGTCTAGTTTTGGTCAATTGCTTGATAGGTATCCAAAAAAAGTCATCAGCCTATCATCCATCTCGTAGCTTGATTCAGGTGTGGCAGATACATACATGTCACGCACATAAAGGCGCGTTCTATTTCCGGTCTCTCTCTCTCTCTCGCAAATTGCTTTACGTTCCTACCCTTACCTATTAGCAAGAGCTGTGGGTCGTCACCGAAAGAACAAGATCCCGGATACAAGTAGCCGAAATTACGTTCCTCTGTAGGGTGTCTGGGCTCTCCCTTAGAGATAGCGTGCTAAGCTCCGTCATCCGGAAGGGGCTCAGTGTCGCGCCGCTGCTCCTCCGTAATGAGAGGAGCCAGATGAGGTGGCTGGGGCATCTGATCCGGATGCCTCCCAGACGCCTCCCTGATGAGGTGTTCTGGGCATGTCCCACCAGAAAGAAACACACACAAACCCAAAGTTAGACCCTGATGCTGAAATCTTACTCTTGCTGGGGAGAGACATGATCATAGTACATAAGGTGAGACAAACGGTCAATGGCCTCAACAATGCACCTTTTGCTCAGCGCCTAACCGAAATGCACGTGAAGTTCATCGTCGTGTTATCCATCCTTTCATGTATGCTAGCCTTCAGAAAGCATTGGCTGTAGGTTTGTTGTGATGCACTAGCCCAATCTTTGATGTTTATGGTGGATTGTGTAGTATGGGAATGCAAATATGTTCACTTTTTAGTGCATAACCGAGCAAACGAGCCACTCTTTGACCATTGTACGTCGGATGTCAGGCTGGCTGTTTAGTTATTAGTGTGGATTTTAATGTTAACCTACCCATTGTAACATCTGTTCATAAGTGGACAGGAGTTTAAATTGGTTAACACTGTTAGTTTGGGTTGGTATTTTCATACATTTTATTGATGTTCAGTACAAGCTGAATGGACAACTCACCAAGCGCTGTATATTACTTGTCACTGTTTACAGTTTCACTTTGCTTCAATTGTCAATGAAGGAGCTATAGAACGGTTATCTCCTGGCTCTTGAACAGAGTTTGCCTGGCTGATAATTCTGCGTTCTACACTGAGCATGTTAACATGTAGCAAGAACAGTACAAAGAGCTTTCTGGGAGTTTGCTCCAGACTTGTGGGGCGTAGAAGCTGAATACAGCTTCTCCGTGT
Source organism: Syngnathoides biaculeatus (assembly GCF_019802595.1). Classification (NCBI taxonomy): domain Eukaryota; kingdom Metazoa; phylum Chordata; class Actinopteri; order Syngnathiformes; family Syngnathidae; genus Syngnathoides; species Syngnathoides biaculeatus. The sequence goes on along the minus strand of NC_084654.1, from coordinate 2,029,135 downwards.
CTTGTTCTGACTCTGGGAACTTATAAAATAAAAAAAAAAAAAATAGAAGACCTCGGGGGTCTGGAGGGTTCATACTTGGTCAGGAGGTCATTGAGGCATTTTGGCCCAAGACTTTCAGAGCTTTATAGACAAGCATCAAAACTTTGAAGTCTGTCCAAACAGGCAGCAAGTACGGACTGGACTGATGTGATCCACTTTTTCTGTCTTAGTGAGGACTTGAGTAGCGGAGTTCAGAATGAGCTGCAGTTTTTGATTGATTTTTGTTTATAGATCTGTAAGGATGCTGCTATAGTTGTTACGTGTACATTTAGAATAATGAAATCCCCTTGGTCAAACCAGCAAAATATAAGAAAGAAGGGTGGGTCAACATGAGTCTGCACTTCATCCTTGATCATCTCAACAGCGAGGGTACTTATACAAGAATCCTGTTCATGGAATTCGGCTCTGCATTTAACACCATCATCTCAGAACTCCTCTCCTCCAAACTTCACCAGCTCAGCGTCTCATCTGCCATCTCCAGGTGGATGTACAACTTCCTGACGGGCAGGATACAGCAGGTGAGGGTGGGGGACACCACCTCATCCACATGCACTATCAGCACTGGGGCATCCCAAGGTTGTGTCCTCTCCCCTCTGCTCTTTTCGCTCTACACAAACGACTGCACCTCGAGGCACCCGACTGTCAAACCTCTGAAGTCCACTGATGACACATCAGTCATCACCATCATCAAAGACAGTGACAAGTCTGCGTATTGACACGAAGTGGCAAGAGTGGAGCTTTGGTGGCACTGAACACTCTAAAGACTTAAGGAGGCATCTTTTACCACAGCTCCCCCTGACACTGTCCAACAGTCATGTGTCAAACGGCGAGACCTTCAAGTTCTTGGGAATTAATATAAACTGCATCATCAAAAAGCCCAGCAAATGATGTACTTTTTGCAGCTGTTGAAGAAGCACGGCCTGTCACAAGAGCAGTTGAGACAGTTCTATCCAGCGGTCATCTTTGTGTAAAAGCAGCATCCGAACACAGATGAAGTTCATGGTTGTGTTGTCCATCATTTCGTGTATGCTAGCCTTCAGAAACCATTGACTTTTCAGTCCGCTTCAATTGTCAATAAAGGAGCTATAGAATGCTCATCTCCTGGGTCTTGAAAAGAGTTTGGCTGGCCGTTAATTCTGCGCTCTACACTGAGCACAATAACACGTAGAAAGAACAGTACAGTGAAAAGCCACGTATCAGTGGGCACAGCAAGGTTAGGCTAACCCTAACCACTAAGCACCATCCTCTAACAAAATGTAGGGTCTTCAGGTCAAAGCCACTGACAGACCGCAAAGCATTTCTGAAAGAACACAAGAGGTGTTATGAGTGCTGCTCTTCAACGCACAGAGTGAGAGACTGTCAAGTGGTTCTGAAGTGCAAAGAGCGTGAGAGTAACCAACACTGCACAGCCCTAGATCCAGACACTAGCTCATCTCCCACACATGGCACGCAGAAGCTGGCGTCAACCTCCCCAGAGCAGCAAAGGAGTACTCCGGAGGTAACCTCAAGATGTACAGAGGTATGTGGGCCAGGTCTTCCAGCACAACCCTGTTCTAAGATTTCTCTGGTGTGGGTTTATTTTCAAGGATAGCTGCTTTCCTCCCGGTCATCTCTTTGATGCCAGCACAGGTCCTCATTAGGTACGGTGACAGGCTGCCTTGGAGTCCAACCAGCTGGAAGAACTCTTACCTGGCCAGCGAGTGGTTGCTCTGGTCATCAAGGACAAACTCTGACTGCAAAGGACAATCAAAACCAATGAATGGATTGTCGGCACAACCCCTCCCACCCTTGAAGACTTGCACGACACTCGAACTTAGTCCAGAGCAGGCAGGATCCTTTCAGACCCTCCACATGCCGGCCATCAGCTCTTCCAGCTCCATCCATCTGGTAAACATTACCAATCAATGAAAGTCAAAACTAGTAGGCATTGGAACAGTTTTTTTTTCCCCCGCTGGCAATTAAGTCATTAAATTCTTGATCAGCGAACCGACTCTTTTCTGCCTTGTCCCGTTATTGGGTCTTGTGGCCTCACATCCTGCTGGCCCAATAAGTATTAGTGTTAGAAATATACTCTGTAGACCACCGCACAATTGATCACTTTAAACTGCTCCCTTTGCACAGTTGTCATTGCACCGGTCTATAACAGGAACCGCGAACAGGTAAGGGGACTCTGTACACGCTTAACAAAATGTGGGGCATGGATACAATCTTATCTCTTAGCTCTTCTAAATGAAGAAGACTGCATCTTGCCCAACTGTGACTCTTATAAAGAGTAGTTCCTATTAACAGAATGTCTCTTCTTCTTTGTTCTTGTTAGTTGTTCTTTATTCTGAAAGTCGTACCAGGGCGGTACCGACTGCTGGAGACAAATTCCTTATGTGCTATTACACACTTGGCCAATAAAGCTGATTCTGGTTGCATATTTTTAATGTATGATGTATTTCTGTGATGGTTAAAGGGGCACCGACTGTTTTTAATTTCGTATTTAAATGAGAAATAACTTTAAATAACCTTAATAAAAGTTTCAATTTGTTTTTCATCTCAAATCCTCATCGTACCCTCCATCCTGTCCCAAAGTCTTCGCATACCATATTGCTCCAGTCTTCACACAGATCTTAAGGTTAACAGAGATCTTCAGCAGGTAACAAGTCTGTGGATGTCAACATGGGTGTGCACTTCCTCGAACACCTTGAGAGCATGGGAAACTCCGCAAAATTCCCGTTTGTGGACTTTAGCTGTGTTCAACAACATCATCCCTGAACTCCTCTCTAAACCCCTTTGTTCAGCTCAGCATCTCACCTGCCATTTGTCAGTGGATCTACAACTTCCTGACAGGCAGGACACAGCAGGTGAAGCCTGGGGACACAACCTCATCCACACACACACACACATGCACACGCGCAAAAGCACGCACACGTACACACACACACGCAGCGAGAAAGTGCGCGTGCACTCCAGTGGCTCAAAACCAGTTATGGTGGCGCAATAGAACAAGACCCTTCACACGCACACATCTTCAAATTTTCTTACTTCAAAATACAAGCTAAAACCATGTCTGGCCTGCGGTTTTGTACCCCAAAGCGGCTCTTTTGGCCATCTATAAGGGTTCCCCTCTCCAGTTAAAGTTTTAATCAAAGTATGACGTTCTTCTGAACAATGTGTGTCATAACCCATTTTCCTCAAGCTTTCAAGGAGGAATGCATGTTCAGGTGCTGCCTTCATCCTTAAATAGGAGACATCAGATTCACACCTGCTTTTCACAAAATTGATGACGTCACTAATTGAATGCCACACTGCTATTTTTTTTTAACACACCCCTTTTAACAAATTGCCAAATTGGACAATCTTAAGAGTGCGTATATCATGAATGCTGGATCTTGTTGGTTTACTGAGAATCTACTGCACCTACTGGTAAACTCTTTGACAAGTAGCAACAAAAAATATACTGAAAACCTGGATTAATCCAATTAGTCATATTGGTCTGCTATTATTTTGAACAGCACTGTATTTTTCCATAGCACTCTAACTGTATACAGCTTCCATTTTTATACAGAATGCCTGTAAATAATGATTTATCTTTATTGTGTTGAAGTTGATTGGCAATATATTTTCCTAACTCATTGTGTTCAAAATTAGTGTATCGTAACCATTGTCCAAAAAATTCATCTTGTACCTGTTGTTGATATTCTGTTCCTTTTGATATGTCTAATTAATTTTTTGATTTTGAAGACGTTTTCTTAGTGTATCTGTTGGATTAATTGCATATTCTTCTGAGACATTTACCTCACTTTTTCTAATTTTGCTTCTTGTATTGAGGCAGCATGACCCAGCTGTAGAGCTTGGCCTCACAGTTCTAAGGACCGGGATTCAAATCCTGGCCCTGCCTGTGTGGAGTTTGCATGTTCTCCCCGTGCCTGCATTGGTTTTCTCCATGCACCCCTGTTTCCTCCCATATCCCCAAAACATGCATTAATTAGAGACTCTAAATTGCCCCTAGGTGTGATTGTGAGTGCGACTGTAGTTTGTTTTTGTTCCCTACAATTGGCCGGCAACCAATTCAGGGTGTACCCTGCTTCCTGCCTGATGACAGCTGGAATAGGCTCCAGCACTCCCGCGACCTTCGTGAGGATAAGCAGCTCAGAAAATGGATGGATACTTCTTGAATTGAATTATGTGATTTGACCTCTCAATACACATTCCCATGTTTACCACATCAGAATTAGAATCATCTTTAGTTGTCCAAGTATGTCAAAAACACAAGGTATTTGTCTCCAGTATTTGGAGCCGTTGTAATGCGACAACAGTCAATTCACAGAAAATACTTTTGAGACATACAGTAATACAGTAGTCCTTCAGCATAAAGTATTATTGCAATTTCTTTGTCTCAAAATTATTCTGTCAGTTGACTGTCTGTCTGTCTGTCTTTCGTACTCCATATGTACGTATGTTTCACGAGAGTGGCTCCAATTACCAGAAACACATTTCTTCCATTTTTGAGACATCTGGCAATATAAAAATGATTCTAATTCCAATGATTGTGATGTCATCTGCAAACTTCAGAACTTTGACTGCTGGCTGTGTTGAGGTGCAGTTGTTTGTGTAAGAGATCAGCGGAGAGAGGATACAACATTGGATGGTGCGTGATCAATGATGATCATTGGATGTAGTGGGTATATCACCAGTCAACACATTACCATCTCTATCCTGAATCACCCTTACCTGCTGCACATCCCTCCCATCTATATCCCTCTGTCTGGCAATCCTGTAGTGATCTTTTCTTCTTCTTTCGTGTTCAACCTGGTGTACATGTCATCATATGCCTCATGTTTAGCCTTCGCCACTTTTACCTTTGCCCTTTGTCTAAGTTCAATGTATTCCTTTCACGTCTCTTCAATCCTCTGAGTGTTTCACTTCTTCACTAAACTCTTTCCTTGTATGCGTTCCTGTACTTTGGAGTTCCACCACCAAGTCTCCTTCTTCTCTTTCCTACTAGAAAATACACCGAGTACTCTCCTTTCTGTCTCTCTGATCACCTTGGCTATAGTCGTCCACCCTGCTGGCAGCCCCTCCTGGCTACTGAGAAACTGTCTCACCTCTTTCTGAAAGGCCACCTAACACTCCTTTTTCCTTTCTTCTTGCTCAGAAGCTGGAAGAACATTCTTTGCTGGGCTTTTTTTTGAGGATGGAGTTGATGTTTGTCTCAAACTTCAGGTCCTGTGAGACTGTAATCCCCAAGAACTAGAAGGTCTCGACGGTTGACACAAGACAGTTGGACAGTGTGTGGGGCAACTGTGGTTAAACATGCCCCTTGAAGTCCACAATGTGTTGGCCACACCAAAGCTCCAGGCTCACCACCTCCTGTCAATAAGCATAGTCATCGCCGTCTTTGATGAGGCCGATGACGAACTTCACAAGTGTGTCTTAAAGTGCAGTCATTTGTGTAGAGCAGGGGTGCCCAGACTTTTTTACCCCAAGATCTACTTTCCAAGCAGTCACCCTCTCGCGATTGATGGCCAGGGTGGGTGTGGGTGGTGGTGGAAATAGAATGACCAAGTCACACAGATCTACCCACTACATCCATCCAACCATCCATTATCTACCGCTTTTCTGTGTTGGTTCACGGTTGAAGTAGCTTCAGCAGGGATACCCAGACTTCCCTTTCCCCAGCCACTTCTTCCAGCTCTTCCGGAGGGATCCTGAGGCGTTCCCAAGCCAGCCGAGAGACATAATCTCTCCATCGTGTCCTGGGTTATCCTCGGGGTCTCTTTCCAGTGGAACATGCTTGGAACACCTCACCAGGGAGGCGTCAGGGAGGCGTCCAAATCAAATGCCTCAGCCACATCATCTGGCTCTTCTCAATGCGGAGGAGTAGCGGCTCGAAACTGAGCCCCTCCAGGATGACCGAGCTTCTCACCCTATCTCTAAGGCAGAGCTCAGACACCTTGTGGAGAAAACTCATTTCAGCTGCTTGTATCCAGGATCTTGTTCTTTCGGTCACGACCCACACCTCATGCCCATAGGTGAGGGTAGGAACGTAGATTGACTGGTAAATTGAGATTTTTTAATTTTTCACCTTTCAACTTACCTCCCTCTTTACAACAACAGACCGATACAAAGTCTGCATCACTCAGACGCTGCACTGATCCGTCTGTCAATCTCCCATTCCATTCTTCTCTAACTCGTGAACGAGACCCCAAGATACTTAAACTCCTCCACTTTGGGAAGGATCTCAGCCCTGACCTGGAGAGGGCATGTCACCCTTTTCCGACTGAGGACCATAGTCTTGGATTTGGAGGTGCTGATTCTCATCCCAGCCGCTTCACACTCGGCTCCAGTGAATCGCTCCAGTGAGAGCTGGAGATCACGGCTTGATGAAGCCAACAGAACCACATCATCTGCACAGAGCAGAGATGCGATGCTGAGGCCACCAAACCGGACACCCTCTACGCCTCGGCTGTGGCTAGAAATTCTGTCCATAAAAATTATGAACAAAATTGGTGACAAAGGGCAGCCTTGGCGAAGTCCAACTCTCACTGGAAACGAGTCTGACTTATTACCGCCAATGCGGGCCAAACTCTGACAGCGGTCGTACGGGGACCGAACAGCTCATACCAGCGGATTCAGTACCCCATACTCCCGAAGAATATACTACAAATAAACATATTTAGTATATTGAGGATTCGTTATGTGTAAATGTATGTTTGTGTGCCTTGCATAACCGCATGAGCCAATATTGCACAACACAACATAATTAACTATGACATTTTTTTGTAACTATCTAAGTTCACGTTGATGTTCAGTAAACACGATATGAATGAAATTGCATACCTTGGCTGTGTCACTCACGTCAGCAGATTTGTCCAACTGCAATGAGAAACACTCACAATATCCGATGTCCTTCCACATTTGCTTGCTTAAGTTCTCAGGCATGGCTTCACAGCACTGTGTACTCATTGACAGCTGCAGAGCTTTTGTTGAAGATAATATTTCCGCCTTATTTTTAAAATATTGGAACAATGAGTCAGCTGCTTCTATGAAAGCCTCTTTTACCATCTCTCTGTCTTGGAAGGACTTCTTGTTAATAACGATGATGTGACTAACACGGAACGATGCTTCTTTGGTGGCTTTCGCTGTCAAATTATGTTGTGTGAAAAGTGACTGCTGTCCGGCCAATTTGAATTTTAGTTCGTTCACTTTTGTAATCCTCAACTTGTTTTTTGGCGGAACGTTGATGTCATATTTTCCATGAACAGTTTGAAAATGCCGCTACACATTTCACTTCTTTCTTATTAGAATAGTACACTGGCAGATGATGCATGATGTCGAAAATGACATTGTGAAAAAAAAGTCCACCTCCCATTTTGTATGAGAGTTATGCGTTCTTATTTGCTCCAGCTCCCATACACGTTTGATGAGTTGTCTTTACTTAAGAAAAAAGCGAGGGCTTAAAATTCAGGGTCTCGCTGACCAGTGTGTTTTATTCTACTAAGTGCCAAGGGGCAAGGTCAGAAACATACGGCTGAGGTCTTTTTTTTTTTTCAGGCATGCCGTCGCAATTGATTAAAACTGCATCGCGATCGAAGCATTGAGCACCCCTGGTGTAGAGTGAGAAGAACAGCGAGGAGCTGACACAACTGATGGACAGACTTGTCGCTGTCTTTGGCTGATGATTGAACTGCAGAGGGGAGATGACACAACTGAAAGACACAACCTTTGGGTAACCCAGTGCTGATAGTGCACGTGGATGAGGTGGTCTCCCCTGGCCTCACCTGTTGTGTCCTCCCTATCAGGAAGTTGTAGATGCACTGGCAGATGACTGGTGAGATGCTGAGCTGGAGAAGCTTGGAGGAGAGGAGTTCAAGGATGATGGTGTTAAACACAGAGCTGGTAAGCTCGATAAGCAAACTGCAGTGGGTCCAGCTGGGGACCTTTGATGCTCTTGAGGTGTTCCAGGACAAGGTGTTCAAAGACTTCATGACCTCAGATGTCAAGGAAACAGAACTTTAGTCATTAGGACATCAGACCGCTCCTTTTTTGGACCGGTTTGATGGTGGAGCGTTTGAAGCAGGTTGGTACTTCACACAGTTCCAGAGACCTGTTTAAGATCTTTGTGAAGAGAGGAGCAAGTTGCTCTGCGCAGACTGTGAGGGAGGATGGGGACACAAGGTTTGGTTGATCTTTTCTTGTTTAAAGATATGCCTCACGTCCCATTAAACAGTGGAGTTGGAGATGGTGAAGTGGACGGTGGTGTAACTTTATGGGTCTGTCGAGTGAAAGTGTCCTTTTCAAAACTGCAGTAAAAGCTGTTGAGGTATTCAGCTAGCCCACTATTGTTTTCTACTCGGGAGGTCCATGCTTGTAATTACTGAGCGATTGTAATCCGTGCCAGAAGTGTTATTGTCTTTATACACCCAATGGTTAGGTAAAAAAAACAAAAAACATATTTTGACGTCCTGGACTATGCTGTCTGCTTCTTCTGCATCACCATCTTTAACACTAGAGAATCCATGGGGTGACATATGACCTAGTGCAATAAATACAGTTACTCTTTTTACTGTTAAAGCGCGTCTCACGTGTCTGCATGAAATGCATTGGATTTTGCTCGTTAAGACCTACTGGGTCATGTGTGACCCATTATCTAAATCGGAAGTAAATTAGTACATTTTTCCAAATATGATGTTTTTGTGTTCCTTTGATGCTTATTGATTAATTTATTTAGTACATACAATTTTAAAAGAGGATTTGGATGTCTTCGGTTCTCTCGGGTTAAAGATGTGAATCATAAATCTTATATAATCTTTGTAATTTGAATTCCTTTCCATTTTTCCTTTCAAATGTGTTTATTATTTGGTAGCTCCGGTCATTATCTGAAAGGTAAAGATATTTCAAGAGGACCCTCAGCATTGTGGAGAACATTTTCATTTAAATGGTGCAAAAACTGAAAGTCTTCTTGAAATATGTTTCCTCTTCTTAAGATATGCTTACTTCTTTGTGGTTTGTGTCCATAGAATCTGTTTCCTGCACCATACCTTGTTGTTATTAAACATGCAAAATGTTTTTATTGGTACATGCACTTCTTCACAGAAACTGACATACATGTGCCACAATGTCTGTGATTTCATCAGCTCTCTTAATTTTCAAAGATACTCCATTCTGTGCTGGACATGAAAAATTTTATTGCAGTAAATACGTAAATTAACATTCCTCACGATGAGAATCTTCTGCTGGAGGTGCTCACAGTGTAATTGAAGTTTTTATCTTTGAGAAAAACACAGTAATGGGGATTTGTTGTCCTTTTTCTTCTGTTTCAAAATTGTACAAGGACATAACCCCATCAACACAATTGCTCAATTCAATAGCTCGTACTGTATTGTAGTCAATGTTTTGTGCAAGTTCTTCCTCCACATAACGATGAGCAGCATTGTTCTCGTGGAAGAAATCTCACCATTCAGAGACACACTTTTGAGCCTGTAACGCTTTTGAAATTTTTCAAACCAACCTTTGCTTGCTGAAAAGCCTTGTCGTCAACTGGGTGAATCGCTCCTTGCTCCTTGAGGTTTATCAGCACTTTCTTCAGCCTCTTCATCATTGTCAGTCTGTTTTTTTCTGCAATCCGCCATCACAAAACTAACGCAACTTCCATTCAAACAATCTTCTTATTTTGTGGAGTCACCGCACATTTCGCTTCCTTTTTAAAAGTTATTAAAGAGGTTTTACGGATTTTAAGAAGCGCACCATGGTTTCATTCACATCATAATGGTGCACCCCAAATCGTAGCTTCTGCCATATTTGATCATATCCAAAAGTTTTACTTTTTCGCTGATCATCATCATCATCTTCCTTTTCCTTTTGGGTACGTCGGAGGAAGCTTTCACATCATGACAACTCTTCAGTAGTATTGTGAATCACGCTATCATGGCGCAACACATAAGCGTAACTTCGGCCGTCTTCTTTATGTCATGAGATAAATCCACATATGCTCTCATTAGTCAATGTTGCATTGGTGACAAATCACGGGCCTTGAATCAATGAGTCCATCCATCCATTCATCCATCCATCCATTATCCATCCATCCATCCATCCATCCATCCATCCATCCATCCATCTTCTACTGCTTTTCCGGGTCACGTCGCAGGGGCAGTAATTTCAGCAGGGATACCCAGACTTCCCTTTCCTCAGCCACTTGTGCCAGCTCTTCCGGAGCGATCCTGAGGCGTTCCTAGGCCAGCCGAGTCACATTTTTCTAGAGTGTCCTGGGTTGTCCCTGGGGTCTCTTTCAGGTGGGACTTGCCCGGAAAACCTAACAAGGGAGGCGTCTGGGAGGTGTCCGGATCAGATGCCCCAGTCACCTCATCTGGCTCCTCTTAATGTAGATGAGCACCAGCTCGACACTGAGCTCCTCCCAGATGACTGAGCTTTGCACCCTATATCTAAGGGAGAGCCTGGACAGCCTGAGGAGGAAACTAATTTTGTCTGCTTTTATCCGGGATGTTGTTCTTTCGGTCACACCCACAGCTCCTGATCATAGATGGATGGGTAGGAACATAGATCGACTGGTGGTAAATCGAGAGCTTCACCTTTTGACTTAACTCCCTCTTTATCACAACAGACCAATACAAAGTCTGCTTTACTGCAGATGCTGCACCGATCCGTCTGTCGATCTCCCACTCCATTCTTCCCTCACTCGTGAACAAGATCCCAAGATACTGGAACTTGGGGTAGGATTTCATCCCCGACCCGGAGACGGCATGCCACGCTTTTCCTTTACAGGGTCCGAACAGCCCATATCAGGGGGCTTGGTACCCCATACTCGCGAAGAACCTCCCACAGGGCTCCCCGAGGGACAGGGTCGAACATCTTCTCCAAGTCAACTAAACAAATGGAGACTGGTTGGGCGAAGTCCTATGCACCCTCGAGGATCGTGCCGTGGGTGAAGAGCTGATGCACTGTTCCACGGCCTCTCCAGCACCCCTGAATAGACCTTACCAGAGAGGCTGAGGAGTGTGATCCCCCTATAGTTGGAACACACCCGCCGGTCCACCTTCTGAAAAAGGAGGACCACCACCCAAGTCTGGCAATCCAGAGGCACTGTCCCAGCTGTGATGCTGCAGAGGCATGTCAACCAGGACACCGCCACAACATCCAGATTAGAAACTCTGGGTAAGTCTAATCCACCCCAAGGTCTCTGCCACCAAGGAGGGTTTTAACCACCTCGGTGACCTCAACCCCAGAGATAGAAGAGCCCGCCTTGGAGAACAAAGACTCTGGTTCCTCATGGGAAGGTGTGACGGTGGAATTTAGAAGGTCTTCGAAGTATTCTCCCCACCAACTCACAACGTCCCAAGTTGAGGTCAGCTCCGGCCGATCCCTACTATACGCAGTATTGACAGTGCGCTGCTTCCCCCACCTGAGATGCCAGACAGTGGACCAGAATGTCCTCATAGCCGTCTTGAAGTCGTCGGCGTCAAGAGTATGTCACAAAAGTTAAAGGTTGAATTCAGAGGAAATGTATTTGATTTTTCTATCATACAAATATAGCTAAAATTTCATTAAAATTTTTTTAAAAATTCTCAACACAACAGAAATGAAATAAATTTGCGTCAAAGTCACTCTCAAGATTTTGTTCGAAAAGTTGCTTAGATTCAGCATGTTCCGGTTCTCTCCAGAATGTGACATCACGTCATGATAACATTTAGCCAGAGAGAGGAAAAGCTGGCAAAGGTAATGAGGAAGTGTGTTGCATACGGCTGTTCTGTGTCAAACTCCGACAGAGTCAGGTTACATGAATGGCCGAAATATGAACAGCTCGGTAGGTTATGGATCAGGTTTGACAAAGAAGACAAAGCAGGCGCATTGGTCTTACAAATCAAAGTGACAGTAATAGGTTCCAAGCATTTCACGCAGGACTGCTTTGCAAACCCGGTGCAGCGTTCACTTGGCTTCGGTAGCAAGTAAGTACGTGCATGTTCAATTATTTAGTATTGACAAGTATCTACCTCGTTTTAAATGTAAGTACAATACTGATACAGATATATATGTCAGCTAATCCATATCCATGTGATGTTTAGGAGGTGGCGGAATTTGTACACTGCATAAATTTTGTGTACTGTTGACGCTGAGGTCTTCCTCAAATTCGAGTACAGCAGTGTGTGCTCTCAAATGTTCAATGCATTATTTAAAATACGGGCTAAATGCATGTAAATAATGTGAAGAATACGCCATAAATGATGAACATTACTCTGATCTGACAAAATATTCAAAATTGAAAATATGAATCAAATGTTTTTTGTTTTATCTTGCAGAAGGCCAAAGTTACAACCTCATGCCTGTCCAACTATCCACTCGTACCTTTCACTAAAGAGAATTGTAACTCCAAACATAAAAGTCGATTTTATGAAAAACGAGAAAGATTAAGAGTAAATTTAATAATCCATCATGTTACAGTTTTCTTGTATATGTAGTCCTCGGATCTGTGAATAGGGGGGTCAGATAAATTTTATAAATCTGAATGTGAATGAATTCCAATGCCTCATATGATAGTTTGTGTGGTATGGTTTCCTAATTCATGTTAAAAAAAAATCCTATACCTATAGGATGAAGGCGTAAACCAGGTCAGCAGTATTTGCATTTATATGAAGTAATGTAATTTCCATGTTTCAGGGTATGTGGAATGCCTGTTAGAAGAGCTCCGGACCCTCTGTGTGGATGCGGAGCTAACGACTTCTCTGCTGACGCCCAAGCACCATCACCTCTCAGCAGCCAGCACACAAAACCAAGCAAAGACTTGGCTATTCGGGATTATTTTTCAAGATTTTAAAATCAAAGCTGTTGAATGCAATTGAATGAAATTTTACAAATTTGAAGAAGCCGATTTAAAAACGGTGTCCTGTTTGTGTTAAACTGAAACTAAATTCTATCCTGATGGAACTTAAGCAGCAGAGGTTTGATGTTACAAACTTCTGATGCATACTGATTAATCAGTCATGTTGCATGATCCAAAAAATTAGTGCATTGGTCTGGCCTGTTCAATAGTCATTTTCTCAACTGAACCTCTGTAAATATGACCTCCATGGTGAAAGCAAGGTGAGGTGGCATACTCTGGATTTAAACTCTCCAGCAGCTATTGACATTTTATGGAATGAAACAGTATCATATTTGGCATGTGCATGTACAAATGTTTATTAAATGATGGTTTCACCTTCAGTTGTTTATAAAAAAATAATTTGGTTGAGAAACTTTTTCAGTGTTGTGATCCTTACAGATGACATCACAAATTCTTCAACCATTTCATGTACTCTATTTAGACTCAACTTGAAAGGCAAACTTTGCACAAGAACAGCAAAAGATATTTTATAGTTGAAACTGTCACATAATGACAGCAATGTCTATCAATTATTAGTCAAGGATTAACACCCACACATTGGTTTTCATGCAAAGAATAGGGTAATGTTCATGAGCTGGGGCATAAATCCTGTGAACAAGGCATCATCTTCAAGTCCTGGGGGTGGAAATTCTGCTCGGATTCTCTCCACAGCACATGATGGTATAACAACCCTGTGGCTCTTGCCGAGAGGCCCCCAACACCACCTCACAACTTGTCTGTATGCCAGGTGGCGATTTCTTTGATGTCCTTCTCCTGTGGTGGGATTTCTGCCATAATAGTATTGAAAGACATGCCAGGCTGTCTCCAATACAAATGGGTTTAGGTAAACTGGGTGAAATCCTTCGTAGTTAGCAATGCAAGCCAGGGCGGTTCCATCCAACTTCTGGGCAGTTTCTGTAATTACCTTATAGCAGTGGGGTTCTCTCTGGGAAGGCATTGGCTGGCAACTTCCACATTTACACCAGGGTAAAATATATAATCAGTTAAAATAATGTTATTTGGTTTGGTTTAAGCACAAAGTTGCATTTCATTACTATCTTTTGCTTGCCAAGATAAGGCTGAAATAATTCTGCTGTGGCATAAAGCCCTATCATGTATTCATTCATTATCTTCTGACTAAAGAATGAAAACATGATATACTTGAATGTATGCAAAGCTACCGTAACAACAATTAAGAAATGGACAATGTAAAATGTATAACTTGGCCCTTATGTCCTTCTGATACAGATACAAATACAAATTACAAATTTCTATGAATGTGGCTATTAGATACAACTACTGATCATTTAGTTTAAATAACGATAATCAATGGCTAAATGTAAGTGTAGTGTACTGTACAACTCAGAGCATACTTTAGATGTGATCTTTAAACGCAGAACGATACCGAAGGTTTCGATTTTTGTTTTACACCGACCATCGCTAGTACAATAACAACAACAAACTACACCCTGTTGTGTGAAAGCAGCATCAGATGTTTAAACGTGTTTTAATTAGATTATTTTGTCAACAAGGTGTACGTAGATTTCTTAAGGCACATACCTGTCTATGTTTTGGGTGCGAAGTACCACGTCAACTTGGTCAGACCTCACCGAATCCTATACTTGTGTTGTGTTCGTCAACTCCGGTTTGAACATAGGTATATGGTTGAATTACACCTGCTTTTTGAGGATCGGAAGCAATAGAAAATTCCTCCACTTCAGTTCCTATCTCTTCCACAGAGCATTCCATAAAATTGTCTTCATCACTGCTATATATCTAGATCCCACTCACAGCCTGTATGATTGTCTTTGTAGGAAGTCATTGTCTTTACTGGGGGTTGTCTATTTTTATCTAAAAAAAAAAAAAAAATATATATATATATATATATATATATATATAATATATATATAATATAAATGGATAGCGCATACACATCAAGAGGTTGGCCACTATCTTGGTACTCCCAAAATGAGTGGAGAACATGGTTTACAGGTTGGATTATGGTCGGGTTTTTCTCAAAGCTTGACATGTGTAATTAAAACTGGTCGTGTGAACTTGACATTTTTTCAGTTCTCGTAACATGGAGGATTTTTAATTCAACTTGCTAAGCCAAAAAAGGCTAAGTCCAAAGGAAAGACATATAACACCGTGACTACCAAGAATCCTTGCATATTACCTTGGGCACGATTTCCGTGACATGTTAACTTTTCCCAAAATATGCTGCGAAGCACTATCATCATAACATAGCAGAAAAGTAAGCATTTTTTTTTGTCATAAAACATTACATTTTCAGTCCATCAGTTAGATATATTTTGGGAAATAAGGACTCGCAATGGGAAAATACATGCTAAACACATTGTTCATTTGTTGTCTCTGCGACGTCCTATTTCAGACAAAATTTAAATTTGTTTCCTTGCATTTGAAAATTCAAGTTCTGTATTATGAAATTCATCAAAAAATTTCACAGAAAATATATTTTCTTGCTTATCCACTGATGAAGTGTGGGAAAATATTTACATCGCTTTTTCGCAAAAAACCTTCAGCCTATAAAGGTGAAGCAGAGAGTGAACAGTGAACAACAACAACTGTAAACAAAACTTTGTTCGAGTGAATTCAGCTCACCAGAAAATAAAAAACCTTTTACAAACAAACTTTAACAGTGTCAAAGTAAATCTTTCTAACTTACCTGTGGAATGTTTTCTCACAGCCACAAAACTGCCAATTAACGCAATTAATCGCTGTCGCTGCACAGATCGGCATGGTTGTTTTGGGAGTATCAAGGTGGCGGATGGCGACTTCAGTTTTGGTGGATGATCAATGAGCCATCAAGTCTTCTTTTTTTAGATCAGTGGTTGTCTACATGTGACGTCACACGGAAGCAGCTTCAACAGAGCCTCGGTTTGAAACAAACATCACAGGCATTTGGGCTCCAAGGAAAATGTGCACTTTGTCTTGAATTTATTTAATTTCTGTTGTGTTGAGAATTTTAAAAATATTTTTCATTAAATTTTAGCTACATTTGTATGATGGACAAATAAAATACATTTCCTTTGGATCAGTACTTTAAGTGTGACAAGTGTGAGTGCATTGTCGTTTTAAATAGCTTGGGTACTGTGTATACTTTCTTGTTTTTTTTTTTCAACAGTTTTCAGGAAATGTATTTTATTGTGTTATTAAATGTTATTTGAAGAGTGTGAAAAGTATTGTATATTTAAGTAAACAAAGCCACGGTGCATTTTAGGGTAGAACATAGAATAGGATAATATAGTGTCATAATCATTAGTTGTATATCATCAGGGTTGTATGAGAATTGTGTTTAGTGTGTGTGGGAACATGCTGAGCAGGAAAAAGTGAAGAGTGAGTGTCCATGTTGGTGGCATGGGTGATTCCATTCTTTTGCTTGTCTAATCAAAAATGAAAAGAATGAAACAAAATATAATTAGGTTTTGACAATAAATAATGACAACAGATGAGAAGCACTTATCCAAAAGAGCCAGGGTGTGGCATCACAAATCAAGTTATTGTTGACAGGATTACTTGTCGACAACCAGCATCACTCGTTTGCCTTTCTCACAGTGGTTCTTCATCAACTGGTACAAATGCTTACACCTTGTTGGAGGACACTTTTTTCCTCCGCGTGTTCGTTTAATTTCGGGTAGTGAGAATGTTGGTTATCCAAATAAAGGCTGGAGATGATGAACAGTTTCTTTGAAGAATTTACTTACAGAATATCCCGGGCACTTCTGAGTTACGGACAATGGCTGTAGAGAGCAGATCACAAGTGCGAAGGTACAGAGAAAGCACACATCCTTTATCTTGTCAGAAGGGCGGACCATGGGTGGTATCAAAACTGTGGCATGACAACAGTGCTTTCCACTTATACAAAGGGTTTCTGTCTCAACCAGTTCTAGCTAGCAATGGATTACTACAAAGTGTCCAGTATGCAGTTCATCAAGGTTAGCCTACGTCCAGAGATGCGCTCAAGGACACATCTGGCTTCAGAGCAGAGCCCCACTGAGGACATGAGGAAATTATGGAGTCATGACTAAATATGGGGATAGGACATGCTTCAACCTCTTGTTTATTTCCTTGGAAAACTGGTTGTTCATTCGACACTAAATCCTTTTGAGCTCACGTTTTGGTTTGACATACTTTTTGTTGGAAGTGTTTAAATTTGCTATGATTGTACGTGGTCGAGTTCCTGCAGGAGGGCCTCCTAAATGATTAACATGGTAAAATGTAATCTTGTCGACTGTATCTTGCTGTATCTTGAGTGGGGCTATCATGAACGTTTTTAATCTGTACTTTGCGGTCTTCCCATGTGTTTTCTGGAATTCCCAAGAAAATTAGATTGCTGCGCATGCTTTGAGATTGAATGTCCAGTATTGTGTCTTTCATTATTTTATATTCGAATTTGAGACTTTGTAAATTCACGGACATTGACATTAGGTTTTGATTGGAGTGCAGGATTGTCTTAAACAGGGGTGCCCAATGCGTCGATCGCAATCAACCAGTCGAAAGCTGAGGCAGTTTTGGTCGATTGCACGAATGCGTGGCAAAAAAATAAAAAGTAGATCTTGGGGCTGTCATGACCACAACACGAGACTGAGCCCAAAACACACGACTCACGAGACCAGGTACAGTTCGGGAAGCATCTTTATTCCGTCCAAAGTTGAAACACACACAGGCAGTCCAAAGAAGCAGCAGTACCAAAATCTGCAGGCGTGAAGGCAGGGTCATTAACGAGACAGGGTTCGGTACACAGAGTAGCAAGACATAGGCAAAGACATAGTAGTACAAGTATCTGGCAAGGAGCAGACCGCACCCGTGGCATTATATACATGGATCGTAATCACAAAAATGAGACGCAGGTGAGCGCATCTGCTCATTGGAGCATACAATGATGTTCCACATCAGGAACAGACACACCCATAACAGTACTCCCCCCCACAACGGCCTGCTCCGGACGGCCCAGGAGCATCAGGATGCGATGCATGGAAATGCCTAATAAATGAGGGGTTTACAACGAACCGGAAAGGAACCCACAATCGCTCCTCTGGACCGTAGCCCTCCCAGTCCACCAGGTACTGCATCCCCCTCCCTCAATGGCGCAATGACAGGAGCTGGTGTACCATGTAGACAGAACCCCCGTCCACCAAACGGGGGGAGGAGGGAGGCTGGCAGGCAGGACCAATGAGGACACTTGAATTGGTTTCCGGGTGATGGCCCAAGGAAAGACTTACGGTGGCCCCTTTCCAGAACCGGGAAATGAACTGGGGCCCCCTGTCAGAAACCATGTCAGTGGGAAGGCCGTGCAACCTGAATACGTATTAATCATAAGCTTGGCCGTTTTGTGGAGGGTAGGTTAGGTAGCGGAATGAAATGAATCATTTTGGAGAAGCGGCACACTACAGAGAGAACATTGGTGTTACCCTGTGAACCCGGCAACCGAATCATGAAGTTCAGAGAAATGTGTGACAACGGTCATCGTGGAATGAGCAGACGGCGTAACTCCCCTGAGGGGCATTGCCGGGAGGGTTTATTTACTGCGCAAACAGGACACGTTATGACGTACTCCCTGACGTCCTTTTTATGTTTGGCCACCAGAAATTTTGCTCTATTACAGACTGTGTTTTTATCATGCCCGGGTGACAAACTGTGCAATTGGTGTGGGCCCAGTCAATTACTTTTCCTCATAGCGGGGGAAATGACATATAGCCTGTCATCGGGGCAGCCTTCAGGACTGCGAAGGTCCTTTAGCCAGTCTTTGACTTGAGTTTCAATATCCAAGGTGAAGAGTGAGAACAGCTTCGGGGAGTATAGGCACAGGGTCAGACAGTTTTTTCCCCCATCCTGCACACGTGACAGTGCATCGGGTTTCCGTTCTTTATCCAAGGCTGATAGGTCATCACGTAGCAAAACCATGTAAAGACAAGTGCCCATCTAGCTTGCCTGGCGTTAAGCCTTTGGCTGCCCTAATATATTCTAAATTTTTGTGGCCTGTTAATACCAAGAACAGGACCTGTGCCCCCCTAACCAATGTCTCCATTCCGACATCGCTGTCTTGACTTCAAGAAGTTTGTGGTCTCCAATGTCGTAATTTCGTTTTGATGGAGTTAATTTTTTAGATAACGTGAAGGTGTGTAATCTTCCGTCCTTGAGTCTTCTCTATGCGAGAACCAACCCTATTCCTGATTCAGACGCATGAACCTCGACGATAAACTGCCAATCTGGATCAGGGAAGGTGAGGACCGGAGCTGAGGTAAAGCTGGCTTTGAGTTTAGGGAAGCCGGCCTGGCAGGCCGGGTTCCAAACAAAGGAACTATAGGGTGAGGTTAGTACATGCAATGGGGCAGGAACCGTACTAAAGTTTCGGACGAATTTGCAGTCTAACACAGGGTCAAAAAAGTGTGGACACCCCTGGACTAATCTTTCAGTACCAGAACTGGATTACAATGCATTTAGCACAGATGTTCTCAAAGTGCAACAATAGTTTTTATTCATGAAGGCCAGATTTAGCACATACAGTAAACCAAAAATATTTCAAATGAAATTGAAAATCTCACATGGATAAACAACAACACAATCTGCAGTATTAAATGTTATTTAAATGAACTGTAATCAAAATCATGAAAGACCTGTCAGTAAGTTTTATTTCATACATTTTTATGACAGGACGGGAAATGTAAAATATCATGTACTAAATCCAATCAAATCCCCCTTCCTGCAGTCCGATCCTCGACAACGCTACCACCTGAGGTTTCCCACCCTACTTGTTCAGGATACACCACAACAGTTATACTGAAAATATCCTTCCGCTGTTAATCAACAGTGACTGAAATGGGAATGGTTTGATTGTTAGATTCCTCTAGTAAAGACTAGATTTTTTTTTGTTTTGTTTTTTGGCGGGGGTAATTTTCTTTAGACCTTTTAAGTGTGATTTGCTGTGTTAGTAAATGGGGAATACTTTGTTATAGTGGTTTGGGGTGCCTGGTTATCCTTTACTGAAGCCGTGGGAGAAATAATTTTGAGTCTGGGTGTGCTTTTTGTTGTTGGGTGATGACTTTGATGGAGTCTTCTGGGACATCTTTGGGAGTCGGGAGAGCCGTGTAACTCCCACCACCTTTAGCTTAACATTAGCTTCAGATATTCCTGCCATGTTCCGAGCTTGGCAGCGATATTCACCAGCATCCTTGAATGTTAAGTCATCTAAGCTGAGTATTGACCAGCGCACACCAACCCTAGGAGATCCCTGCATGGCTAGAACAATAGCTCATTGTTAGCAATCCATAATTATTAAAGCCTGCACCTTCTTCCAGCTCAACAACCATAAACATCTTGAGTAAATAACAACAACACTATAAATAGTATATAAATAATATAATAATAGAATTGTAATATAACAATAACAATATAAATATCTAATAGCTAAATAGCTGAACTGAACTATTTATATTAATAATCAAAGTGCAACCAAACAGACCGAAACAAAATGCAAATTTGATACATTGAATAAAAGAGTGTTGTTCACAAGTTGAACAATGAAAGAATTGAAAAACAAATGGCCAAGTTTGTAAAATCAGGCTTCAAAATGGTCAAGAATAGACAACTTTTTTTCAGCTTGCAGATGCTGTGTGTCACTAAATGCTCTCAAATTCCCCCTGCATCTGTGAACCAAATAATTGCCTTCATTCATTATTTTTAAATGGTAACAGGATAATTGCAAGCTACCCACATTAAATACAGTCTCACAGGTTGCAAAAGAAGCAACCTCTGAGCAGAATATTCGCCATAAACTGCGTCACCAAGACAATTTTCCCTCCTTTGAAATTCATCAGGAAAACACGCTTTTGTGGACATCAAAGGATGCGCCATAAGCAGCCACAGCCGCATACGATGCATGCTCTAACCCTGCTGTAATGGACCTCCAGGTGGTTCTCTAACCCTTATGGGGATGGCAATGGTCAGGTCGGCAAATCTCATTTGCTTCGCCACTGCCTTGCAATGCGCATGGGTGCCGATTGGCAACACACTGCCCAAATAACATATTACACTCAAGGCAGGATGTGAGAGGCCCCATAACTCAGTGGTTAAAGCATTGGTTTGGTAAACCAAGGGTTGTGATTTCGTATCTCATTGGGGCCTCTACTCCCCAAGAGGGGTTGCGTCAGGAAAGGCATCCAGCGTAAAAACTGTGCCAAACAAATATACGCGTACATCTGAGATGTCACACTGTGGCGCCCACTAACAGGAGAAACTGAAAGAAACTTACTTACTTAAGGCAAGATGTGTTTTTCCGAGTTGTGGCCATAATTTGATCGCTAATTGAATACCGGCAGCAACGGTGGATCAGCTGTAGAGTGTGGGACTCTCTGGATGGATGGATGGATGGATGGATGGATACATGGGTGATGTTGAGGGTCCGAAAGGCCAGGATTTTGTAGATTGATGACAGTAAAAATCTTTTTTTGGGTCCAGGGATCGCAGACAGTTTGTGATACGATAAAAAAAAAAAAAATTAAGGTACAGGACACGTTGAACGCAGTGAAGCAAGGTGGTGTAAGCATCATGATATGGGCATGTTTCTCCTACTATGGTGTTTGGCCTATTTAGTGCATATCAGGGATCATGGATCAATTTACATATGTCAAAATACTTAAAGAGGTCATGTTGCCTTATGCGGAAGAGGACATCCCCTTGAAATGGGTGTTTCAACAAGACAATGACCCCAAACTCATGAGTAAACATGCAAAATCTTGGTTCCAAAGCCACAAAGTTAATGTCATGGAGTGGTCAGCCCAATCCTGGGACCTTAATCCAATTGAGAATTTGTGGGGTGGCATTAAAAATGTTGTTTCCGAAGCAAAACCAAGAAATGCAAACGAATTGTGGAATGTCGTTAAGAAATCTTGGATTGAAATAACAGCTGAAAGGTGCCTCAAATTGGTTGACTACATGCCACACAGATTTGAAGCAGTTCTAAAAAAAAAAAAAAAAATTGGTCATAGAACTTAATATTGGTTTATGGATTCTAAGGATTTGTACATCCTAGAAACAACAAAGTTAGTACATAGATAATTGAAACTATATTGTAAGTTCCCCCACTTCGAAATGATGGAGGGGTCTGACATTTTCATTGTAGGTGTATGTCCACTGTGAGAGAGATAATACAAGAAAAATACAGAAATCACAATGTATGATTTTTTTAAAGGATTTATTTGTGTGATACAGCTGCAAATAAGTATTTGACCACCTGAGAAAACCCATGTTAATATTTGGTACAGTTGCTTTTTTTTTTGCAATTACAGAGGTTGAACGTTTCCTGTAGTAGTTCACCAGGTTTGCACACACTGCAGGAGGGATTTTGGCCCACACCTTCTCTAGATCAGACAGGTTTCTGGGCTGTCGCTGAGGAACACGGAATTTCAGCTCCCAATTTTCTATTGGGTTTAGGTCTGGAGACTGGTTAGGCCACACCAAAACCTTGATATGCTTCCTAGAGCCACTCCTTGGTTTTCCTGGCTGTGTGCTTCGGGTCATTGTCATGTTGAAAGACCCTGCCACGACCCATCCTCAATGCTCTGACTGAGGGAAAGAGGTTGTTCC
This sequence comes from Syngnathoides biaculeatus, assembly GCF_019802595.1. Classification (NCBI taxonomy): domain Eukaryota; kingdom Metazoa; phylum Chordata; class Actinopteri; order Syngnathiformes; family Syngnathidae; genus Syngnathoides; species Syngnathoides biaculeatus. The sequence goes on along the minus strand of NC_084654.1, from coordinate 2,006,628 downwards.
CCAAAATCTCACAAAACATGGCCGCGATCATCCTCTCCTTAATACAGTGCAGTCGTCCTGTCCCATGTGCAGAAAAACACCCCCAAAGCATGATGCTACCACCCCTATGCTTCACGGTAGCGATGGTGTACTTGGGATGGCACTCATCATTCTTCTTCCTCCAAACACAGTTCGTGGAATTATGACCAAAAAGTTCAATTTTGGTCTCATCTGACCTCAAAAGTTTCTCCCATGACTCCTCTGTATCATCCAAATTGTCATTGGCAAACTTAAGACGGGCCTTGACATGTGCTGGTTGAAGCAGGGAACCTTCTATGCCATGGATGATTTCAAACCATGACATCTTAGTGTATTACCAAGAGTCACCTTGGAAACGGTGGTCCCAGCTCTTTTCAGGTCATTGACCAAGTCCTGTCGTGTAGTTCTGGGCTGATTCCTCACCTTTCTAAGGTTCACTGAGAACCAACGAGGTGATATCTTGCTTGGGGCTTCACTCCGATTGAGATTGATCATGTTTATCTTCTACCATTTTCTAATGATTGCTCCAACAGTGGACCTTTTTTTTTACCAAGTTGCTTGGCAATTTCTCCGTAGCCCTTTCCAGCCGTGTGGAGTTGTACAATTTCGTCTCTGGTGTCTTTGGACAACTCTTTGGTCTTAGCCATGTTACAAGTTTGAGTCTTACTGATTGTATGGGGTGAACACGTGTCTTGATACAGCTAACGACATCACACAGGTGCTTGTGATTCAGGATAATACATAGAGTGGAGGTTGACTTTTAAAGGCGGACTAACAGGTCTTTGAGGGCCAGAATTCTCGCTGATAGACAGGTGCTGAAATACTCTTTTGCAGCTGTATCACACATATAAATCGTTAAAACATCATACGTTATTATTTCTGGATTTTTCTTTTTAGATTATCTTTCTCACAGTGCACATGCACCTCCGATCAAAAATTTCAGACCCCTCCACGATTTCCAAGTGGGTGAACTTGCAATAAAGCAGGGTGTTCAAATACTTATTTTCTTCACCGTAATAGTTTTGAGTTTGTAAACTCAACGGCAAACTCCTATTTATTTGAAAACACCCCTTTCAACAAATTGCCCATTTGCACACCCCTAAGAGCGTGTATATCATGAATGCTGGATCTTGTTGGTTTTCTGAGAATCTACTTCACCTCTTGGTAACTTGTTTGATATTGCAATAAAAAATACACTAAAAATGAAGATTAATCTAGTTAGTCACATTGGACTCCTATTATTTTGAAGACTGCTATGACTACAACAAAATGCATTGGTTACATAAATAGCATACACTCAAATTACTCTATCTGTTAGCATTCATGTTACCACATGGTGGGGATCTTTTACTGTTTACTGTTACTGTTTACTGTTTTACATATATTCGCAGAAGAAGCCTACCGTCCCCTCACACACTGGCAGTCTAGGCAAGTAATTAGTCTAATGAGCTCATTTCTAATCCTATCCAACCTGGTCACTCCGAGCGAGAACCTCAACATCTTCATTTCTGCCACCTCCAGTTCAGCTTCCTGTTGTTTCTTCAGTGCCACCGTCTCTAATCCGTACATCATGGCCGGCCTCACCACTGTTTTGTAAACTTTGCCCTTCATCCTAGCAGACACTCTTCTGTCACATAACACACCAGACACCTTTTGCCAGCTGTTCCAACCTGCTTGGACCTGTTTCTTCACTTCCTGACCACACTCTCCATTGCTCTGTATTGTTGACCCCAAGTATTTGAAGTCATCCACCCTCGCTATCTCTTCTCCCTGTAGCCTCACTCTTCCCCCTCCACTTTTCTCATTCATGCACATATATTCTGTTTTACTTTGGCTAATCTTCATTCCTCTCCTTTCCAGTGCATGTCTCCATCTTTCCAATTGTTCCTCTGCATGCTCCCTGCTTTCATTGCATATCACAATATCATCCGCGAACATCATGGTCCAACGGGATTCCAGTCTAACCTCATCTGTCAGCCTATCCATTACCACTGCAAACAGGAAGGGGCTCAGAGCTGATCCCTGATGCAGTCCCACCTCCACCTTAAATTCCTCTGTCACACTTAGGCACACCTCACCATTGTTCTGCTACCATCATACATGTCCTGTACTAGTTTAACATACTTCTCTGCCACACCAGACTTATGCATGCAGTACCACAGTTCCTCTCTTGGTACTCTGTCATAGGCTTTCTCTAGATCCACAAAGACACAATGTAGCTCCTTCTGACCTTCTCTGTACTTTTCCACGAGCATCCTCAAGGCAAATAATGCATCTGTGGTACTCTTTCTAGGCATGAAACCATACTGTTGCTCGCAGTTACTTACTTCTGTCCTGAGTCTAGCCTCCACTACTCTTTCCCATAACTTCATTGTGTGGCTCATCAACTTTATTCCTCTACAGTTCCCACAGCTCTGAACATCCCCTTTGTTCTTAAAAATGGGAACTAGAACACTTTTCCTCCATTCTTCAGGCATCTTTTCGCCCGCTAGTATTCTGTTGAATAAGTTGGTCAAAAACTCCACAGCCATCTCTCCAAATTGCTTCCATACCTCCACCGGTAAGTCATCAGGACCAACTGCCTTTCCATTTTTCATCCTTTGTAGTGCCTTTCTGACTTCCCCCTTAGTAATCATTTCCACTTCCTGGTCCTTCACTCTTGCCTCTTCAACTCTTCCTTCTCTCTCATTTTCTTCATTCATCAACTTCTCAAAGTATTCTTTCCATCTATTTAGCACACTACCGGCACCAGTCAACACATTTCCATCTCTATCCTTAATCACCCTAACCTTCTGCACATCCTTCCCATCTCTATCCCTCTGTCTGGCCAACCTGTAGAGATCCTTTTCTCCTTCTTTCGTGTCCAACCTGGTGTACATGTCTTCCTATGCCTCTTGTTTAGCCTTTGCCACCTCTACCTTTGCCCTACGTCGCATCTTGATGTACTCCTTTCGCCTCTCCTCAGTCCTCTCAGTATCCCACTTCTTCTTCGCTAATCTCTTTCCTTGTATGACTCCTTGTATTTTGGGGTTCCACCACCAAGTCTCCTTCTCCCCTTTCCTACCAAAAGACACACCAAGTACTCTCCTGCCTGTCTCTCTGATTACCTTGGCTGTCGTTGTCCAGTCTTCCGGGAACTTCTGCTTTCTATCGAGAGCCTGTCTTACCTCTTTCCAAAAGGCCGCACAACATTCTTCCTTTCTCAGCTTCCACCACATGGTTCTCTGCTCTACCTTTGTCTTCTTAATCTTCCTACCCACCACCAGAGTCATCCTACACACTACCATCCTATGCTGTCGAGCTACACTCTCCCCTACCACTACTTTACAGTCAGTAACCGCCTTCAGATTACATCGTCTGCACAAAATATAATCCACCTACGTGCTTCTACCCCCGCTCTTGTAGGTCACTATATGTTCCTCCCTCTTCTGGAAATAAGTGTTCACTACAGCCATCTCCATCCTTTTTGCAAAGTCCACCACCATCTGCCCTTCAAAGTTCCTTTCCTGGATGCCGTACTTACCCATCACTTCTTCATCGCCCCTGTTTCCTTTACCAATATGTCCATTACAATCTGCACCAATCACAACTCTCTCACTGTCTGGGATGCTCAGAACTACTTCATCTAGTTCCTTCCAGAATTTCTCTTTCAACTCTAGGTCACATCCTACCTGTGGTGCATAGCCGCTAACCACATTATACATAACACCCTCAATTTCAAATTTTAGTCTCATCACTCGATCTGATACTCTTTTCACCTCCAAGACATTCTTAGCCAGCTCTTCCTTTAAAATAACCCCTACTCCATTTCTCTTCCCATCTACTCCGTGGTAGAATAATTTAAACCCTGCTCCCAAACTTCTAGCCTTACTACCTTTCCACCTGCTCTCTTGGATGCACAGAATATCAACCTTTCTCCTAATCATCATGTCAACCAACTCCTGAGTTTTTCCTGTCATAGTCCCAACATTCAAAGTCCCTACACTCAGTTGTAGGCTCTGTGCATTCCTCTTTTTCTTCTGACGCTGGATCCGGTTTCCTCCTCTTCTTTGTCTTCGACCCACAGTAGCTGAATTTCCACCGACGCCCTGCAGGTTAGCATTGCCGGGGGCGGGCGTTGTTAACCCGGGCCACGACTGATCCGGTATGGGATTCTTTAGATGAACGCTCATATTTGTTTGGCACAGTTTTTACGCCGGATGCCCTTCCTGACGCAACCCTCTGCATTTATCCGGGCTTGGGACCGGCCTACAGATTGCACTGGTTTGTGCCCCCATAGGGCTGCATTTCCAAATGATAAAACGACTGAGGAAATGCTGGAGATGAATAGTGCATGTAAACACTTTTTACATCCTTAGTGCCACAAAGCATGCTGGGAGTGTCAATTATTTCTTCAGTCATTGTTTTATCTGTTTTATTATTTCCTAGTTATGGGCAGAACGGTGGAGGATCTATAGAGCGTTGGCCTCACAATTCTGTGGACCGGGGTTTAAATCCCAGCCCCGCCTGTGTGGAGTTTGTATTTTCTCCCTGTGCCTATGTGTTTTTTTTTTTTTCAGGGCAGTCCGGTTTCCTTCCACATTCCCAAAACTAAATTGCCCCGAGGTGAGTATGACTGTTGTCTGTCTCCATATGCCCTGCAATTGGCTAACAACCAGTTCTGGGTGTCCCTTGCCTCATTCCCGATGACAGCTGGGCTTTACTCCAGTACTCCTGCAATCATCTTTATGATAAGCAGCTCAGAAATGGATGTATGGATAGATAGTTATAGATAGTATTGTTTTTCTGTTTCTGTGGTGTGCTAATTTTAGTTTAGATATGACACTGTGAGTGTGAATAAGTTGACTAAAAGACTTGCCTACACTGTCAATGTGTGGGGGAATGGAAGATTCTTCTGCTTACAAATGTAAAATTGCAATTGTTCCTTACTGCCTCATAAGTGCCATCATACGGTAGCTTTCATGCATGCTGAAACACACTCTAGCATGCATGCTAACAATGTGATTTGCATGTGTTAGGTTCTACTTTGTTGGAATTATCACAGAACACTAACAGATTTTGGAACTTGGTGTGCATACAAGGTGTACATTATATTGTGCCCTGTCTATTTTGGAGAGAACTTTTAAGTGTACCATATGGTCGTGAAAATATGGTACATTATGAAAACAAAAAAATAACCCAAAGGAAGAGCAAAACTCGCAAATATGCAGGGCCACAAACAGTGGACCGCAAATGGGCAAGTGCATACTCTATACTGTTAGAACAATGATGAGGATGAACCTGCCACACGAGAGCTAAAGGATGATCAAAGAGAAGGCTGATCAATGAAGTGAGGGAAGACATTAGGGAAGTTGGTGTTTGAGAGAACAATGAAAAAGATAGGCTCAATGTGTCTTGATAGTCGCGTAGGCAGCGATCACGCTGACTTCACTGCGGCTATCTGTTTCACAGTTTGCCTTTGTAATGAATCACAACCCACACATGATGTTTTAAAAATGACTAATGACGAAGACAGATGAGAAATGAACCTTCTCTCTCAAGTTGGGGGTGTCGCTACAACTTGTATTGGCTAGGACACCACAAGGTGGAGTTTCTTCAGCATTTTATGTCGATTTCCGGTAGGTTTTTTTTACTTTCCGGAACAAGGAACCAAACAACAACAATGGCGAACAAAGCACCAACAATGGCGAGCGTGTGACATTGCGTGCTCAAACAAAATGACTTAGATAACCTGGTGATAGGTATAATTATAAAGGAATATTGATCAAGAAGGCCACAGCATAGGTGGTTCGTGTGGCCACTACATCAGTGATAGTACTGATGAAACAAGGGGGAAAGTGGAGCACGTCTTCACAGCCTGTACAGTTTCTAAAACAAACCAATCACAAGAGGTGATCTCAGTGGAAGTCTCCACGCAGCAACAATTTCTGCCCCGTCCACCCGTCAAGTTTTGCATCAGGGCATTGCGGCTGCACTGCCCACTATATGATGCAAGCCATGCACAGGAGTATAAAGAGGCCTTTAAATGACGATGCACTGTGGAAAAGATTTAAAAGAGATTTGAAACATTTGTTGTTTTTGGTCTTGCTTTTGCAGCACTTATCCTCATACATATTCAATGTATTTAAAAGCACAACATAAAAATGTGTGTGGTTGCACTTTAATTAGGTAATTGATCTATCCTCAGTCTCTAGGCCATGTTGTATACTGTATGTATTATTGATCAGGTACAGTGGTACCTCTACTTACGAACATCTCCAGTAATGAAAAATTTAGGTCACAAAACTCCTTGGAAAAAATATTGTCTCCCGTTACGAATGAAAATTCAAGATCCCAAAGGAAAAAATAGGATTCACAGCCCCCAAATTCCACCAAACATAAACATCCTGTCTCGGTTTGTGTGGCACGATAGAGGTGCTCTTCTACTTCATGCCATCCCATTGGCTATGATGGATGGCAATCTTTACCAATAATGCTTTTCTTTTCCCTTGGACACTCAAATGTCACCGAATCATGCTAGCACATTTATTTATCTTTCTTCATCATGGGCCCCAACAAAATCTTGTGGAATTAAGTGGTGTGCCTACGTACATTCGTACGTATGTTTTCTCTCAGCTGTCAAAGGTTTACCTTCTCCTCTGTCCTCCACGATGCCTTTTGCTTGTCTCCCACCCTTCTCTTCTCATAGTCTCCTACTGTCAAAGGTAAATTAACATGGTTTTTATTAATCCATCAATCCATTTTCTTAGCCGCTTTTTTTGAGGATCGTGGGGAGTGCTGGAGCCTATCCCAGCGGTCAAAGGGCAGGAGGCAGGATAGACACTGAACTGGTTGCCAGCCAATCAGCCAATCGCAGGGCATATAGAGACAAAGAGCTGCAGTCACAATCACACCTAAGACCAATTTACAGTGTCCAATTAATGTTTTGGGATGTGGGAGGAAACCGAGGTGCCTGGAAAAAAACGATGCAGGTACGGGGAGAACATGCTTACTCCACACAGGCTTGTCCGCGATCGAACCCGGGACATAGTTTTTATTATTCTTTCAATTATGTATTTTGAATGCTCATTTTTGGCGGTGGCCTTGGAACGGATTAGGCCATTTACATGTAAAATACGTTTCTACTTACGAAAAATTCACGTTCGAAACGACTTCCGAAATGGATTAATTTTTTAAGTAGACATACCACTGTACATGAATCTGTCAAATAAGGGTTCTCAAACTGTGGTTCCCGGAGCAACTAAAAAACCCTGCCGAAGGTATTACAATACAATACAATATAATCCAAAAGAGCACTATTTCACTCAACAATAAAATAAATATTCATACCTCTATCAACGAAAGTCTCTACAAATGAAAAATTCAGGATACGAAAACCCTACGCAAAAAAAATTTGTCTCTCGTTACAAAGATAATTCAAGGTACGAAAGGAAAAAAATGTCAATGGATTTCACTGAACATAAATGTCCTGTGCTGCATCTTGGTTTGAAAGTGATGCAATAGATGGAACAGATCGTGCTATTTATATGTAAAATGTGTTTCTACTCATGAATAATTAAAGTTATGAAATGAACGGAACGGATTAATTTCGTAAGTAGAGGTATATGCAAAATAACTGCCTAAATATTTATTTTACCTCCTTAATGAGACTTCTGTCCTGAACCAACGCGCCCAGCATTGTCAAATCATTTCATCCCTATTGGAGTCTCGGAGAGAGTGATACATATTTTGAATGACGAAAATAATATAATAATAATATATCTATTATTTAATTGTAATATTTTGACATCACAAAAATCTTGCAATATACAAATACAATTAAACAAAAACAAACAAACAAATAAAACACTTTGTCCAGCTATTGTGTGGATTTCATGTCACTGGGTTTTTCGCACATGCCGGCTGTCAAATCTGCCTGCTGACATGTCAAGTACTGCCAAACGTCTCTGAAGAAGGCGAAAGGTGATCACCGAAATTGCAAAAAGTTAAAAGAAAGAAGTTTAAAACTTTGACTTAGCAAGAAGACATGATACACGTTTTTGAGACAAATAAATGTATACTTCAATCAGACACTTAAAATTTATTTTACCAAGCTTCCCAAAGCCACATCATAAGGATAAAAAAGCCACACGCGGCTCCGAAATTGCGAGTTGCTGACCCCTGCATTAAACCTTCCAATCGACTTGGACACATATTTTTTCTCTCCATCAAGTTAGACAAAGGACTCATAGATCGCAAGCTGAAAAGATCGGAGGACGGATGCATCTCCACGCACTGTGAGAACTAGCCTCAGTGACCAGCCGAACCGGGGCAAAACACCTGTTGCTCACCTAATTCCATTAGCCAGTGCCACTACAGATGAACCAATGTAACTGTGCTGGTTATTTCTCTCCACCGAGAAACATCAATGCCGGTGGAGGGAAGGACGGTGCTACTACGTGGGCAGTTGGGTCCTTCCGTGAGCAACTGTCATGTCAAAGCTGCCTGTGCCGCAAACAAAGGCACTGGAACAGTGATTTTGTATCTCATTAAGAGGGATCTTACCCATCCTTTTCCTGAAGTTACACTATGCTATTCGAATCGCGTAATTGAAATGACAGTATTCAATGAATGTGCTTCTGACGCAATCTTACTAAACATTCTCCTTGGTAAGCGTATGCGCCTTAGAACCTTTGAGTTCAAATGTCATTGCAATGTCTCAGCTTCAGATGGCAGTTTTTTAGGCAACACTACTCACAGCACCCAATCTGTCATGCTCACATTTTCTGATTCCCACTCATGACGTATTAGTTTTCAGATTTTTGGCGCTGTGACTTTTAGGGAATTCATGGTTGAGATTATATAAACCCCATATTGACTGGTCCTCTAGGCATATAATCTCATGGGGCAGCTACTGCACCCAGACCTATTTCAAGCTACCATGTACTGTGAAGGGATATTTCTCTAAGGCAATTGACAGACCCCTTCTCGGGATCCTGACTGTTACCATGTCATTACAGACGTGTTCTCTCAGTCCAAAGCCAAGTCCTTCTGCCCCGGCTGGCTCCTGTGGCTGCTCCTCACCCTCTGTGGCAGGCCCCCGGCCTGCAGTGACCACCTCTTGCCTCTGTTCAGCTGGCTCCCGGCCCATGGCGGGTACCAGCTGCTACCTTTTTCTGCTCCCATTTTCGCAATGCTTAACGAGTGGCTACCACTATCCTCCTGTTCCGGGGGCGTTTTCCCAGCAGCGACAACCTGCTCCTGTTTTGGTGGCACTCAACCACTCGACCTGGCTCCTGCTTTTCCTTTGTGATTTTCATCACAGATGTCTGTGTGAATAAAGACCCTGGAGCTTGGCCTCCTGGCCGACCTACTCAACTGTCCAACCAAGCACCTCCTTTTGGGTGGCCTGAACGGCCACCTTACTGACCTTGATTGGTGACTCACTCTCTTTCCTCATCTAGAACTGTACAGGGAAGGCAAGGCGACGTCTGCAATATATTTGCAGGTTGGAAGCACATATGTCAGGTAAAACAAATAACTACATTCCTCCTTTTGTGTCAAACAGAAAACAATGTGAATACAATTCCGTTCATGTCGTCTGTTTCTTAGCGGGAATTAAAGTCGCCGGTTTCTATTCAGAAAACATGTCACCGTAGTGGTTGTAAAAGTTATTAAGTATAACCACGTGTCGTTTATTCCCGTGTTGTTAGTGGAAACAGTGCAAGTTAGTTTGCATCAATTATTAATTGTTTAATTCAACTAAGTTCCTTTCAAATTCAACAATTGATCACTAAATTGAAACATCACAACAAATGATTCCATTTAGGGGTAGACACTTGATAATTACTCTTAAGTTTGCAATTATAAGGGGGTGCTGGAAAAAAGTCCCCCCTGTGACAGGTCCCTCCAGTTTGAGAACACTTACTCAGTTATAATTAAAGAAAAATAGCAAACGGATGGGCAAATACATCTTACAACTTTCCACATTCCTGGGCAGTTGATCATTGTCACCAATGATGTCCTGTCGACAGCAGTCTGAGGGACATAAGTGAGAAGTAATTAAATCACTATGAACTGGTTGCCCAATCACAGAAAGTCTTCAAATTCTTGTAAACTTTTCAGTTCTTACCTGCATAATTTGAAGTTTTGACCCATGTCAAAGATGGCGTTGGGTAGCCAGTGGCATCACAGCGGAGAATTACACTACTGCCCAGCAGGGATATGACTCTGGTGGCCACAGGCTGGATGGATGGTCTCATACAGTGAAGCAGCTCTGTTTCAGTCAGCACCATCCCTGACTGATTGAGAGACCTTCTGCATGTAAGCAGCGGGTCCATAAGAACCACGGGACTCCCCAGGGTCATTGATAGTGACAACACCAATGAGATCTGGCAGTCACACAACCATGGGTTGTCATGGAGACCTAGGTATCAATTGATATTATACTTTTATTGTTATATATTATAGTAATATCGATCTGATGTATGTAAGAAAGTGGGGGACATTTGTTAGTATCCTCGAGTTAAAGAAAAACGAAAAAAAAAACCCCACTTTATTTCTGAAATAAACTAAGACTGGGAATGACCAAAATGGATTCTGAGCAGCCACAGATTTGGGTGTTCTTTTGATAGATCACAACAAAATATTTTTCCACAAAAATGGAACATTAAAACAAAAACAACAACAAAACTGTATGAAAATACCTACAGTTCAATCACTTCTTTTTAGTCTGGAGCTCATGAACATCAACACATTCTGAGTTTCCTTCCTAAAGATAAGTGTGTCTCATCTTTAACACAGCTAAACTACCTTCAGTTATTGATTATTTATGAGTCTCATTACCTTCAGTTTTATCATCAGAAAAAGCATGCTCCACAGTATTTGGCTGAGAGATGGCTGCTCATTTGGCAATTGAATAATCCCCCATAACGTTGCATTGGGTCATTCTGGATCAGCAAATTGAAGAGCATTTTTTTTTAGTTATTGTTTGAATGTGAGCAGCAGAGTCTTTGTGACTTTTAGCTCCTTTCATTCACATTGCCGCAGTAAATGTAATTCACATTATTTGTTTGGCACAACCCTTCTATTTAGCCAGGCTTGTGCATGGAACTCCAGAGGTTCAATAAATGGGTGGAAGGGCACTAGGTGGGATCTAGATAATACGCAACAGTATCTCCAGATTTTGTCACAAAACACTAATGAGCATAAGCAACCATACATTTCCAAGCAATAATAGTAGTGCAGCCATATTTTACACATAGTTTCAGCTGACCGGATAATCTTATTCGAAACATTTTTTTCTTTGTCTCCAGTGAAATTAAAAATTGTCTTAGTATAAGCGCTCTGTAAAGTGAAAGTGAAATGGCTTCTACCTCTGCATGTAAATTTTGAGTGACACCAAACATGAACCATTATGTTAGTGTACAGGAAAACCATTCAAAAAAACATACGGTACAAAATATAAAACATTACTTTCAGTAGCTAATAAACTAGTTTTGGTCAATGATACATTTTGTATGTTGCCATACCCAAAATTCTTCTTTTTACTGATCTCTCCCGTTGACCAGAAAGAGGGAACCAAAGGTCCAGCAGTTTGCCAGATAATATAGTCAACCTAAGGAGAGGAGAGAATTTAAACACATTTACTGACTAGGCCCAGTTCGTTAATGAGCTCATTCCGGGCTGGTCAAACCTGTTACTGGACAGGTCTAGATAGGTGATGTTTGCCAGAAAGAGTGCTGCGTGAGGTGAAACGCTGGATAGTCGGTTGTTGTGAAAGCTAAGCATCTGAAGGCGAGGCATGTCTCTAAGCCCCTCCCATGGGAAGGCAGTTAGGTGATTTCCATCCAGACGCAGCTCTCTCAGGGCTTTCAGGTTAAGAAAGCTGCTAGGGTGTATGGTTGTGATGGAGTTGTAGATAATCCACAAGAAGAGCAGCTCTGACAGGTTGAAGAAGGCAGCCCTGGGCACCCTGGTGATCAGGGTCTTTTCAAGACGAAGTTTCACAGTGTTAGCAGGGACATTGATAGGAACATCTGATATCCTAGAGTCACTGCATTGCACCAACCTGATGTTGAAACACAAAAATGTTAGAATTTATATTTACATTGATGAACACCACAGTTGGCAGGTTAACACATTGAGACTGGGTAAATACCTGGGTTTAAATTTAGTCTTGCTGTGCGGCATTTGCATGTTTTCCCTGTACCTATGCGGGCTTTCTCCGGGTAATTCCTGACCCTCCTACCCCCCAGAAATGACTAATATTACAGAAGCACATTGAGTCAGTTGCCAAACACTTTGCATCAGTCTGTACAGCACAATGCAGCACGTTTACTTGTGCATAATTTTACAACCATTTAATAATTAAATGTATTCAAATCAATCACATAGAATAAAAACTGGACTGTGCACTCTGCATCCATCATTGGTTCCGCCACAGTCAACAGGCTCTGACTTCCAGTCAGGGCAAAAAGTATGGTAAACATACACACATTGTTATGGAAAATTATGCGATAAATATATAATAATTAATTATGTAGGTTAAAGGAAGACTCTCCAAAATTTAGATGCACAATAAACCCTCCAATATGAAGTAATATTATTGTTACATATATTTTGGACATTAATTGAAAATAAAAATGGAAAATAAAGAACATATTTGAAATCCAAGCAAAATGTTTTTGTGCCAGCATTCAGAGCTAAACCGAAAGAAACATCCTTGACCCCGCCCCTGACGTCGCCGGTGCTTAGCATTACAGACCATTACAGACCTTTAACCTCCCGTGAGGTCACCCGGACAGGATGACGCTGTGGCTGTCACAGTTGAGGCTCATTCATCAGCGGGAAAATTTGCACCGGCTTTAATCAATACTGGTTATTAGCTGCTAAGTTATTGCCTCTCGTGCTGGGATGGTAAAACATACATTATGAGCAGCTTCTGGACCTCCGTGTGTGGAGTTTGCATGTTCTCCCCGTGTCTGCGTGTGTGTAACCTGCCTTCTGACCGTTGGCAGCTGGGATAGGCTCCAGTTCACCTTCGACCATCGTGCGGCTCAGAAAATGTATGCATGGATATATACGTGTAACACTCCCCAGTTACTATTTACGGCGATCCGCGCATGCAACAGCCCACCCTCGCCGCCAGTGGATCACAAGAAGCTTTGCAGTACAACATGGTGTTTAAAAAAAAAAAATGTCTGGCCACTTGCTAAATGTTTGCTACAGCTAAACCAACTCCTCAGAAAAGCATCAAATCTCTGCGGTCCATTTCATGGGACTGTTATTGTTCGTCGTCAGCCCCACGTCCCTCCCAACACGTCGAATTCCACCTGTGTGTGTTCTGGCTCAAACGCTGGAACATTGTACATTGTTATTTTTATTTTGTTTGCTCAATGGTCAATATAGTTATAACATCAACTCGCTTTGCTGGCTGTCTGAACACAACACTTCTTGGTTACTATTTACAGTGATCCGCACATGCGCCCCCCCACCTGTACCCCACTGCCGCTGTTGCTGGTCACTTGAGAGAGGTTTGCTGCTTGGGGTAAAAAACAAAAACAAAAACGAAAACTCAGGCTACGCCTGCTGTATATTTTCTACATCTAAACCAACTCCTCACAAAGGCATCAAACAAATCTCCACGGTCCATATAATGGAACTGTTATTGTTCGTCGTTAGTGCCACCGCCCCTCTCCAACAAGTCAACTGGCTTCTGGCTCAAGCGCTAGGGGACGTTCTCTTTTTGATTAAATGTATCCACGAGCAATGGGGCGTCAGAACAGGAAGCATGGCAGGCGTGGGAAACGCTGATTGGCTGTTAGTTTTCCAGCTGGCCTCATTGGAATGTCTGAGCGAGAGAGGAATTTCGATAATACTTTTCCAATTTAGAGATGTTTCTCAGTGAAATCTGCGGATAACTTTGGCATTAAAAGAAACACTGAACCCTCATCGACTAACTTTTAATGTGTGCTCTCATTCCTATTAGTTTTGACAAAGTCTTCCTTTAAGCTGAAACATACTTAGGGGTGAAAAGTTACTTCTTTGTGACCACCTGCATGGTTTTGACAGCTAACAGTGCAACAAAAAAGCTAAGCCTAATGGATTCCAATGAAATTCCATGTTATTATGTTTCACAATGTAAAAATGTAAGGATGTCAAAGGACGTCAACTTTCACATGAAATAGTACCCAAAGCAATGTTTCACCCTGACCGGGAGTTGACCAAGTGAAAGGGGCCTGTGCGCAGTCCAGTTTTTATTCTACCTCAGTGATTCAAATAAAGACACAAGGTTTGGTTTTCTCTTTTACTTTAATAAAATCATTTGTAATGTTATATTTTAAGTGAAACAGAGAAATAAGTATAAATCAGTCTACAGGATTTTACACAATATACCATAGATTATTGTTCATAACTTTTATGGACAGAATCTCTAGGTGCAGCCAAGACAGAGAGTGAGTCTGGTTTGGTGGCCTCAGCATTGCATCTCTGCCCTTTGCAGATGATGTGGTTGTGTTGGCTTCATAAAGATGTGATCTCCAACTCTCACTGGAGCAGTTTGCAGCCGAGTTTGAAGCGGTTAGGATGAGAATCACCACCTCCAAATCTGAGACTATTGTCCTCAGTCGGAAAAGGGTGGCATGCCCTCTCTGGGTCGGGGATGAGATCCAGCCCCAAGTGGAGGAGTTCAAGTATCTTGGGGTCTTGTTCATAAGTGAGGGAAGAATAGAGCGGGAGATCAACAGACGGATCGGTGCACCGTCTGCAGTGATGCGGACTTTGTATCGGTCCTTTAGAGCTTCGCCTTTCAGCTGAGCTCCCTCTTTGCAATTCGATCTACGTTCCTACCCTCACCTATGGGCACAAGCTGTGGGTCGTGATCGAAAGAACACGATCCAGGATACAAACGGCTAAAATTACTTTCCTCCACAGGGTGTCCGGGCGTTCCCTTAGAGATCAGTTGAGAAGCTCAGTCATCTGGAAGGGGCTCAGTGTTGAGCTGCTGCTCCTTCATATTGAGAGGAGCCAGATGAGGTGGCTGGGGCATCTGATACAGATGCCTCCTGGACACCTCCCTGGTGAGGTGTTCTGGGCATGTCCCGCTGGAAAGAGACCCCGGGGAAAACCCAGGACGCACTGGAGAGACTTTGTCTCTCAGCTGGCCTGGGAATGACAAGGGATCCCCCTCGAAGAGCTTCAATAAGTTTTTGGGGAAAGAGAAGTCTGGGTATCCCTGCTTAAGCTTCCTCCGCCGCGACCTGACCTGGAGAAGCAGTAGAAAATGGATGGATGGATTTATACTATAAATTATACACACTATACAGTATGCTATACGTAGGGCTAATGGCTTACAGAAAGTCGCTACACACTAAAAGCTAAACAAAATACTGGAGCTCCAGTACAAGTACAAGCTAAAAGATGATTAGAACTAGCACCTTGCAATCCAAAACTTTTTCTCATAACAGTACATGTTACATCATTCATGACAGATGCCTCAGATAGTGTGAGGAAAACATTAGTTTATTGCCTTCACAGCAGGAAATCTCTCTCTTGAAAAACACAGCTTGTAGGTACACACATAGCAACACTCGCCACACAGCTTCTCTTTCGCGGGCTCTGACTTTTCTACTTCTCCTTCAGTCAACTGCATCACCATACAACCTGTCGCCACCTGTTGGCAGCCGAAACATACAAAACTATCCCAATCTCCCACACACAGAGTTCACACTCAGCAAAGCCCTCTCCTTTTCATTACTTCCAAAAGTTTCAGCAAGATATTTGAGCTGCTTCCACTGCTGTTTGTGTGTCCGATTGGTGTCACCCACAGTGAGCGGAAACAGCATTACTCTTTTGAAAAAGGAACATTGCTAGAATAATTATACCTGGCATATCTGGGGAAGTGAAATCATACATTAATGGTCAAGCACTGGCAAATGCTGTTACTTACGCAAAAAGTGTCTCCAGGACATCATGTGTGTACAGTTGGACCAATTTTATGGATAATGAATCTAGTCTAGAATCTGTCGTATTACTCTGATGAGCCTTTCCAAACTGCTGGCAATTTGCAACGCATCGGGGTGATTAAACAGCCACGAACACCCACTCTCTTACAGAAACTCCTTGATTCCTGTTTTCTCTGAGGTTTGCCCAGCCCTCAACATGCGCCTTCAAAGTTGGTCCCCCTGCCAGACCGCAGACGTTTCGCTGGACCCTGAATTGTCCACCAAAACCACCTTAAAGCATTGATAAAATCGTTGGAACGCTTCAATTAACTTGAGATGCACTGCTCTCAGAGTTAAATACATAAAGATCGGAGACCAACGTTTGTTGATGGCTGCTCCTCCTCTTGTCTGACATGTTGTAGTAGACTATGGTCCTAACACCAAAAAGGGCCACAGAGGTGAGCCGAGACAGCGCTCGTCGAGGGAGGGAAGAATCGTGGTGGGAGGGACTTGTGTTTACATCAGGGATGATGGTGCAATAACGCTGCAGTGGTTTGTCAACACTGTTCACCACTGCTAGAGTTGATGATCATTAAGTACCCTTCTACCTAATGCTGTTCTCCTGACACCCATTTACAGTGAAGAAATAAATATACGGACACCCTTCTACATTGCAAGTTTTCCCACTTAGAAATCATGGAGGGTTATGTAATTTTCATCGTAGGTGCATGTCCGGTGTGAGAAAGATAATCTAAAAAGAACAATCCAGAAATCACAACGTATGTATTTTTAACGATTTGTGTGATTCCGCTGCAAATAAGAATTTGAACACCTATCAGCTTGAATTCTGACCCTCAAACACCTGTTAGTCTGGCTTTAAAAGTCCACCTCCAACCCATGTATTATCCTGAATTAGATGCACCTGTGTGAGGTTGTTGCATAAAGACACCTGTACAGCCCATACAATCAGTAAAACTCGAACTTGTAACATGTCCAAGACCAAAGAGCTGTCCACAGACAGCAGAGACAAAATTGTACAACTCCACATGGCTGGAAAAGGCTACAGTGAAATTGCCAAGCAGCTTAGTGAAAAAAGATCTACTGTTGGAGCAATCATTAGAAAATGGAAGAAGCTAAACATGACAGTCAATCTCAATTGGAGTAGAGCCCCATGCAAGATATCCCCTCGCGGGGTCTCAACGATCCTTAGAAAGTTGAAGAATCGGCCCAGCACGACACGACAGGACTTGGTCAATGACCTGAAAAGAGCTGGGACCACCGTTTTCAAGGTGAATGTTGGTAATACACTTAGACGTCATGGTTTGAAATCATGCATGCCACGGAAGGTTCCCCTGTTTCGACCAGCACATGTCAAGGCCTGTCTTAAGTTTGCCAATGACCA
Source organism: Syngnathoides biaculeatus (assembly GCF_019802595.1). Lineage (NCBI taxonomy): Eukaryota > Metazoa > Chordata > Actinopteri > Syngnathiformes > Syngnathidae > Syngnathoides > Syngnathoides biaculeatus. The sequence continues at coordinate 1,989,285 of NC_084654.1, read as the reverse complement.
TTTGGATGATACAGAGGAGTCATGGTTGAAATGTTTGTGGTTAGATGAGACCAAAATGGAACTTTTTGGTCATAATGTCACTAACCGTGTTTGGAGGAAGACGGATGATGAGTTCCATTCCAAGAACACCATTCCTACCGTGAAGCATGGGGGTGGTAGCTTCATGCTTTGGGGGTGTTTTTTTCTGCACATGGGACAGGACGACTGCACTCTATTAAGGAGAGGATGACCGCGGGCATGTATTGTGAGATTTTGAGGAACAACATTTTCCCTGAGTCAGAGCATTGAAGATGGTTCATTGCTGGGTCTTTCAACATGACAATGACCTGAAGCACACTGCCAGGAAAACCAAGGAGTGGGTCCGTAAGAAGCACATCAAGGTTGTGGCGTGGCCTAGCCAGTCTCCAAACGTAAACCCAATAGAAAATCTTTGGAGGGAGCTGAAACACTGTGTTTCTCAGTAACAGCACAGAAATCTGTCTGATCTAGAGAAGATCTGTGTGAAGTAGTGGGCCAAAATCCCTCCTGTAGTGTGTGCATACCTGGTGAACAACTGCAGGACACGTTTGATCTCTGTAATTGCAAACAAAAACCACTTTACCAAATATTAACATTGGTTTTCTCAGGTGTTCAAATACGTATTTGCTTCTCTATCACACTAATAAATCATTAAAAAAATCATATTTTGTGATTTCTGGATTTTTCTTTTTAAATTATCTTTCTCACAGAGGGCATGCAAATGCGATGAAAATTTCAGACCCCTCCATGATTTCTAAGTAGGAGAACTTGCAATATAACAGGATGTTCAAATCCTTATTTTCTTCACTGTACATCCCTCCTAGCTCAACTAACAGCAGAAGCGAGGCACTGTACGGACTCAACCGGTGAGCAGCAGACATCACACCCTGATGCCTTCCTCATCCTGGTTAGGGATTTTAACCATGCCAGGATGTGTTTCAACAACTTCATGGATATGTTAAATTTCCTACAAGAGGAGATCATCAACATCCTGGACAATATTTATATAATCCACATAGTAGCCTACAAAGCCCGCGGCGTCACCTGGGAGCCTCAGACCACATTAGTGTCATACTAATGCAGGGGAGTCATTCTAGCTCAGGGGCCACATGGAGGAAATTCATTTTAGGCGTCAACATAAAGATGTAAAATTTTCATTTTTTTGGTCAAGAATCAACAACAAGTGGGACACAATTGTGAAATGGACTGAAATTTATTGGATATTTAACAAATAAAAAACTGAAAAGTGGAACGTGCAATATTATTCCGCCCCTTTACGTTCAGTGCACCAAACTCAATTTGTGAGGATCTCTGAATAATCCAATGTTGACTGATGATGATAAATAGAATCCACCCATGTGTAATAAAGTTTCCGGAGAAATGCACCTGGTCTGTGACGGTCTCTGTTTAAAGTGCAGAGACCATTATGAAGACCAAGGAACACACCAGGCAGGTCCGAGATACTGTTGGGAGACGTTTAAAGCCGGATTTGGATCCAAAAAGATTTCCCAAGCTTTAAACATCTCAAGGAGCACTGTGCAAGCAAACATATTGAAATGGAAGGAGTGTCAGACCACTGCAAATCTTCCAAGACCTGGCCGTTCCTCTAAACTTTCACCTCAAACATGGAGAAGACTGAACAGAGATGCAGCCAAGAGGCCCATGATCACTCTGGATGAATTGTAGAGATCTAGGTGGGAGGGTCTGTTCATAGGACACCGATCAGTTGAACACTGTACAAATCTGGCCTTTATGGAAGAGTGGCAAGAAGAAAGCCATTTCTCAAAGATATCCATAAAATGACTCATTTAAAGTTGGCCCAACCCACCTGGGAAACACACCAAACATGTGGAAGAAGGTGCTCTGGTCAGATGCAACCAAAATCGAACTTTTTGGCCACAATATAAAACGATACGTTTGGCGCAAAAGCAACACAGCTCATCACCCTGAACACACCATCCCCTTTGTCTAACATGGTGGTGGCAGTTTCGTGTTTTGGGCCTGTTTTTCTTCAGCCTGGACAGGGAAGATGGTTAAAATTGATGGGAAGATGAATGTAGCCAAATACAGGACCATTCTGGAAGAAACCCTGTTGGAGTCTGCAAAAGACCTGAGACTTGGACGAAGATTTATCTTCCAACAGGACAATGATCCAAAACATAAAGCTAACTCGACAATGGAATGGTTCACAAATAAACATATCCAGGTGTTGGAATGGCCAGGTCAAAGTCCAGACCTGAATCCAGTTGAGAATCTGTGCACAGAGCTGAAGACTGCTGTTCATAAACGCTCTCCACCCAACCTCATTTGAGCTCGAGCTGTTTTACAAGGAAGAATGGGCAAGATTTTCAGTCTCTCGATGTGCAAAACTGATGGAGACTTACCCCAATCGACTTGCATATGTAACTGCAGAAAAAGGTGGCACTACAAAGTATTAATGGAAGGGGGCCGAATAATATTGCATGCCCCACATTTCAGGTTTTTATTTGTTAAAAAAGTTTAAAATATCCAATAAATTTTGTTCCACTTCATGATTGTGTCCCACTTGTTGTTGGTTTTCTTGACCAAAACACATTAATTTTATATCTTTATGTTTGAAGCATGAAATGTTTGAAAGGTCGAAAAGTTCAAGGGGGCCGAATACTTTCACAAGGCACTGTAAATAAACCATTAGATAGTCCTACGCCATACACAGAAAATAAGCTTGCATTTTTGATAAAGTTTGGAGATAGCCCATAGCATTCACATAGCTCACATAGCATTCACGCAGCATTCACATAGCATCCACGTAGCATTCACGTAGCATTTACGTAGCATTCCAAGACAGTTAAATATGTGTAAACACCGATTTTCCACTGGGTATAAAAGTGGTCCTTCCATAAAACTGTCATGGATCATAACTAAATTGATATGTAACACGTCTTCGTCCAAACAAACAACTTCATATCTATTATCTAGTGTCTATGTTATGCAGACACATTGATCATGATCCAAGTTCATTCCGATGTGCTCTATTTTTTGTTTGACCTTTTCAAACTCATGACAACACTGGCATTCCGCCAAATTTGACATTAGGTCACAAAGAGAACACAAACACCAGTCTTTCGAAAAGAGCCTGTCTGGAACATCTCCGAGGTCCATGTGATGCTCCTGCGTCAGCGTCACACCCCCTCTCCAACACGTCAAGTACATAACTATGGCATTAAAAGAAACACTGAACCCTCATCTCCTAACTTTAAAGCTCAAGTGTCGTCAAATGGATGATTTTGGTATATTATTAATGAAAAACCCACAGCCAATATGGTCCCATGTATTTTTTCACCACAAAACATGCTTTTGACGTAGACAGCTTTTTGGAACTCCCGCCATGAAAGTCTTCTCGAGGGATTTGTTTTCGAGAAGAAGGAGGAAGTGACGTACAGAACAGAGGCGCCCCCTAGTGGACTCGTTTGTTTCCATTAGTTTTACCTCCGTGAAGGTAGCTCGTTGTTCCTTCGTGTTAGCCAAAATGTTGGCTCATTGCATTGTTGGACATTGCTTGAACACTCGGGAGAATGGAACTAGCCTTCATAAGTTTGAAAGAGACCCTGTTCGTTGTGAAAAATGGATTGCAGAGCTTCGTGGATTCCAAATAACAAAATTGTTTGGGGTGGACCACGTAATCGGTCTCTCTCATAACGTAGCAAAAGATCCACGTATGAAATGTGTTGATGTGCGCATACAGCTACTAAAAAATATAATAGTTTGGGGCGGACCACGTAATCGGTCTCTCTCATAACGTAACAAAAGATCCACGTATGAAATGTGTCGATGTGCGCGTCGCCCAGCCAACAATGTCTCGATAGTGTTTATTGAGTACTGCGGCGACTTCGAACATACCCCTAAAAGCAACATAGCTAGGGTCCACTTCCTCCTTACATGCCACCACGGCGCCGAAACTCAGCCACACCGGCTGAGGCGCCGTGTTCGACGATCACGGCTTCTGCGAAGGCTGTGCGTTGGGCTTTGCGACGGGGGCAGCCGAGAATGCGTTCCTCACTCACGTGCGCGCATAAAGCGCCCCGGCTCAACTGTGACTAAAGCAGCACCGCTCGGCTCTGTCATAAGCCACACTGGCCGACTGCGATGAGCCGCGATGGGCGGAAGTGGATCGGACGAGATGTGGTTTGGCCGCGATCGGATATCATCTGAATAAGCCTCGAAACAATAGTGTAATATTACCCTGAGGGCTCGAAACAATAGTGTAATATTGCCCCGGTAACTTCACTTGGTTGTGTGGTGTTATCCTTTTCGAAAAGAACTTCGGTGTCAGAAAGGGCGTTGGAAAAATGCGAATATCTCTGTTGTTTGGCGTCCGTAGTAGCAGGCACTGCGCGTTTTCAACGACAGAAGTGACGATGACAAGGACAGACGACGCGACTAACATGGCGACCACTTGGAGGTCGAGGGACACTCAATTGCGCAACTTTGTGCATGGATGACGCGCTCTCCGCTCACTTTTTTTTCCCCGTATAGACATTGAAGTGTTACATGTATTTTTCATTACAACATCTATTTTAGAATGTTTATAGGGATGACACCTGGGCTTTAAATGTGTGCTCCCATTCCTATAATTTTAGGGAGAGGCTTCCGTTAAAGGTTATGTAAAGTATTCAATGCACATTTTGCTTATATTATAGTTTTTTATGCTGAATTCGAATCTGAAATTTATTATGGAGGAAACATTTTTATTTTTCAATTATCGACAAAAAATTATTGCACATTGCTGGATCCGCTGGAAAAATACGACCATGCAGCACAAAAACCTGAGTAGGGACATGACGTCAGAAGTTGATATCAACATCATGGCGGCCATTTGACTCCATTGTAAGAACGACGCTGAATTTTACAATAATTTGAGCGATAAACTTCTTTTTAGTCTGGACCTCATGAACATCAACACATTCTGAGTTTCCTCCCTAAAAACACTTTGTCTCATCTTTAACACAGCTATACTACCTTCAGTTACTGATTGTTTACGAGTCTTATTACCTTCAGATTTATCCTCAGAAAAAAAGCATGCTCCACAGTATTTGGCTGAGATATGACTGCTGATTTGGCAATTGAATAATGCCCCGTAACTTTATCTTCAAAAGGTTGACATTTGGTTTCGCAGTATGCATTGGGTCATTCTGCATCAGGAATTTGAAGAGCATTGTTTTAGTTGTTGTTTGAATGAGAGCAGCAGAGTCTCGTCATCTTTGTGACTTTTGGCTCCTTTCATTCAGCATTGGTACAATACATGTAATTCATGTTATTTGTTTGGCACAAACCTTCTATTTATCCGGGCTTGTGCATGGCACTAGAGAGCTTCAGTAAATGGGTTGCTAACCTTTCCTACTTCGGTCTCCTGACTGTAGTCGGGAGACGCAGGGGAGTCCTCAGGTCTCCTCTTGGGCCGAGGTTGTCCTCCTCGGAGTTAACTCCCTTCTCGCGTTGTAACTCCAAAGCACAATGGCGAGGCAGTAATATCATAGAGCATCGACTTGCTCTTATACTTCGTTTATTTGCTGTTTTACACGTAGTTCCTGATCGTTGTGAATCAACTTTTCTTTTTCTTCTCACTCGCGCACCAACCTCACGCATGCGCAGTCCGTCTCTCTCTCTCTCACATCAACACACCCGCACGAAACCCGCAACACTAACCCCACTCTGGATAACACTAAAATAATGCCACTCCAGCATAGCAACATATGAACTGATATACATAACTGTGACACCGTGAACATAATAGACTCAGGTAGAGTAAAACAATGACAATATTGGCTTATTGCTTAAGGCTTGCGCATGTGCACAATCAAAAATAAAAGATAGAAGATAAAGTGTCATGTCCCTGCCTTCCAGTCCTTGCTGGGCGTTGTCAGCTGATTGGGAGGTGCACACCTGCGCCTCATACAATGTGATGAACCCCGTATATATCGGACCCCAGGGACGACTGGTCCTCTGCCAGATCGTCGCATCTCATAACCCGTTCCAGCACTCCCGTATCTCTGATCGTGAACCCGTGTGTACCGACCTCCGCCTGTTCTCCGACCGACCCCGTAAGCCTGACTCCTTTGACAATTCTGCCTTCTTTGATCGATTTCCTGTGTACCGAACCTTCCCTGTTCCCTGACCACCCTTGTAAGCCTGCCACGACTAGTACTTCTGCTCTCTTGGACTGACCTGTTGGTAACGGACCTCAGTACAAATAAAGACCTCCTCTGTAATGCCTGCTTGCCTCTTAAGTCGTGCATTTGGGTCCGCCCTCGAGCCTCACTCGTGACATAAAGTGCAATTCAACAGTCACTGTGTATCGACCGGGAAAAATAAAATACTAACAGACAATGAGGTATAGCATCGACAAACAGTGTGGGATATAAAACACAATTTCAACAGCATATACATATTTTTTTAAACAGGAGATCAACGAAAATAGCGCCATAAACATTTTAGACACCCATCAGTATACAATTTTAACCAGTCACTCCAGTCTCTCCCAGTACAGTCAGGCAGGAGAAGGGCCGTCCAACTACGTGACCCACATACTATACTTGTTGGGTGCCCTACGGTGACGTCCACGTTGTTGCCCTTGCAGGCACGCAAAAGCGTGACTCACCCATTGCACCCCCAGTATTCTCACCTCCTGCATGAGAAACAGAGGTAGGGCTAAGAAAAATCACAGTGGGGTCCGTCGCAGCTGTGATGGAGGAAGGACCATCACTGAGACCAACATCCCTTCTACTGGAGAACAGGTCTTGTAATTCCATATCACGGTCTACTGGGTCCTCCTCCAAGGCTGGAGGTGGAATCTCCGTAGGTCTCCATTCTTGAGCTTGGCCCAGAGCACAGGTGTTGTCCAGGGGGTCACCGCACTGGTAATGCTTCAGCTGATCATGGTGGACAACTTTCACCTAGGCTCTCGGGTACTTCTGAATTGGGTAGATCAGGTCGTCTAATTGACCCAGGATAAAGAATGGCCCTGAATATGATGGGAGGAATTTCAAGACATTATTCTATACGCGACGGGTCCCTTTCACTAGATACTACACAGGGTCTCCGATCTTGTACTGGGTGTGGCATCAATTCTTGTCATATTGTCTTTTAACGCATGTAACTGACTCGCCCAGGGCATCTCTGGTGATGAGGCTGGCCAGCTCGAGTTGCTCGTGCATCTGCTGCACGTACTCAGGACCGGTCGGTTCATTGTCTGGGTCAGGAGCCAGCCCTGCAACAAGGTCCACCAGTTCACTTACTTCTCGCCCGAACATCGTGAAGTTCGGATTGAATCCTGTCGCACTGTGCTTGGTGGCCCTAAAGGCCATGACAGCATAGGGGATTATAAGGTCCCAGTCTCAATGATAACATTCTGCTGTGGAAGCCGGGATCTTCTGGAGAGTGGCGTCAAAACATTCAACTTGGGCATCTGACTGACGTCTGAATGGCGTGGTGTGAGTTTTGTCTATGCCGAAGAGGCTGTATATCCCTTAGAATACCTCTGACTCAAAGTTACGGCCCTGATCAGCTTGAGGTATCCCATAGCGACACACCCACTCAGACGCAACAACTTCAGGGACAGTCGCAGCTCGTTCATCAGAAATCGGGAACGCCTCTGTCCACCTTGTAAAATAATCCTCTATCACCGGCACATATCGTTTTCTGCGCTCAGTTTCATTCAGCGATCCCATAATGTCCAGGGCAATGCGTTCCATTGGTGCTCCCCCTCGGACAGATTGGAGGTTGTCGTCTTTTATGGGGGCGGGCTCTGGATGCACAGCTGGTGCAACTTTGGCACCAGAGGCTAACATATTCCCTCATGCGGTACCAGTAGCATCGATCTCTTAGTCTGGCCATGGTCCGCTCCACGCCAAAATGTCCACCCATAGGCCCTTCGTGCATCTGAGTCATCACCTCTGGTTTAGCTTGCATGGCAGCATGATTTGGAGGTAGAACTCAGTATCATTATGGCAGTAGAGGCGACGGACCAGAACCCCATATTGAAGGTATAGCCGTTTCAATTGAGACCAGTACGTCTTGACAGCTGGACTGACTGATGAGTGATGCCTCCAGGAAGTGTAGATGGAGCCTGTATTTTGCAGGGGCAGGACTGCCGGCATGGCCTTCTGGAGAGGCTATCAGCATTGGTGTGCACCTGACCTGGACGGTGGACAATCTCAAAGTCATATTTGGCCAGCTTCTCAAGCCAATGAGGTAGTTGTCCTTCCGCCTCTCTCATTTTTGTCAACCGTTGCAGGCTGCTGTGATCAGTGTTCAGCTTGAAAGGACGTCCAAGGAGGTACTGACTGAAAATGGGATGTGAAATTCACAATTGCGAGCAGTTCTCATCTTGTGGTGCAGTAGTTCTGTTCAGTATTTGTCATCTTACGACTGTCTTAAGCACAGCACAGCACAATTTTTTTGCATGAATTCCGGGATGACATTCATGGCAGAGTAGCTGTGGCTTACAGTAATAGGACAGAGAGCGAGCAAGACTCCATAGCTGTCGAAGTGTTTATGAATGGGATAGGAGATGCGGATGTAGTTCAGAAACTGCTAGAAAGGCATCCAGCAACACTTGCCCAAGCATATGAAATAGCCCACTGCCATGAGACCACCAAAAGGGCTGTGTCATATGTCACCAAGGCCATGCGGCAGGATGCCTGTCGTGTTGTCAAAGGTCGGTCACATACTGCTGTTGTATGGGAGAAAGATGATGATACCGATCCTCCTCTTCCGGTCCGTGTGGTCCACTCACACCCTCAACAGTTAACCAGTGGAGAAACTTTAAAAAAAAATGGAGTTTGGTGCCACAACTGTCAAGGCTGGGGCCACATCCAGAAGCAGAGTCCTTCCACACAACACATCACCACGACGTCACAATTGAGGAGTACCCCTTACAACAGTCCTGAATCAACAGTGCTCTATCTCAATTCCCAGGACAGAGAAATCTGTATAGCCATGCAAATCTATGAGCTGAAAGTAGGTTCAGTGTTGGAGAGCGGGGCCCAAAGGAGTGTGCTACCTTTACGTTACTACGAGGCTATTCACCCACACATGAGGCCTCCCCTGCAGCTTTAGACTGTTGAGGCCTTGAGGGGTGTGGGACCAGGGGAAGTGCCTGTGCTAGGTGAAGCCCAAATCCCTGTCAATCTCTGTAATCAGCAAGTTATCTTTGATTTTATAGTGGCAGATATAACAAGCAATGAGGTATTGCTCGGGCATCCCTTCCTCATTCAAGATGAGGCTCACCTTGACTACGGCAGGCACCGCATTGTTCTTTTTGGTGAACATGTGCCCTACTACCATACAGAGGCCAGCCCAAAATCCCTGGCGGTGAGGATAACCAAAACTGTTGCAGTAGAACCGGGGCGAGAGTATATTTTGAGAAGCAATGTACACAGGGGTGTGGCAGCCCAAGGAGACATGATGCTTAGCCCTACCAAAAGTTTTGTCTAGAAGCACAAAGTCCTCATTTCCAGAGTCTTGGTCAACACCGGGCCGTCCAAAGTTGTACCTCTTCACCTTTATAACCCTGGCAACAAGGCTGTCATTATTAAAGAAGGTGCCGTTGCCGGCCTGCTCCAACCAGACGAAGTTGTGTAGCCGTCCAGTGTGTGAAACAGCTTCCGAGGCACTGGCTAGCTCGCCTGTGGTCCCTCTGCACCTGCAGGAACTCTATGCACAGAGTGCCAAGGAGCTCCATGACCATGGGCAACTTCAACTTAAGCATTTGCTTTATAGTTACAGGCACGTGTTTTCATCAGGGCCTGCTGACTTGGGGCGAAACAGTGTTAACCTTTGCTGCTTTGGTCTCCTGACCATAGTCGGGCGACGCAGGGGAGACGTCTCCTCCTGGGCGAGGTTGTCCTCCTCGGGGTTAACTCCCTTCTCGCGTCGCAAGTCCAAAGCATAAGGGTGGGGCAGTAATATCACAGAGCATCAAATTGCTCTTATACTCGCTTTATTTGCTGTTTTACACACACAGTTCCCGATCGCCGTGAATCAACTTTTCTTTTTCTTCTCACTCGCGCATCAGCCTCACACATGTGCAGTCAGTCTCACATTGTCAAGTCAACTAACAGGAAGAGCACCTGTTCCCCTCCAGACCTGCAGGGGGCAGAGATGCCTCAATCACACAACTCTTCAAACTTCCTGTCAGAGGCCAGGGGTAGCCATATTGCTCACAGCATGTGAGCTAGTGAGGAGGGGAGGCCCTGTAGCTCAGTGGTTAGAGCACTGGTTTGATAAACCAGGGGTTGTGGGTTCGTATCCCACTGGGGCCTCCACTCCTTGAGAAGGGTTGCGTCAGGAAGGGCATCCGGCGTAAAAATTGTGCCAAACATATGTGCGTTCATCTGAGATGACACGCTGTGGCGACCCCGAAAGGGACAAGCTGAAAGAAACTAACTATGTGAGCTAGTGAGGAACAAAGAAAGCCTACCAGCAAAAGGAATAAATCACTAACAAACAACTGAAGCAACCAAGAAGCAACTAAAAAAAAACCCAAAGGGACCCCTCAGTTTCCAGTCAGACGCAACTGGTAGGGAAAGGACTTGGATACTAATTGGTTAATTTGTTTCATTTCAGCTACAAGCTATGTTCTTTGTGTTTGTCTAAATTATGAATTAATCTAAAGTATTCATGGAGACAAAGTGGATGCTTTTCTTTGGTTTATTCAATCACTTATGGTGCTCATTTACTTTTTAGTTTGTTACTTTTGAATACTTAAATGTATGTCAATAATTTACTTAAAATGTGATTATTCAGGTTAAAGTAATGCTTTGATGACCTATGTATTTAAACTAAAAATAATGCAATGTGTTCAATGTGCTTCTTTGGTCAAGGTTTTCAATGTAATCAACTTCTAATCACCCTCCAACCACCCTCTGACCACCTTAACCATAAAAAAAACTGCGAAAAAAGGTAGATTTGAGTTGTTCTTATGTTTGAAGACCAAGGCCCTTTTCAAGTTGGGGCAAAGAACTGAGGGAGTAAAAGACAACTTCACACACATCAACATACCCGCACAAAACCTGCAACAGGGTGGAAGGGCACTAGCCGGGAATTAGCTGAACAAAAAGCAACAGTATCTCCAGATTTTATCACGAAACACTAATGAGCATAAGCAACCATACATTTCCAAGAAATACTACTAGTGCAGCCATATTTTACACACAGTTTCAGATGACCGGATAATCTTATTCCAAACATGTTTTTTTTTTTTTTTTTTGTCTCCAGTGGAATTAAAACTTTAGTATAAACTCTCTGAAAAGTGCAAGTGAAATGGCTTCTACCTCTGCGTGTAAATTTGAGTGAGACCAAACATAAGCCATTATGTTAGTGTACAGGAAACCCATTCAAAAAAAAACATAAAAAAACAAACCTCTGGGTCAAAACATAAAACATTACTTTCAGTAGCTAATAAACTAGTTTTAATCAATGATAGATTTTGTATTTTGTCAAATCCAAAATTCTTATTTACTCATGTGACGTCACATACTAAGAAAGTGTAACTGGATTGGCTGGTTGATGGGTTCTGACCTGAAGTAACCCTGCCTTAACACTGAATTTGTAGCCAATACAATAGACAGCAAATTGTAGTCAGTTGAATCTCAGGAGACAGAAAATATTGTTTGAAATTTAAAAGTGTATTTGTTAACATTGAAAAGTAAAACTGAAATACAGCTCTTGAAAATGTGATCTCTTTGAAATAACTGAATTTTACAACATAAAATTTTCAGTGGCATTTTTAATTCAAACCCTGGTGGCACATATTTACTTCCATAGTCCCATGAAGACGGTGAAGAATAAAGGCTTCATAAAAGTGTTAAAGGTCATCAATTTGAGCCAGTGAGACAGAACACACATTCAAATGCAGACGAAATAGCTGGTGTTGAAGGTGCCGAGCAAGCACTCAGACACAGGGAGGACAACAGGCCTCGTATTGGAAACACTGACTGGTAAACATTTGTGAAGTTGTTTGGTTTATTTAGCCATAAACTGATAAATAGTAATGGCTTTGATATGCTGAATGTATGTACGAAGTTTTCGGTCTCATTTTAAAATTATGCAAATATTTATTATGTAAACATTTATTATTTATTATTATTTAGTCTAAGTTGGTATATTTTCACAAGGGTTTTAATGAACGAAATTCATTTAAAACATTGTCATGTTAATTTGAAAGCAATAGCTGGTCATAACTTGCTTCCCCCATAAATATAATTTCACATGGTAAACTGATGCCGTTACCAGACAGGGCACAGAACTGTCCATCCCCACTTTAGTCACAATTTGCCCAAGATGTCATGAGCAAAGCTGCTAAACTTTATACGGAAAGCTGTAACTGCATCTTGTGGTTTTGTTTTGGCATTTAATGCTCAAAATAGAAATTTAAATGGGGTGGATGGTTCTGTGTACTGGACTGATATGGGTCTTTGTAGAAGTTTGTGAATGTTAACAGATTTTTTTTTTTTATTTTTTTTTTTTACATTTCTTTCTTTATTTATTGATTTTTTATCATATCCACAGGTGTTCATGTAAATGCTGCATACCCATGGAACAAAGAAAGTTGTCGTTGCCATGGAAGTCCACATATTCACCAGAAAATGGCAGATTAGCCAGACCATCCGCTGCACTGCAGGTTTTATTGCCAGCTGTCTGAACTCATGACTACTTGAGGTTGCCGATCTCCAATTTAGGCAACAGTATCGGACTGGATTTTCCACAACAAGAAACATTTACATTCAGATTTTTTTTTTTTAATACAGAATTGTTTACATTATTATTGTTCCTGCTAAAAGCAGCATTTGTCCAATCAATATGTGTTCAAACAAAGTTCCATTCTGAAGAAATTTTGTCATATTTTCTTATTTTCAGGTCTATACTGCTTGTGAGTTGGTGTTGGGGAATTGTAGGTAGACAAAAAAAGTGTGCCACTTTCATCCTGCTGTGTCTAAGATTTGTAGCAGATGGCCAAGAGTATACAGGATTTAAATAGTCTACCACCTGACTTTTTTTGTTTTGTCTTTGTGTAAATGTTGATGTACAGTATATTTATTGTTTATGAAGTAAACAAACACCACAGAACTAAAATCATTGCATTTTTATTGAACTATATGCTTACATTGTGTATAAATATGTTTCTCTAATAACATTTTCACTGAATGCCTAGTTGGTCCGTCAATATGAGCATCTTGAGGCCACCTGGGGTTGGAATACATATTGGAGTATTCTCTCTGTTGTCGGAAAGCTATGTGTTCCATTCTCATGAACAGGCACTTCATCAGTCTGGCAACATTTGGAATGTACCAAAGATGGAGCGTCAGCATCTGCTGGTTCGATGTCAACCTCTTGTGCAGAAGACGCTTTGTGCAATATATCTACTTAAAGAAAAATAAGGTTCAAAGTTTATCAAATGAGAAAAATTGTGTGGATAAAGCACGTTTACTTCATTCTATTTCATGGTGTACAAATTGTTTTTGATAAGTTGAAAACAGGTTTCCTTTTCTGCGAGTGAATAGTATGTAATACTGCTTGTTTGAATGCTACGTAGTATTTTATGAAAATGAAAAAACAAAAGGTTTGTATCTATCCATTTTCTTTGTTGCTTATCCTCACAAGGGTCGCGGGAGTGCTGGAGCCTATCCTAGCTGTAAACGGGCAAGAGACAGGGTACGCCCTGAACTGGTTGCTAGCCAATCGCAGAGCACATCGAGACAAACAGCCACCGGCACAATCACACGAAGGGAAAATTTAGTGTCCAATTAATGCTGCATGTTTTTGGGATGTGAGAGGAAACCGGAGTGCATACAAACTCCACATCGGGAGGGCTGGGATTGAACCCGGGTCCTCAGCACTGTGAGGCCAATGCTTTCCAGCTGTTCTACCGTTCTACCGTTTGTACGCAATTTTATCCTGTTCTAGTTGAGAATGGTCAAATGATTTGCTGTTCAACAAGAAGGACATATGCTGCTTTCATGAAATGATGTCAACAGGGTTCAAAGTTTTCAGGAAATAAAAGATGATCAACATACCTCCGCAACTTGTTTTTTAGCAAAAGCTCTTCGCAGTTTTGGTACTTTCTGGAGGGGGAGGCTCAGCTTGTCGAACCATGTTCAGGTTCAGCGGTTGATCCAAGTTCACGTTTAGTCCCTTTAGCAATACCGATCACTTCAGGTGTCGGAACTGGCTGTATGGTAGGCACTGATCCAGGTTTAACATTTTTTTTTACATTTAAAACCCATCTCAGACGCGAGTCCTCCAGTAAAATAGTCCGGGGTGAAATGTTCACTGGGTATGACTAGGTTTGGAAAAATTAGCTTTCTTCGTTTGCACAAACCTGACCCAATGTCTTCTGAGGCTTGGTTCTTTGGGAAAATAATCTAAACTGTGACCAGAATAATTCAAATGGTTACAAAACTGAACCACACACATCTACACCATTTTTACGGATTGGTTTTAGTTCACAGTCACTGAGGAATTCTTGAAACAAATGGGTTTTTCTTCGGCGTCAACAGGCAATGTTACGACTATAAGCTCGTCCCACAACATAACATCAGCGGATAAGCCACAGCAAAGGAGGCGTTTTTCAGGTAAAGGAAACTAGATGAAAGTTTGGAGACTTTAATTCATAAAGAATTATATTTTTTTCGGCAAAAACAGTGAACAAGATATGCATCTCATGGTACAGTTGAAAATATATTTTCGTCTAGATAAGATATTTTGCATTCGAAAATTGATGTTACATACACTTTAACCTGCTCACCTTAGTGTGGTATGGCATGCCAAAGATGTGGTCTTTCTTTTTGAGAAGGCTGTCAAACTGACAGTGATTTAGGCTTCTGATTAATTTAACAGTTTTGATGACCACCTTTATGACGTTATTGATCTTAATGACTTGCAACATAAATCCTCCTGGTGCAAAATACAGTGAAAAATCCAAAAATCAGGTCTTCCATTTGCAGATAGCACTCTCTGTAACTGTTGGAACAACTCGTTTCATTTTATTTGTAAGTTCATGTTTGACATTCAAATGCAAAATTGATTTCATTTTGTGATTGTAAGACAAAAGATAGGACTTTGTTGTAAATTTTGAAATGTGCTACACAAAATGTTAGCTGCATAGAATCCGTATGAAGGCAATTTAGTGTGAAAGTGTTTTGTCACATGACTAATTTAGTTAAAAGGCACGTGTAACTGTAAGTAAGAAGCAAGTCATTAAGGATAGATGCGGAAGCAGGAACCCTTGAGACAAGCAAACAGAGACATTTACGCTCTGTTCAGGAGATGCTCACGGTAATTGTACCTTTGCTGATTAGTGTTTCAGGTTTGTTTGAAAAATGCTTTGGGCATAATGGATATTTTATTTATGATTAATTTAGTGTTGTGGCATGGTGGTTTAGCTGGTAAAGTGTTGGCCTCACAGTTATGAGGACCCGGGTTCGATCCCAGCCCCGCTTGTGTGGAGTTTCCATGTTCTCTCCATACCTATGTGGGCTTTCTCCGGGCCCTCCAGTTTTCTCCCACATCCCAAAAACATGCAAGATTAATTGAACACTCTAAATTGCCCCTAGGTGTGATTGTGAGAGTGGCTGTTTGTCTCGATGTGCCCTGCGATTAGCTGGCAACCAGTTTAGGGTGTACCCCGCCTCCTGCCCGTTGACAGCTGGAATCGACTCCAGGACTCCCCGCGACCCTCGCGAGGATAAGTGGTGAAGAAAATGGATGGATGGGTGGATAAATTAGTCTTCAATGCATTAGCATTAGCCTAATTTAGACTTTTGTAAACCCATAGTTTTCACGGTGTTCCGTGATTTCATGAAGTCTTAGGTGGAGGAGAATAAATGAGAAAATCTGGACACCTGTACAAAGTGTAGCCTGATTGCTGGACTGGTCTATCTACAGGGGACCTGTTATATTCAAGATCCGAGAGTATAGTCCTGCAACTGCATCAACATTTGTAAAGGTTGAAAAAGCTCAACTTTTAAGAAAAAAGGTTTTGAGTGAATTCTTTCTGCTTTTTATAAGATGTATTGTTTTATAATGAAGACTTCAAAAGCCTTTCCGAATGAGTACTTAGAAAGCTAATAATAAGTGACTATTGCCTGTACATTTTTAGAAAAATTCTGTACTTCTAAATACAGAAACTTGGAATGTCAATCCCCAGTGAAAAAGCTCAGTGTTGTGGTACAACTGAAAATGTTGAGCTTCTTCAAGCAGACTTAGTAAGATTAAATGAAAGATTAACAATTCAAATTGACGAGGCATAAAGGGACACTCGAAACAATTATTCATGATATCCATTTTTAAATACATGTTCAAAAGCCATCAGTAATGGAGTATACCTCCAGTCGAACTTCTTAAATCCTCACGAGAGAGGTTAACCCCCAAAATGTGAGAGCTGAAGCATAAAGAGGTATCTCAAAAAGAGACCTTGTTTAAAGTGTTGTATGATAAATGGAAGGAATAAAGTAGAGTTACACACTTCTCACTCAAAGGTGAGTGCTCTGAAGAGGACTTCTGTCACATGATAGATGCTATGGAAAAGCTAGAGGCTCAAGTCAAAGAGGCATATGAAGATATACGGGTATAGTTTTGACCATCCCCTGATATTAGATGAAAAATTGGTTCCTTCTCAGCAGTAAATGCAGATGTGATGAAAATGAAATGTGGAAATAGAAATGGAAAAGGAAACTACTGAACAAAGGCAAGAACTAAAGACTGGAAAATCAGCAAGATCTTCAAGTGATGGTTGCTAAGATGAAAGCTTATTCTGAAGCAGACTCAGGCGAGGTGCATGGATTGGGGGAAGTTGTAAAATAAGCTTACACATTTCACAGAGGCCTGTGAAATGTATCACCTCATGTGTCATAAATCTCTTTTAATAACTCTGTTGCTGTGCAGGGATGCGTGTGTGTGCTGTTTGTCTATGGGAAGTTTAAGAGCTCAAGGTGACTGCAAATTTATGATACCTGCATTCTTGTGGGTTTTTGTAACAGGAAGAACTGTGTCTACTCAGAGGACACCCGGCCTTGAGAAGATTAACTGTCTCTGTATAACAACTTTACTTGTCTTGTGAAACCTGCTCTCCCCCACCCTATGTGTGGAGCTCAATAAAATGTGTGGTTTTGGGGAGACTCGGAGAGAGTCTTACGGGCGGGCTTGGAGGACATGTTCTTCTTCCCCGAGTTCTCCCCAAACTGCAGTTTGGTAAAAAATAACTCTGCCTCTGTCTCAATCATTCTATCCCGGTGCCGTGAGCCTCTGGGTCCACATTGAACGAGAAGTCCGTGCTTTGGACCTAACATTTTCTCTGGTGCCGAAACCCGGGAACCCAACAGCTTGACGCCTGGAACGACGCGGAATCAACGAGACCAAGAATCTGGTACCAGTGTCTTCCATTGAAGGATCGGTCGCATCGCTGATCCAGCGCCGGACCGGACTGTCGGGTGACGGGTCCCAACGGACCAGGGCCACGGCACTGAGGTAGGATAAAACTTATTTGGTCTCATAGGATGGTTATATGGTATAACTTAACATCTAAAAATAAAATAGAGCGGAAATAAACCCAGATTTAACAAGTAGTAAAATTACGTTAAAATAGGAGACTAAAAGTGGTGTGTGAGGACCGCTCCGATACTTCCTGCCTTTTAAAACTTGTCTCTAGGTGAGACACAGACAGAATAGGTTTCTGTAAAGAGTAAAATACATGTAAGTCTCTAGGTGCGACCAAGCAGAATAGGTTTCTGCATACACGAAGTTTCTAGGTGAAACTAAAATAGAGTAAAATACGTGTAAGTCTCTAGGTGAGACCAAGCAGAATAGGTTTCTGCATACACGAAGTTTCTAGGTGAAACTAAAATAGAGTAAATGCTGCAGGACGCTGCACAAGTGAGCAGAGGAGGAGGAGGTTCGTGAGCCCCAACCACATCCGTCAAAATTCAGAATTTTCTCGCCTTAGGAGCAACAAAGGACAAAAAAAAAAAAAAAAAATGGGACAAGCAGAGACAAAAGAGGTGGCTGAACCTCCTGATGTGAAATTTATGCAGAGAGTATTTGAGAAAATGGGTCAATAAATATGATTTCCAACCCGATCTTAAAGATCCGGAGGAAATTAAGAAATTAAAAGCATGCATGAAAACTCGATGGGAAGAGAAGGTGAGAAAGGGAAAGAAGACAGGGAAAGTTGAGATGGAATTAAGTAAGTTGAACATTTGGGAAGACCAGTGTGTTAAAAGGCAGAGAGATATAAAAAATAAAGAACAGAAAAAAAAAGAGACAAGAAAGACAAACAGGGGGGTTGATTGCTGCCCTTGGCATCAAGCCAGATGAAGAAACAACCGCGCCACAGAGAAGATCAGCAACAGGAAACGCACACCAGCAAGCTGCAAGCGCAAGAGGAAGTGAAACCACCCTAGCAGTGGGCCAAAGCCCAGCAGAAGGCGGGGCTGAAGAGGAAGAAGAAGATTGGAGAGAGGCAACGGATCCTGCAGCCCCTGCATTCTCGCCGATCACCACCAGAGGGGGACACCGGAGAGCTGATGAGACAAAAGTGAAGATCTACCCCAGCTTATCTGATTGGCAGGAGCAGACCCCAGCAAGGAAACAATGCCACCCAGCGGGGCCAAGTGGAACTACAAGTGGAGCTGCAGAAATGTACCCACTGTATGCTGTTGCCAATCCTCATTATGGGATGGATGGAGATAACGAACCCACCATCCTAGTGCCAAGACCATGGACAGCAACTGAATGTTCTGAAGCCTGTACAGGCCTGGGGGATCCAGAGACAGACCCAACTGCCTGGTGTTCTAATTTCAGAGAACTAAAAAGCTCTTTTCACCTTAATGGGACTGAAGTGGAGACAGCATTCAAGACAGCGCTGAAACATCGTTGGGGAAGAGTGGGAGGAAATTTTAACCCCCGTGGAGGAAACAATGGACCAATCCTACGCCCAGATGACCCCCTCCTGAATACCAGGATGGATGAAGTACTGGAGCGAGTAATGACAGCTTACCAGAAGCCACCAGATTACAGCAAAATCAGACAGTGCCGCCAGAAACCAGAAGAATCAGTCCATGATTTCAAGATCAGACTGGAAGGAATATTCAAAACCAACAGTGGGCTGCCTGAAGATGCTAATGACAATGGTCCCTACCACAGCCAGCTAAGACAATGCCTTATGGACGGTTTCCAACCACACATCAGCGGGTTCATCCAAAAACACTGTGTGACTCACAGAACTTTGAACACCAACCAATTGATGGACTGGGCCAGTCATGCAGAGGAGAACCATAGAAGAAAGAAGGGAATGGACAGCACAACAGCCATGGCAGCGCTGACTGCAGCCATAAGAGGAATGGCGACGTCTACTGAGACACATGAGTCCTCTGAGGTGTACGCTATGCAAAGAGGAGGAGAAAGGAGAGGTCAAAGAAGAGGTCAAGGTCAAGGTCAACAAAAAGGGGGACCAAGCCTGAAGTGCTACAACTGTGGGAAACCAGGACACCTGACTAGAGAATGCAGGAGTCCCAAGAAGTGTTTCAACTGCCAGAAAGAGGGACACATGGCACGTGAATGCCCCCTCCCGGACAGCCGGAAGGGAGGGAGCAACCGAGAACCACCAAGAGACCCCCCATTCAATCCACAATATGATCAATGACTATTAGAGGGAGAAGAAGATGAGGGTGATGAGCCAGAAGAACCACCAGAATCATCATCAATCCAAGTTTTCGACCTCTCCATTTTAAATCTGGAAGACCGCTTAAGACCCAAACCATTTCGGTGGCTCAAAGTTGGGCCATTTAAAAAACCAACAAAATTTTTATGTGACACTGGAGCAGACCATTCGGTCCTGATAGATCCAGTTAAGGGAGTAAAAGCTTCCAGAAGACAAATCATAGTGATAGGAGCTGGAGGCCTAGCACAACGCGAACTATGGTCTCACCCAGTGTTGGTAGAGGATGAAGATGGCCAACAAATTGAAACCAAGTTTGTTATGAGCAACACCTGCCCTGTGAATCTAATGGGCAGAGACCTATTGACAGCACTGAGAATAAACCTGATTGCCACGGAAGATGGGATCAAACCAATCAAAACTATGGAACAGATGGACGCCTGTGTCAGCCAAGGAAATGGACCACCGGATGAATTTTATTCACTGGACCTTGACAACGTTGGTCCAACCTCAGTTGTCCGTGACCTAGAAAGAACTGCAACACTCTCAACCCTGCAACCCTGTTGCCAACTCCAGAAGATGGAGACCCGCACCTTCTGCACAGACAAAACTGAAGTCTGCTGCAAGCCACGCTCAGATCTCAGAGACACTCCATTGGGAGTAGGTCACGTCGTCTATGTTGATGGGTCCTCATCCAGGACACCTGATGGAAAGAACAATACAGGCTATGCAGTGGTAACAGAAGAGGCAATACTCAAAGCGGGAAAGCTCCCTGGCAACTGGTCAGCGCAGGCAGCAGAAATCGTGGCACTCACAGAAGCATGCAAACTCTTCCAAGGTCAAGAGGTCACGATATATACGGACAGCCAATATGCCTATTCAACGCTCCACGTCTTTGCTGCACAATGGGCCAGGAGAGGCATGCAAACATCAAGTGGAAAACCAGTCCAGCATGCTGATCTGCTCAAAGCCTTACTCCAAGCAGTTCTACTCCCAAGGAGAATTGCTGTCTGTAAGTGCAAAGCCCACACGAAAGCCACAGATCCAGTCTCCCAAGGGAATGCTAAAGCTGACCAAGCAGCAAAACAAGCAGCGATGGGAACCAGCCACACCCATGTTCAAGAAGAAGCAGACAGCACAGATGAAGATAAGTGTGAACGAACGACACATCCTTCGCAGAAGCAAGACATCATCCCTCTCCAAGTTCTGAAGGACATGCAGGACAATGCCCCGCCGAATGAAAAGCAACAGTGGACTGCAGCAGGAGCAAAATTGGACGGCCTGGGCATTTACAGAGTTTTGGACAAACCCTGCCTCCCTTTTTCAAGCAGTGGCTAAATTGAGTCATGGGCCAAGCCATGTCTCAACAGGGGGGATGGTGGGGATAGTAGAAAATAACTTCTACTGTACTAAAGGCCTCATTACCTATTTTAAACATTTTTGCAGATCGTGCCTCACATGCTGCAAACACAATGCTCAGGGAAATGTCAGACCTACAAGAGGGAGGTGCCCACAAGGGTCTTACCCATTTGAAATCATCCACATGGATTTCATAGAACTGAACAGATCCGGTCCACACAAATACTGCTTAGTAATAGTGGACTCATTCTCAAAATGGGTAGAAATCTTCCCAGCAAAAAAGCCAGATGCACTGACAGTAGCAAAAGCTATATGTAAAAACATCATCCCAGATCACGGTATTCCAAGAGTTATTTGGAGTGACAATGGGTCACATTTTGTTAACCAAATTATTGGAGAAATGGCCCAACATCTAGGAATCAGCCTAAAACATCACTGTGCTTATCATCCACAGAGTGCAGGACTAGTGGAGAGAACTAATGGCACTATCAAACTTAGACTCAAAAAGACCATGGAAGAAACAGGGAAACCATGGCCAGAGTGTTTGGCCTTAGTCAAAACATACATGAGAATAGTTTCAACAGTAACAGGCATCACACCTTTTGAAGCAGTAAAAGGAAGACCTTTTCATCTTCCATTATGGGAAGCGTCAGGAGTACAGGAGGAAAAAGGGGAACTTGACCCCATGACAGACTGGCTACTTAGACTTTTCCAAAATGACAATGTGAAAAGAGCAAATGATCTGCCAGGTCCTTCTCTCCCTTCCACACAGGAACCGCTGACTCCAGGAGACCAGGTGCTGATAAAGGTCATCAAGAAGAAGTGCTGGTCCAGCCCGAGGTGGGAAGGCCCATTCACAGTGCTCCTGACCACACCCACAGCCGTCAAAATCGCAGAGAGAGAGACGTGGATTCACCAGTCCCACACCAAAAAGGTCCATCTTGTCACTTAAAGCAGCTACTATGGTGACGACCCGGTATAAATACTGACTGATTTCCTACTGTCTACGGGTGCGGTACTGAGAACCAAACCCCACAGGTGAGGACATGTGCTAGTAACCTCTGTCCTCCGCTTTCTTTCCCTCTTTATTTAGGTTTACTGTGTTCTCTGCCATATTTTATTTGATTCCCTTCTCAGCCAGGCCATGAGGCTGTCGCTCCAAGCGGAGGGCAGGGGAGGAATTTTTCCCTATTAAGAGGGTTTTCGCCTCCCCCTGACTGGGTACCTATGTTGTGCATTATTATGATGTTGTGCTCTAAAACCTGTTATAGGACTGAGCTCAATTGATGTTCCAAAAATCCACAACAGGGGGGAAATGTAAGATAAGCTTACACATTTCACAGAGGCCTGTGAAATGTATCACCTCATGTGTCATAAATCTCTTTTAATAACTCTGTTGCTGTGCAGGGATGCGTGTGTGTGCTGTTTGTCTATGGGAAGTTTAAGAGCTCAAGGTGACTGCAAATTTATGATACCTGCATTCTTGTGGGTTTTTGTAACAGGAAGAACTGTGTCTACTCAGAGGACACCCGGCCTTGAGAAGATTAACTGTCTCTGTATAACAACTTTACTTGTCTTGTGAAACCTGCTCTCCCCCACCCTATGTGTGGAGCTCAATAAAATGTGTGGTTTTGGGGAGACTCGGAGAGAGTCTTACGGGCGGGCTTGGAGGACATGTTCTTCTTCCCCGAGTTCTCCCCAAACTGCAGTTTGGTAAAAAATAACTCTGCCTCTGTCTCAATCATTCTGTCCCGGTGCCGTGAGCCTCTGGGTCCACATTGAGCGAGAAGTCCGTGCTTTGGACCTAACAGAAGTAAGTCTGCCTACCTCAGTGTTTCATGAGAAGAAAAGGTCAGGAGTAGAAAAAATAATCCAAGGTATGATAAATAACAGTCAATGTTAGCAAAAAAGTTTAAGTAGTCCAAGCATTGCATGACACAATGGCTCTCACTAGACTTCTGGCACCCGAGCCATCAGTCTTTTCAGGGGACCCACTCAAGTTTATAGAATAAAGTAGCATTTTCAAAGCACTCATAGAACAGAGATGCACAAATTCAGCTGACAGAGTGTTCTATCTCCAAATGTCCATCAGTGGTGAAGCACAATCAGTACTAGAAGGAAGCTTTTACAGGAAGAGTGAAGCTTACAGCCAAGCTTGGGATGCACTGAGCCATCCATTTGTAATTCAGTGTGCGTATAAAGAAAAATTGTATAACTGGCAAATGATTTGTTCAAGAGATTCAGTTAAAATCTGAAAGTACGGTGATTTTTTTTTTTTTTTAAATGCCTTTAGCAATGCCATGCCACACATCAAAGGTCGTCAAGTATAAATGATGGTGAAGATAATCAGAGAATGCTTCAAAAACTCCTGATTGATGTCCTCGGAATCGACGCAACAAAGCAGTGGCAGGAAAAACATGAATACTCCAGCTTCAAAGACTTTAACAAGTTTTTGACCCATGTGGCAGAAGTGGGATGCATGGTGTTACACCACTCATGACAGACGCCTTAGGTGGAGTGGAGACGTTTATTGCCATCACAGCAGGAAAACTCTGGAAAACAGCAGATTGCAGGTGCAACACTCGCCAGTTAGCCACTCTTTCTTTACATGTGCTACATTCTTCCCCTGCAAAATAAATTTTGTTTTCAACATGAGCACTTCGCTATCTCATACACAGCATGGACTAAAAAAATCTAGGACTTAACATATGCTTTCCGTTAAAACACTTGGTTGATAACGATGGCTTTCTTTTGAAAGGTACAAACAAGTAAAGGGTTTTAAAATGTTCTTTCAAGGTTGGGCCTTTACCAAAAATTGCTATGATATCGTTAACCATGTGAAATCTTCACACATTCTGGTCTCAACAAATACTACAGTATAGTAATGAGGAATACTTACGATATTTCAAACAACAACAAAACCAACAATTATTGTATCCCTTCACTATCTTCTCTGGACACTCTTCAAGATTTATAACAGCTTTCCACATACTGTAATTTCTCGAGTATAATGCATAATAAGTATAATGTATAAAAAAAAATCTGGAAAACCCTTCTGCCAATGCACAATGCGCACCACCAGTTTGCTGCTACCCATATGCTGAAAATATTGGAAATTATCTGTGTTTATATTTTGTTAGGTCTGTACTTGTATTGTTTTTCAAAAAACTGCTTGTACAAGAATCATTAGTAATAATCATTGTGCATGTGCTGATGTAGCGGTAATATAATCTTGGGACAGGGTACAGGACACGTACAGGACAAGCTTGTCCTGGTCCCTGTAATGGTCAGAACAGAATTCCTCAACCAAGTAAAATAAATGCTAACTAATGGCATAACATTTTATAAATACTGTTAACACATATTACAGCCTTAAATAAATAAAATAACACTGTTTGACTCAGACATTTTTTTCCATTAAATATTTGTGCATAAAACGTTTTTGCATAGTGCAGTTTATCCTCGACATTACACATCCTTGGCCAAGACTTCCAAAGGAACATCTGATTCATCTCCAATCTGAAAAATATTCATCATAGCTCCCTTTTGTGCATCACTGTCAAACTCATCATTGATGACTTGGTCCAGTTCCAGTGCCTCCTGCATTGCATCATGAACATCCCATCTTAATCCCTCAGCATGCCATCCTCTGTGCCATTCATGGCATTTCGTGTTGGCGGCGTCATCGGCATGGCGTTGACACATTTCTTTTAAAAGCAACAGCACAACTAGCCGTTATAGTCGACATTTTTTGTCCAAGTTTAAGTTAAAGCAAACTCACTCACTCATTTCTGATCTTTGGTGCAGTTGCAACAAACATGCTACGCTAATGATCGTAAAATTTAAGCTCCCTGAGGAGGTCATAGAGCTCAGGTTGGGGGAGCACATTACCGTAATAAATATAAATGTGTAACATAAGACATCAAATATATCGAAATGTATATGTGTACCTTTTTTTACCACTCTATGTACTGTACCTGGATATGACTATACAATGTGATTGTATTTTTTATTTTTGATCTATACCTAAATATAATGCAGTCTGTTAACATTTTAAAAATATATGTATTTTGAAAAATTTCCGCATTTTCGAGAAATTACAGTACATTGTTTCAAAACCATTGACGCGCTTGATAACATGACAATGACCTGAAGCACACAGCCAGGCAGGTGAAACATGCACACCTATCCCCATCTCCCACACACAGAGAACAGTGAGAAAGCATCCATCCATCCATCCATCCATCCATTCATCCATCCATCCATCCATCCATCCATCCATCCATCCATCCATCCATCCATCCATCCATCCATCCATCCATCCATCCATCCATCCATTTTCTTAGCTGCTTATTCTCACAAGGGTCGCGGGGAGTGCTGGAGCTTTTCCCAGCTGTCAACGGACAGGAGGCGCGGTACACCCTGAACTGGTTGCCAGCCAATGGCAGGGCACACCAAGACAAACAGCCACACTCACAATCACACCTGGGGTCAATTTAGAGTGTCCAATTAATATCGCATGTTATAGGGATGTGGGAGGAAACCGGAGTGCCCGGAGGAAACCCTTGCAGGCACGGGGAGAACATGCAAACTTCACACAGGTGGAACCCAGGACCGCAGAACTGTGAGGCCAACGTTTTCCAGCTGCACCAACGTGCCATCATGAGAAAGCATTATAACGATTTAAAAAAATAAGTGCATTCAAACAGGTGCAACAAAGCAAATTCTTTACAGGTGTTATATTGGTATGTATTGAAATTACCTGAAAAAAGTCATCCAGAGATATAAAGCGGCCAAGGGCCAATGTGTACATCATAAACACAAGAGAATCAGAATCCAGTCCAGTGACGAGAACACAAAAGGCTGTGCAGAACAACATGAGCGAAGCAAATAAAAAAAAAGAAAAACAAGCCATGCAATTCAAGTACAATCAAATGCATGTACTGCGAAAACTACTGCAATCACAAATGTCAGTCACTTATTGATAAATTTGCACTAGTGCTTCTAAATTATTTTCTGTCGCCCCCACCATAAGAAAACAATTATCATCAAATATCATAACTTTTCTATAAAAAATGTTATACGTACAGATCTGTATAACATTCTATCCTTAACAATAAAGAAAACAGAAAGATAAATTGGAAAGAAATTGAGTTCTACGAGCAACAGTATGGCTTCATGCCTAGAAAGAGTATCACAGATGCATTATTTCCCTTGAGGATGCTCGTGGAAAAGTACAGAGAAGGGCAAAAGGAACTACATTGTGTCTTTGTAGACCTAGAGAAAGCTTATGACAGAGTACCAAGAGAGGAACTCTGGTACTCCATGCGTAAGTCTGGTGTGGTGGAGAAATGTGTTAGAATAGTACAGGACATGTATGAGGGCAGCAGAGCAGCAGTGAGATGTGCTGTAGGTTTGTCAGAAGAATTTAAGGTGGAGGTGGGACTGCATCAGGGTTCCGCGCTGAGCACCTTCCTGTTTGCAGTAGTAATCAATAGGCTGACAGATGAGGTTCGACTGGAATCCCCTTGGACCATGTTTTTCGCAGATGATATTGTGATCTGCAGTGAAAGCAGGGAGCTGGCAGAGGAACAACTAGAAAGATGGAGGTACTCACTGGAAAGGAGAGGAATGAAGATTGGCCAAAGTCAAACAGAATATATGTGCGTGAATGAGAAAAGTAGAGGGGGAAGAGTGAGGCTACAGGGAGAAGAGATAGCGAGGGTGGATGACTTCAAATACTTGGGGTCAACAATACAGAGCAATGGAGAGTGTGGGAAGGAAGTGAACAAATGGGTCCTAGAGGGATGGAACATTTGGCGGAAGGTGTCTGCTGTTCTATGTGACAGAAGAGTCTCCGCTAGGAAGATGGACGAAGTTCTATAAAACAGTGGTGAGGCGAACAATGATGGATGAATTAGAGACGGTGGCTCTGAAGAAACAACAGGAAGCATGGATGTTGTGAGGGAAGACATGGGGGCAGTTTGTGTTAGAGCGAAAGATGCAGGCTTAGATGCAAAAAGATGACACGCTGTGGCAATCCCTAACAGGACAATCCGAGAGAGAAAAAAAAGAAGAATAGTTTAACAAAAAACATCCATCCATACCTCCATTTCTTACCCACTTATCCTCACCAGGGTCGCGGCGAGTGCTGGAGCCTATCCCAGCTGTCAACAAGCAGGAGGCAAGGTACACGCTGAACTGGTTGCCAGCCAATCACAGGACACATCGAGACAAACAGCCACACTCACAATTACATCTAGGGGCAATTTAGAGTGTCCAATTAATGTTGCATGTTTTTGGGATGTGGGAGGAAACCGGAGTGCCCGAAGGAAACTCACGCAGGCACAGGGAGAACAGGCAAACTCCATACAGGCGGATCCAGGATTGAACCCGGGACCTCAGAACTGTGAGGCCAACGCTTTCCAGCTGTTCCACTGTGCCGCCATATATATATATATATATAATTCAATACTTAATGGATACTGTATAAAATAAAAAATTCACTTTGCCACTGTATTCAGAAGCTGTTTAAAACATAAACACACACACACATTTCGGATACACACAACGGCCAACGCTTTCCAGCCACTCCACTGTGCCACCCCCATTTTACAATTTTACAACAAAATAACTATATTAACATTATTTAGTGTGTAACATAAAAGATTTTAAGTGCATAAATTTGCCGGAAATAAAAAACAACCTTTTTTAAACTGGTAAACATTTTTGACCAACTTATTGCACCATTTGATAGTGAAAAATAAAATCAAATAAAATCAATAAATAATATCATAAAATTCAGTTCAGCAACATTAACTCAGGAGCACAATGTATAAAAACTTACAAAACAAAAATGAATACACCTGCTCTGTTTTTTTTTTTTTTTTTTTTTTTTTGCACTGAACACTTTGGTACACTACCTTGTATGATGCCAACAGTGCTCAGTGGTTTACTGAAGCAGCTTCCACAAAGCGGGGTTATTGTTGGTAATATTCAGCACGTTTTTGCTGAAAAAAATCGATTATCTTATCAGCATGACTGGGTGTAATGTATTTAAGCAGCAGATTAATTTTATTTGGCTTTATACAGGTTGCTGCCAACATTTTTACACTCAATAAATACAGCAGTCTTTCCTCAACTCCTGCTGTACTCTTTGTAAAGCCAAGTAATACATATTCTTCATCATATTTCCTCCTTTTAGCTTTTGGATGTCTTTTTTTCTCATTGTCTTTGTCTCTCTCCACCTTTCTTTTCATCCCTGTTAAAAAAATGTTCTTGTTGTCTCTTATGGGTTCATTTACTGTACTTCAGATCACCTGCTCCGTGCAAAAAAAAAAAAAAAAAAAAAAAACCCTACACTACAGAAGTAGCACTCACTCTGACAATGAGAGCAGCGCTACCAACAGTTGTAGTGGATGTGCAATTACACATTATTCTCGTATGGCAAAAAAAAACAAGAAACAAAAAAGCATGTTCCCCAGGGTCACACACGCTCCACCTTGCATAGTGCGATATAGCACCCCCACTATTTGAGAAGCACTGAATTACCAGAAGAAAAAAGATTCATTGTGGACACTCATCTGTGCTTTGGCTGTCTTAAGAAAGAGTACATTTCAAAAGATTGCCGAAACAAAGCAACCTGTAGTATCTAAAAAAAAACAAAAAAAAAAAAAAAAAAACACCATCCAACACCATTGCATGAGGAACAAAAAAAAAAAAACTACCATCCAACACCATTGCATGAGGACACAGCATTGTCCCTGGCACACCTCCTTGATATGCAGGCCAAAGATAATTCATTATCACTTTCTTGCTCTGTTGACAAAGATGATGGTGAAAGCACATCCATGATAGTGCCTGTGTGGCTTTTCTTCACAAACTCTGAAAGAAAGACATTAGTCACTGCGTTGCTAGATACCCAGAGTAGCCCCACCTTTGTGGACAAAAGAGGTTTGTGAGAAAACGGGGGCGGATTTAAGGCCAGCCAAATTGAAGCTTACCGCTATCATGGGAAAAGATTCCATTGTTCAGAGTGAAAAGGCGAGTGGTCTTCGCGTTAGAGGGTTCTCCTCACATAGCTTCATTAAACTGCCTCCTGTATACACCATATATTTCTTCCCAAATGAAGTTCCCACATCCCTATACCTACAATGGCTAAGAGATGAGAACACCTGAAATCTAGAGCTCGGGAAATACCAGAGTTGTTAGATTATGAAAATTGAGTCTTTATAGGCTATGACTGCAGTAAAACATTAATTAGCTCCTGGTCATGTCATTAGAGGTGGCAATGAAGAGCATTATTCCATTAAAACTGATTTAGCACGGAGCATCGAGACAGTTCCCCAAAGATTGCAGTCAGCACAGTTGACAAGTCCCTTGCCATGGTGTGTCAGTCAAGGCGTAATGCAGATGAGCATCTGGAAATGCCACTTCCCTTAAAATTGCACCCACATCTACCAGAAAAGAAGTGTCTTGTGCTGGTGCAGCTTAAGAATTTAAAAGGAAAGTTAAAGAGAAATCTCAAATTTAAGGACTATGTGAGATTCATGGCAGGTGTCATTGAGAGACACTTTTACCATGGACCCATACATATAAAAACATTATGTTACTGGGTAGCTCTTGTCTTCTTCTTGGGCTATCCTGCCAGAAGACCCATGTCTTGTGTGGGCCAGATATCGAGACAAGACCCGGACATCTGTATTGCACATTCCTTTGTAATAAATCCATTTGCTGTTAACTTTGTCTCATCATTGGTCATCTCTTCCTCGATCAGTAAACACACGTAGGATCCAAACTCGCAAATCCCTACAATTTCTTGGTGACCCTGATCTGAAGTCGAGGGAGGTAGACGGACGTTGGCCGTCGACAGATGAGATAAAGAAGCGACATATGAGAAACACAGGAGTGTTATACGGACAAGTCGAGGGTGGTCGTCTGTAGTTCTGACTTCTCCTAAAACCAAAGGTAAGCAGAAGCATGTTGACTGCCGAATTCTCCATATTGAACTGCCTAAATTTCAGACGTCATTGGTATTAGATTGTTCATGCCTCATATGAGTGATTGAGAATAAGAGATAAAGAGAATAAGAAAACAAAATGCAACAAGGTTGAAAACTTCTTTTTTTTCTCATGCTTTTTAGAATATATCGACTTTTTGATCATTTTACTTCCAATATATGCGGTTTTAATTGTCTTTTTTAAATATGGTTTGTCATTTTTATTGTTTTTATCCCATTTTAGAATTTTTATCTTTGTTTTCAAATGCCTTTAATCACGTAAAGCACATTGAGTTATCTCGTGTATGAAATGCACTATACAGATAAATTGGCTTTGCTTTGCTTTACAATGATGACCAAACTTTGTACCAAACTTTGGACTGAACCGATTGGACGTTACCCTGGACAGTCTGGTTCGGAGGAGGCTATGTTCAAGACTGCGATCCTGGCAGGTCTCCCTGAACCAGTACAGACCACTCTTAAAGGTGACCCTGACCTCCTATCCGGAGATAAGCCTAGATTTAGACGACACTTAGGGCATCACCTCAAAAATTATTTAAGACAACAACAGGGTGAGCATAATGAAATTGCTAAACTCCCAAAACAACTTCTTAAATTACAAGTAGACATAATTTTTTGGCAGGCACAACCACCTAGACAGGCAGTTGGGTTCCAGGGTAATAGCTGGGGTGGATACACAGGAAGGCGTGGAGGGGGCCAAGGGAGAGTGCAACAACATCGTGATCAAGGATGTTTTGGTTGTAGTTATCTCAATCACTGGATTAAAGACCTCCACCTCAAGGTCCAATGCAATGGCGTGGTGTCTGGTCCAACAACCGAGGGGGGCAATGCAGAGGCAGAAATGGCAGCTGTGGCAGCCCACCTTGGAAGCAGGATGGACAGCAGCAGGTTGGACAGTACCACTAAGGGTGCCCAGGAAGCCAGGTGTCCGGCTATGCAGGTGCCATGATCCCCATCTCTGTTGCGGGGCAAAAAGTGAACACTCTCGTTGACACAGGGGCAACACACTCCTCACTCAACATCTCGCTCCCGGTCACTTTATTGTCACAACACACTGTGCAATTGATGGGCTTCTCAGGGACACAACCCTGATTGACAATCTTGGCTGGACAGACCTTCCACCATTCGTTTGTACATTCACCACGAACACCAGTGGCAGCTGACACTGTCTGCCACTCTGGACAATGACTTATGACACCTGTGAGTGAACCAACTCCAACTGTGGACATTTATTGGGCCTGACTTGAACCAGAATCACTGCTCAAACCTGGTCTCATACATCAATTCCTGTTGTGGAAGCCCTGGTTACTCCACTAGATCCATACCATTGCACATTATCTTACGACGACAACCACGATTTAGTATACATTGAAAACTTTGCATGTATACAAGGTGATGCACATATATACGTGGTAAGTGAGGGTGCAGCGGCATCCTGCTCTCTTACACCAGATCAAATGACATGGTTCAAAATGCAGGAAGAGTCAGTACCCCACATTTCACTTGCTCTGTCTCCAGGACACAAGGCCTGGCAGCTCGGACCTATGGTGAAATGACTGACTCAAATGACTGACTGGGAGGACACACCACTCCCTAATGTACAGATCTCAAAATATGCAGATGCAGACCGCATAATTGTTCCTGACACGCCTCTGACAACTAATATGAAGATATTAGAACACAAGACCCAAACTAGAGAACATGGGTGTGACTACTCTGTCCATGACGACGTCAAGACAATGTTAGGGGGGGTTGGGGATGCAGCCACTTTTACCATGGACCCATACATATAAAAACCTTGTGTTACCGGGCACCTCTTGTCTTCTTCTTGGGCTATCTTGCCAGAAGACACGTCTCATGTGCGGCAGATACACAGCTAAGACCCAGACGTCTGTATTGCACATTCCTTTGTCATAGATCCATTTGCTGTTAACTTCGTCTAATCATTGGTCATCTTTTTCTCGATCAGCGAACACGGGTAGGGTCCAAACTCGCAAATCCCTACACAAGGTATTCAGAGAGGAAAGGAGGAGAGTACTCCGGGTGTTTTCTGGTAGGAAAGGGTAGGAGGAAACTTGGTGGTGGATCCCCAAAATACAGGAAGTCATCCAAGGAAAGAGATTAGCAAAGAAGAAGTGGCACACGGAGAGGACTGAATTAGAGGCGAAAAGAATACATTGAGATGCGATGTAGGGCAAAGGTAGCGGTGGCGAAGGCTAAATTAAGAGGAATATGACATGTACACCAGGTTGGATACGAAAGAAAGAAAAAAGGATCTCTACAGGTTGGCTAGACAGAGGGATTGAGATGGGAAGGATGTGCAGCAAGTAAAGGTGATTAAGATAGCGATGGAAATATGTTGACTGGTGCCAGTAGTATGCTCAGTAGATAGAAAGAGTACTTTGAGAAGTGAATGAATGAAGAAAATGGGAGACAAGGAAGAGTAGAAGAGGCAAGCGTGAATGACCAGGAAGTGTCAATGATTAGTTAGGGTGAAGTTAGAAAAGCATTGAACAGGGTTGGAAAGACAGTTGGTCCTGATGACATATCAGTGGAGGTATGGAAGCAATTTGAAGAGGTGGCTGTGGAGTTTTTGACCAACTTATTCAATCAAATACTAGCAGGAGAGCAGATGCCAGAAGAATGGAGGAAAAGTGTGCTCGTTCCCATTTTTAAGAACAAAGGCAATGTTCAGAACTGTGGAAACTATACAGGAATAAAGATGATGAGCCACAGAATGAACTTATGGGAAAGAGTATTGGAGGCTAGACTCATGACAGAAGTTAGTATCAGCGAGCAACAGTATGTTTTCATGCCCAGAAAGAGTACCACAGACGCATTATGTGCCTTGAGGATGCTCGTAGAAAGTACAGAGTAGGTCAGAAGGAGCTACAATGTGTCTTTGTCGACCATGTGCAGGTTCGGTGTGGCAACATGTCCAGAGTCGAGAGAGTGAGTATATTGGTAGAAGGGTGCTGAGGATGGATTTGCCAGGCAAAAGAGCGAAAGGAAGACCAAAGAAAAGGTTGATGGATGTTGTGAGGGAGGACATGAGGATTGTGGGTGTTAGTCAGGAAGATGCATGAGATAGGCTCAGATGGAAAAAGATGACATGCTATGGCGACCCCTAACAGGACGAGCCAAAAGGATAATAAGAAGATGGACTCCCAAGTATTAAATTAGCAGATGCAGCCATCAAATTAGTCAAAAAGACACAAATTGTGTCCTTAAAGGGGAAGCTATATCTCCCCAAATTTACAGTGAGAAAAATAAATATTTGAACACCCTGCTATATTGCATGTTCTCCCACTTAGAAATCATGGAGGGGTCTGAAATTTTAATCGAAGGTGCATGTCCACTATGAGACAGATAATCTAAAAAGAAAAATCCAGAAATTACAATGTATGATTCTTTAATGATTTATTTGTGTGATACATCTGCAAATAAGTATTTGAACACCTGAGGAAAAACAATGTTAATATTTGGTACAGTTGCCTCTGTTTGCAATTACATAGGTCAAACGTTTCCTGTAGTTGTTCACCAGGCTTGCACACACTGCAGGAGGACTTTTGGCCCACTCCTCCACACAGATCTTCTCTAGATCAGACAGGCTTCTGGGCCGTCGCTGAGGAACACGGAGTTTCAGCTCGCGATTTTCTATTGGGTTTTGGTCTGGACACTGGCTAGGCCACGCCAGAACCTAGATATGCTTCTTATGGAGCCAGTCCTTGGTTTTCCTGGCTGTGTGCTTCAGGTCATTGTCATGTTGAAAAACCCAGCCACGACCCATCTTCAATGCTCTGATTGAGGGAAAGAGGTTGTTCCCCAAAATCTCACAAATACATGGCCGTGTTCATCCTTTCCTTAATACATTGCAGTCGTCCTGTCCCACGTGCAGAAAAAACAACCCCAAAGAGAGATGCTTCCACCCCCATGCTTCACAGTAGGGATGTTGTTATTGGGATGGAACTCATCATTCGTCTTCCTCCAAACACAGTTAGTGGAATTATGACCAAAAAGTTTCATTTTGGTCTCAGCTGACCACAAAACTTTCTTCCATGAGTCCTCTGTATCATTCAAACGGTGATTGGCAAACTTAAGACGGGCCTTGATATGTGCTGGTTTAAGCAGGGGATCCTGCTTGATTTCAAACCATGACATTTTAGTGTATTACCAACAGTCACCTTGGAAACGGTGGTCCCAGCTCTTTTCAGGTCATTGACCAAATCCTGTCGTGTAGTCCTGGGCTGATTACTCACCTTTCTAAGGATCATTGAGACCCTGTGACATGATATTTTGCTTCTTCCATTTTCTCAAGATTGCTCTAACAGTGGACATTTTTCCACGAAGCTGCTCGGCAACGTATCCGTAGCCCTTTCCAGCCATGTGGAAATGTACAATTTTGTGTCTGGTGTCTTTGCAAAGCAAAGTATTTCTTCATTGGAGTCAGAAGCAGTTACGTAATAATATTTAGAATTATTTCTCCATTAACCTCCTGTTTATCCTACATTTCCTTAAATCCTAAAATCATCTAATTGATCACCCTTTCGGCTTATTACTCGGAGGAAAATATAGCACTAACTAATTGTAATCTTCTGGATCAGAGAACAGGTCTGGAAGAGAAGTCATAACATCATCGTTGTGGTCAACAATATCACTGTCATTAACCTGTTGTACCAATAGTGGATATATTTCTGCCAATTTTGAATTTGTCAGGGCAATAGCAGTGGTTATAAGTTGGTTAAGTGATGCCTTTATGCAGGGAATACAACAGCATCCACACAATGCAAGAATAGCTGCAAACAGCGATAGAAACGAGGACAGAGAACACCAAATTTTTAGATTTTTTTTTCCCCACCACTCAGACCTGGCTGATGTGTTTACACCAGAGTGCTCCTTCATCTTGTGGTTCAGGGTGCGGAGGCCTTGAATGGCCCTTGTGCATGACCCATCAGGTGCTGTGATATTTGGAATAAACAACACTGGTCACCGAACATTGAGCAGTCGCCACCCTTCTCGGCCGGGAGCATGTCGACCGCTATGCAGTTCTGGAACGTCATGAGTGAGGTTGCAGCTGGTTGCTCCCTTATGGCAATAAAGCCTGCTTCCGTATAATTACCTAGTTTCTGTACATTGTAATGTATGCAGTTGATTCTGTCAACATTTTTATTCGGGGTTATCCATAACAAGATGGATTCCCATCCTGCAACAATCTCGTTAACCAACTTATACTCATCTGGTATGCCTTTGGGATGCCATTTGCATCAATGTATGTCAGATCTCCCCTTCGCCTTCGGGACAACTCATGGGGAAGTCCAAAGGTGGATGCGGCCAATTGTACATCCTCTGCTTTGGATGGAAACACAGTCACAGATAAGAGCAATGATACCAGTGCACACGTTCCTGCTGCATTTATCAGTGTGTCATACAACTTTTGACCAACACACCACCACAACACATCGCTGCATGGGAGCAGTGGGGCAGTTTGCAGATGGATATCATGACACCATGTTTTGTTGAGACTTCCCACCTTAAAATCTGTCCCTGTAAAGCTAACACAGGAGAAATTAGCCAATGCAACATTAGTAGAAAATATCAGTTCATCATTTACTGCCTTAGTTGTTGGATAAACACTTTTCCATTTCTGACAAGTCGTGTTAGGAGTTGTTTTAGTCATTACCTCCAGGGTACATTGTGTTGGGATTTCTGTTGGAATGACACGCATTAGTGGCCTCGGGCCCATGCATGTGATGTAACTATAGTTTACCTACATTAATAACAACCAGTTTTGTTTCCTATTTGTAAAAAAAAAAAAAAAAATCATAATAATGAAAAAATGTTCCTCAGGCTTTTTCGGTTAAAATACTCCCTCCATAGTATATGTACTCTTTTGTATGGCATTCTGGTTTAAGGTAGCATTAAATTGGCAAATGGTGAGAAGGAAGTGCGGGTTTCATTTAGCATAAGCCCAAAGATGGAATCCCCAGCAATTAGACTCTGCCAAGGAATTGAAAAAGTGCTGAACTGCTTCACTGGGAGGCACACATGGAGTCCTCCTCTCATGCCTCCCGTGTAGTTGTTTACCAAAGTTATTTGAAATGAGGTTGTGCCTCTTTATCTTATGTGTGGTAGGCATAGTTGACTGAGTATAATTATTGGTTCTGTTGTTATGTATTTTTGTCAGCTTTACAGGTGTCCAAAAGTAGCGTATGAACAAAAATATCATTCCGGCTGTCAATGTAGCAGCCCAACATGCTATCATATTATTTAGCCATTTTGAAGTCATGTCAACCAAGTCACCCCTAAATGAGTCAAGTGTCTTTTAAATCTTCACCAGCCTTCAGGTATTTTCAGATACTATAAATCTGCACCCACCGTATGCTGGTCTTTGCTCACCTTTCCCTTTGGGTGACTCAGCTGAGATGACCTTTTACAGTGTGTAAGGTTTATCCACGTGTTTCTTTCTGCTATTTTGTCCATGTCATTCAGCTCTTGCTCAGTCTCTGCCAGTGTTCAATGAAAATAACGAATAGTGTTTTCATCCAACCCCCAACAGCAAAATTTCACTGTTTAGTCACCATTATGACAGCAGTCTCACTCCCATGTGTAACCGGACTACAACGGCCTTGGCAGTGGGAATGAGAACAGCTATCTTACAAGTGGCCAATAAAAATAAATTAGTTTTGTTTGTGTTAACAATGGTTTCAAAAGCAATAACTTTCCTCCAATCAACAAATGAATTCAAGTACACCTTTTTGCAATTTTTTAAGCTGTTTGGGGTTCTTAATAACTCCTGAAAGGAACCCACTTGTGTGTTTTTTTTTTATCATTCATCTATCTCTCATTGTGTGGAAATTATTGGTAATTTGTGTGGTCTCCCAAACAGTGTTTTGAATGTAATGAGACCCTTATGTGCTTGTAATTTATGTATAGTTAGACTAAATCTATCATTGTGTCCAAATTTCCCCTACGTGTGATTGTGAGTGCGGCTGTTTGTCTCCATGTGACCTGCAATTGGCTGGTAACCAGGTCAGGGTGTACCTTGCCTCCTGCCCGTTGAGAGCTGGGATAGGCTCCAGCCCTCCGCGCGACCCTTGTGAGGATAAGCGGCTAAGAAAATGGATGGAGGGATGAATGGATGTGTAGCTTGAGGAAACTGACCACATTTTGTAAACACATTTCCTTATGGATTATGTCACACGCAGATCAAACAAGCCCTACAAAAAAAAAAGTTTTTTTGCATACAAGTTAAATCCATGGATCAAGTAATGCCTTTGTACCAGGGCTACCATTACCCCTGTTGAGACCTGAGACTTCCCGTGGCTCAAGATTGCCGCCCACTTAAAAAATGTTATTGGTAGAATTTTTTTGTATCTGTGCTGACATAATTCCCATTTTGTAATGTAGTACCTTATTTTTTCCACATTTTTAGTTCTGCTGGTAAGCTTTGTTGTTGCATTTTGTTTAACACATTATCTCAAAGTATGTCTTCATTTGTTACATGGTCAGCTAATCCCATAAAGGTTTTGCTGCTTCTTTTGCTGTTTTATCTGTAAATCCATTTCCTAATGATTCTTTGTCTGTATTTGATGTGTGTACTGCACATTTACATATGGCTATTTCTTTTGGTAATTGAACTGCTATGAGCAAGTTTTGTAGTAGCTCTGCACTGTGTTCTCACTGTGTTCCCTGTAGTTGTCGCTATTCCTCTATTTTTCCAGTATTGTCTGTGTAGCTTGTGATACCACCGTGAATACAGCAGCAAACGTATGGGACAACATAAAAAGTTGCATTTTGGGAGCATTAGTTGTGACATTTTTGATGGGGAGATGGCTGCTCTCTTCCTCATCTGCGGCCACAATTAAATGTTTCGCATAAAGCTCCATAAATTTCTCCTTTCTCTGTCAGAAAGGTGTCAATTTTCTTTTTCTTACTTTGTAGCACTCTTTCTGCGTGTAGTGCTTGGTTAACGTATTGTTACAGGTTGCCAGTCGGTTTGTCAACGCAATGTTTTTCAATCCATTGTTTTATAGGATTATTTGAATTCACATGAAGAGCATTTTTTTGCCCTTGATACACACTCCCTGGAGTGTGATATTCAGGAGTGCCACTATTTGCTTTTAAACATGCATTTATTCCAATTCTATATTCTTCAAATGGTTCATTATTGTTTTATTTTGCTCTTCCAATGGCACAAAACATTGCTTTTTTTTTTTTTTAAATCTAGTAGAAGTGCGCGATATTAACCCTTGAACTCCCTGCTGCTGTGAGAAAGTACTTTGTTGTCATCCAAATTTGTTGTACTTCCACATCATTTCAGTGGTAAGATTTTCTCAAGTCTTCCGTTCCCTGGGCGAATTATGTTACATCAACTTTATGAGATGTGATACCTTTTATGGCTGTTTTCACATCATCTTGAGTCCAGCTTTTTTTTGTTGTTGTTGTTGTTTTTTTTTTGTGTGTGTGTGTTTCTCTTATTTTATCCTGCAGGTTAACTATATATATTTTTTGTGTGTATGTTGAGCTGGCCACCAAAGTCATATTGTGTTATCCACAAATTTAGATGTTTTGTTTTAGTCGGACATTTGCTTTCTACAAACTTCTAGTCCTTACACATCATTTTTTTTTTCAGATGTTGTGTTTAAACTATTTTGCTATTTATCAACTATTATGCTATTTCGTTTTCCCCTGTTGGAGTCAGTGGTTCACCTAGGGTGACTATACTGACTTCCCCCTGAACAGGGTGACAATTACGTTCCGTTTGAGGTAATTCTCAAGCTTCTACCACAAGTGGCGGAGAATTCTTACCTCTGCATCCTCAAACAATTGTCACTCAATTTCCTGTTCAAATGAGGTAGCAAACCTCCACTCACACTTTTACACATGCACACGTTTCACGGAGCTCACATACAAGACACACCTTGCCCTTTACTCAGTTTTATAGACTAATTAGTCGACTCGATAGTGACTAGTATTCTCGAGGTTTGGTTCTGCCGCAGTCACCCAGACGCGCATTCACTCATTCCTCATGAGTGTGGGAGTTTCTTACTCACCAGAGATGTGTTCACTTCCTTCTCGTCAACCTTCAGCCTCCAGGCGCAAAGTCGAGGCCCAGTCCCGGAAAGGGTCTCAAGTGCCGTGGCCACGGTCTTTGCCTGGACGTCGACTCGGCCCCTGGACACCTCAGGTATCTTGAGATCCGGCTCGAAGGACCAAGTAGATGTCAGGTTCACCAATCAGACATTCATTAAATAGGACAAAAAAAGGAAGCAAAGACACCAGTTCAAGTCTCGCGAGGAGAGAGGAGAGGAACTGTCTCGTACAATTCACCACTGCACTCTCTGATTATCCTCTCCTCAGCACCTCTATTTATTTAGTTTTGTGACGCCCCTTATTTACATGGATGTTACAATAAGGAGACGACAAGCAAAATTTGAAACAAGGTGTACATGTTTGTTCATGTGTGTGTGCATGTGTGGAAAATTGTTGAATACATGTGTGGTCATCATTTCTTTAACAGGGAGCAGTTCCAACAGTTCTGATGATTAGATGTTTTTGTTCTTGCTATCTCCTGCTAGGAGGCTGCCACGTTATCTAGGGCAGAGCAAAGAATTTCTTTCTTGGAAGCAAATGTATGATAATTATGATCACAATTATTCCTACACATGGATATCGCCAGGACATTGCCTGAAAAACGACATTGGACCATTGCAAAGTAGGTTTGCGATGGAGACGTTCACCTCTGAAAGTTTGTGGTCAGTTCCTGAGCAAACATCTCCAACAATGACACAACCCAGGTCTTACTGTTGTGCATAAGAAACATGATTTGGCCCATTGATTTGCTCATGTACTTTGTGCACTCTTGGGATATTGCTTCTTAAGAACAGGAGAATAGGAGTGTATTGATCCACAAAATAAAACCAGTCGTAAGGGATACTCTCAAACTGAAGGTGTTCTCTCGGATCTTTTTGAATTCTGGACGCTGATGGGTACGCCAAAGCCAAGCAAAATATGCAGTTTGTGGTCACTGAAGCTAAAACTCGGGCACGGAAGGAGTTCGGCGAGGGCATGGAGAAAGACTGAGACAGCTTCATGTAAATTCTGGTCCACCATATGGCATTGCATTCATCAACATTGTGTATAGTGCGGAGGTGGTGATGCTGACCTCAACTCGGGATGTTGTGAGCTGCTAAGCTGAATTCTTTGAAGAACTAATTCAACTGACATGCCTTTCTATGAGGAAGCAGAGTCTGGGGGCTTTGAGGCTGACTCCCCTATTTCCAGAGTTTGCAGTCTCTGAGGTAGTTAAAAACCTCCACTGTGATAGGGCCCTGAGTCTGAATGAGATCCACCCAGATTTCCTAAAGGATCTGTATGATGCTGATGTGTCCTGGCTGACATTGTGTCGACATCGGTGATATTGGCTCTGAAATGGCAAATTGGAGTGGTTGTCCCCTTTTTAAGAAGGGTGACCAGTAGGTGTGTTTGAACTACAGGCGGATCACCTTTCCCAGCCTCGCCAGTGACCTTCTTAGGTTACTGGAGAGGTAATTCCCTCTGGAAGATAAATCACAGATCCAGGAGGAGCAGTGTGGATTTCATCCTGGCCACAAAATCATGGACCAGCTGTACACCCTCAGAAGTGTCCTCAAGTTTGCCCAACCAGTGTACAGTGTGCTTTGTGGACTAGTAGAAGGTATTTGACTGTGTCTCTCAGTGAGTACTGTGAAGATTTATGGGAATAGTTGTGAATATAATTATCATACATCTTCCGGCAGCCGCCTAGCAGGAGATAGCAAGAACAAAAACATCTAATCATCAGAACTGTTGGAACTGCTGCCTGTTAAAGAAATGATGACCACACATGTATTCAACAATTTTCCACACATGCACACACACATGAACAAACATGTACACCTTCTTTCAAACTGTTTTGCTTGTCGTCTCCTTATTGTAACATCCGTGTAAATAAGAGGTGTCTTGAAACTAAATAAATAGAGGTGCTGAGAAGAGGATAATTAGAGAGGGTAGTGGCGAATTGTACGTGACAGTTCCTCTCCTCTCTCCTTGCGAGCTGTCAAACTTGAACTGGTGTCTTTGCTTCCTTTTTGTCCAGTTTAATGAATTTCTAATTGGTATACCTGACAAGGATGCTCCGGAAATATGTGTTATCCCCTAGTAAGGCATGTTCAGTCCCTGTACATATGGTACAGAGTTTTGTCCACATTGCCGGCAATAAGTAATACATTTCTAAGGTGAGGTGGACTATGCCCAAGCCTGCCCTTTGTCATCGATTCTGTTCATTACCTTGATGGACCGAATTTGAAGTCATAGCTGAGGTGTTGAGGGGTTGATTCAGCATTGCGTTTCTGTATTTTGCAGATGATGTGGTTCTGATAGATTGCTCAAGCCGTGATCTTTAACTCTTGTTTGAGCAGCTGGCGTATCTGTTCCAGCATCTATATTATGATTTTATGTGTGACAATAGGTCTCCACTTAGCGTAGTTAGAAGTGCTAGTATGAAAGACGAAATATGAATGTGCTGACGTCATTCCGAACCCCATCTACCTCAGGAACACTTAGATAACATAACAAAAAATATAATATTCTGAAGTTCGCAAATGACACCACAGTCATCGGCCACATCAAAGATGTCGACGAGTCTGCATATCAGAACAGTCATAACTCTTTGCCAGTAGCTCACTCATACACCATGTTCATGTGTTTCTATTATTTCACATCCATCGACATTATCCTCATGTTTTTCTGATGACTTTCCTTGGCAGTTGCTTTCTGGTTCTGCATAGTTAAAAATTCACTTGTATTAAATGCAAAATAAAATGCGAGAACCTCAGCTGCACAAAGTTGCTACCGACCTGAGGTGCACAAACGCAAAGACCGAGTGAAACTCAAAAAGCTGAGCGGAACATGTGCGTTTCAGCATCTTAACAATTGTGGCACAATCTACCGGCAGTCGTTGGTACGTCAAATCCTGGCTCGCAAGACAAAGCAAAAAATTGTCCCAGTAGCGGGTTGTATCTCAAAAAACTCAGATGTTAAACTACCACTGTAATTGACACTTTATATAAATTCACTAGTTTAAACCAAGTTAATCTTAAAATGAAAAGTAAGAGACATGGTTTGGCCCCTGGTTAGAGAATCAGTGTGAAAACAGCCATTTGTCCCATCCCCAGGGATAAAAATGGCCAACGCTTGGATCGCTCTCTCTGGGGACTCTCACTCTCGCTCACACCATGCTCCGGCTCTCTGAGACACTCTTTTGGGCTGTTTGATGCCTTCCTGGATGGTGCTCTGTGTTTAGAGTCTGTCCAAACCTTACCGATCAAGCTGCATGGCTTCACCCTCACCGGGTGACACAGACTCATGAGCAGCCTTGACGGGCAAATATACTTGCCCGCACTCGAAGCAGGCAGAAATGGGGACCACACACCCGCTTCAAACTTTCTATGAGTATCTGTTCCCTCAGGCTGAACCTAGAAGCTCGACCCACCTGCCTCATCCTAGGTCAACACTACTAGTGCAATCTTGCAGCCTACTAAAAGTACAGATTGGTCCATATTTTGGTTGAATTAATGAGAACAACGAATCCGACTATGCCTCTGGCGACCCGACGCTCACTGACCCCCTTTATGTCACAACTCGGCTTCGTAAATTGACTTATTGTAGCAAGCCTTCAAGGATTATGAGATTGATCAACAATTAATAAAAATATGGGTTAGGTTAGTCATCATGTTTCATAAATGTTATTGACCAGAAAACAAGTGATGTGGTGGCCGATAAGTCAAAAGATAGAGTTACAAGTGTAACCAAAAAGTTACGTCAAACCGTAAGCGACACACGGGTCCCTTCCTGAAAGATTATCCATTCCAAATTAATTATATTTTATTTGATCTGGTAATTGCTATACTCATGTATAGAAATTAACAACAGAATTGTATTTGTTTTACCGTTAGACCTTCTACACTTGTACATTCTAAATATAAAATATTTTTCGAATTAATTTCAAAATAATTAACTCCACCGCTCCCTCCACAAATAAGAAAATTATTTGACACTGTAACATTACTTGAACTCAAATAGCTGGACTCTCCAAATTTTGTTGTGCTGGTGTTTGCATCCTGATTCTTCTTGTACGCTCTGTGCCTTGGTCCTATACCCTAAAACGATTTTCCGTCTGACTGCAATTTCAATAAACATCAGAATGATTAAACAAGTAATAATAATAATAAAGTATTTCAAATTCCCCAATTGGACAGCAAAACCTTTCCAGCAGGAAAAAAAAACCTCTTTCTCCACATCTCTCTGCAGACGTTTTGTTAGTTTGTATTTGTTCAATTGGATTTTCAACCACACAGCCCAAGAAACACTGTAAAGTGGAATGGAAAGCAGAAGAGGATGATGTTGATGGAATTAAAGCTCCAAATAATTGAAAAATATTAACTGGGTTGATGAGTGAGGGAGTGACTTGGTATGACATTAACCATATTGTAAGGCCCTCAGTAAAAGGCAATGAGGAAAAAGAGTCACAACTTGGTTTTAGTCGGTTTTTATTCAATACTTCGGCAGCACACACCAAACTCACAATGAGCTGCTGCTCGACCACACATCTCCCACCTAGTCTACCCTCCACTCTTAAAGGGGTTCACTCAAAGTTACAGATAATACAAGATGTACAATTCTCAAGCAGAAGGAATGCATCAAGTCAATAACACCAGCCATGGGGGTGAAAATTGTTTTGAAGCTACAGAGTTGAGGAGAAGCTCATTTCTTGGGAATTAAAGGAGCATCAGATGCAGTGAAATAAGAGGTGTAGAGTCAGAGTTCTGACGAGAAGCAGATTATCCCTATCATCGAGACAAAGGAAGTGTGGAAGAAAGTGTCAGACTTTGTGAAGAAACATCCAAAAAAAGTTGCAACTGGTTGTGCATTAGTGCTACATAATGACACGTGCCTTGAACATTTCAGAAAGGGTCAATCAGAATCAGATTTAATGGCCTATATGTAACAACACACAAGGAATTTTTCCCCAAGAGGTCTGTGCCGCCCTGGTATGGCATTCATGTTGAGTACTAAGGACAACAAACAAACAAGAATGAAGAACAATACACATTCAATTAATAGCAACTATTCCTTATAAGAGTCACAGTTGTGCAAGATGAAGAGTTCTCTAGCATTTAGAGCAGTTTACAGTCCGTGAATGCCCCACATTATGTTAAGCCTATACAGAGTGCCCTGACCCATTTGCTGTTTACCGTTATAATCAAATGCAATGACAATTGTGAAAAGGGAGCAGTTTAAAATGAAGAATCGTGTGATAGTTTATAGTACATAATACTCATACTGAGTGGACCA
This sequence comes from Syngnathoides biaculeatus, assembly GCF_019802595.1. Classification (NCBI taxonomy): domain Eukaryota; kingdom Metazoa; phylum Chordata; class Actinopteri; order Syngnathiformes; family Syngnathidae; genus Syngnathoides; species Syngnathoides biaculeatus. The sequence continues at coordinate 1,944,823 of NC_084654.1, read as the reverse complement.
GCAGAATGTGAGGGTGTGTCCCAAAAATGGCACAAGGCAGAAAATAGTAGGTTCGGTGATCTAGAATTTAATGACTTAATTGCAAAGAAGGAAAAAAACTATTTGAATGCCTGCTAGTTTCGATTTGAATTAATCAGTAGCACCTACCCGATGGAAGGAGCTGGAAGAGCTGGAAGAGCTGGTGGCCAGGAAATGGAGGGTCCGAAAAGATCCTGCTACTCTGGTCCTAGTTCGAGTGGCGTGCAAGTCTTCATGGGTGGGTAGGGTGGTGCCGACAATCCGTTCAGCTGTTTTGATTGTCCATTGCAGTCAGAATTTCTCCTTTTAGTGGAAGCCCCCAAACCTGTCAGTGATGGAGGTACACAGTACTGATTCGATGACCTCTGTGTAGAACTGTATCAGCAGCTCTTGTGACAGGCTCTGCTTCCTAAGAAGCCGGAGGAAGTACACCATTTTCTGGATGGTTTTGAGGATGGAGTTGTTGTTTGCCTCCCAATTCAGGTCCTATGAGACTCTAATTCTCAAGAACTTTACGATCTCGACAGTTGACACAAGACAGTTGAACAGTGTGAAGGGCAGCTGTGGTGAAGGATGGCTCCTGAAGTCCACAATCATTTCTACAATCTTCAGAGTGTTCAACACCAGGTTGTGTTGGCCACACAAATGCTCCAATTTCACCACTTCCTGTTGATACACAGACTCATTGCCGTCTTTGATGAGGCCAATGACTGGTGTCTGTGAACTTCAGAAGTTTGACAGCTGGGTGCCTTGAGGTGCAGTCATTTGTTGAGAGTGAGAAGAGCAGAGGGAAAAAGACACAACTTTGGGGTGCCCCTGTGCTGATAGTACATGTGGATGCAGTGGTGTTCCCAGCCTCACCTGCTGTGTCCTGCCTGTCTGGAAGTTCAAGATCCATTGGCAGATCGTAGGTGAGACGCTGAGGTGGAGAAGCTTGGAGGAGAGGAGTTCAGGGATGATGGTGTTAAACTCAGAGCTGAAGTCCACGAACAGGATGCTCACATTGGTTCAAGATGTTCAAGGATAAAGTGCAGACATTTGTTGACAGCATCACCGCAGACCTGTTAGCCTGATAGGCAAACTGTAGTTTGTCCAGCTGGGGCAATCTCACGCACTTAAGGTGATCCAGTAAAAGGCATTCAAAGGACTTCATGACTACATTTGTCAAGGCCTCTAGTCATGAAGGTTTGAGACTGCTTCTTTTTTTGGGCCTGTTATGAAGGTTGAACGTTATAAAGCAGGGTTCACCAATGCGGTGCCATCAGGCGAATGGTTGCCTGCGTGGACCATATAAGGCGCCCGCGGGGTATGTTCTAAAAATACCATAGGCCACGAATTACTATTATTTGTGCTTCAACTTCTGAATCTGACTTGCTTACGTGAATTAAAATTTTAAGATGCCTGTAATGTCATATACTACAATAAATTAAAACAAAAATATTTCATGTACATGTAATGAATTGAGTCTGAAATTTGCCGCAAACAGGTCACGTAGCCCTTCATATGATCGGTGCTCACGACGTAGCCCTCAGCCTCAAAAAGGTTGCTGAACCCTGTTCTAGAGACTTCTTGAATATCTTTGTGAAGACAAGAGCAAGTTGGTCTGCTCAGATTTTGAGACAGGATGGGGACACAAGGTCTGGGCCCGGTGCTTTGTTGATCGTTTGTTGTTTGAAGATCTGCCTCACGTACCGTTCATGTATGCTAAATTGTGGAAATGGATATGTTGAAATGGACGGTGGTGAGTGTGTGGAGGGAAAGAGTCTTTTTCAAATCTGCAGTAAAAGCTGTTCAGGTTTTCTGCTAGCTCACTGTTGTTGTCTACTGAGGGGGTTCGTCACTTGTTATCAGTGAGTGATTGTAATCTGTGCCAGACTGATTTGGTGTCATTAGCGCCAAGATATTTTTCCAGTTTTGCTGCATAATCCCTCTATGCAATGTTAATTTCTTTCATCAGGTGGTTTCTAGTGCGATTGTAGAGGGCCCTATTCCCACTACGATATACGACCTCTTTAGCCTGGCGGATTTGCCTTTTTTTGGAAGTAAACCATGGCTTGTTATTTAACATGTGAAAAGTTTTTTGGTACACACACCTCACAGAATCTGAGTGTTAACAATATATGTGAATTCATCTGAAGTTTGAAAGACACACCAGTCTGTGCAGTCAAAACAGCTTTGAAGTTTTAATTTTGCCTTGTTGGTCCACTTTTTAACCGAATTTACCAAAGGTTTTGCACATTTAAGTAGTTGCCTGTATGTAGGTATGAGGGTATTTCTCAACATGAATGTCGCACCAGGGCGGCATCGACTATCTTGTGTTTTGTTTCATACTTGGCCATTTAATCTGATTCTAAAGTAGTTTAAGCAGTGATCAGAGGATCACAAGGGTCTGAGGGGAATTGTGTGATATTTGTCTTTAATTGTGGTATAACAATGGTCTACAGTGTTATTTTCCCTTGTCGAATATTTTATGTGCTGCTTACACAGTATTTAGGGATCTGGTGATTAAGTTTAGCGCTGTTAAAATCTCGGAAAATTAGGGGTGATTTTGGGTGTTTTTGCTCAATCTTGTTTACCAGCTCTCCAAGCGTTAGCTACGAGAATGAAAGAGACGAATTCACGCGGCAAGTAAAACTGCTGACAGTTCAAGACTGACTCCAATAGTGGGCTGCAGTGTCTGCTTGGCTGTGTAATGTCTGTGCAGCATTTCTCATTGATATAGAAGCATATTCCACTGCCTTTCGATTTCCGCACTAGCTCCTTGATGTGCTCCACCCAATAAAGAAGAAAGCCAGGTAACATAATGGTTCTGTAAGGAACACGTCCACAAAGCCAATTCTCAGTGAAGCACAGGGCGGCAGAACATCCAAAGTCTTTGCAGGTCTTGATCAGAAGTTGAAGTTCACCCATTTTGTTTTTTTGAACTAGTGTACTGCCTTGCGAGCCTCTTTGTTGTCTTTGATCCGAAGAGAGAGTGTCAACGATTAACTCTGGGAAAAGATTCACTGAATTGGTGAGAGTTGTCGAAAAAAAAAAAAAGTCCGGAGAAGAATCTCTGATGGTGAGCAAGTCATTTTTTGTGTGCTTGAGTCCCAAGACGATGGAAAAACACAAACGTAAACAAAACTAGTTAGCACATACAGAAGGCAGCCAAAATGGTAGGCGCCATCTTGAAACCTTCAAGAACTGCCTAACCAGACCTCCTTGGATATGTATTTTTTAAAATGGCTGTATGGTGACACAAGAATGACATGGAAAAAAATGCAAAAACTGTAAAAGAAAAGACCCGAAGATAATTAAGCAAAACTAGATTTGAAAAAATGTCAACAGAAACAATTTAATTCATTCATTAAGTGTACAGTTGTATTAAAAGTGTAGCTAAGTGAAATGATACACATTAAGTTAAGCAAAAGTTAAAGAAACACAAATTTGTTTAAAATTAGAACAGACATAATGTGTAAAGAAGAGAGTTAGTGGTTGGTGAAATAGAACCACCTCTCTAACATCCTCCATCTGCTTTCTCCACCCTCCATCTTCTATTACTCGTCTCATCTCCAAGGTTAAGTACACTTCATCAAGGCATTTCCTTTATTTCCATTCCCTTTTTTTGTTTTTATGCAATATTTGTTCTTAATAAAATACAGTTTTCTGATTGAACGACAAAAAAAGGAGATGTCATTTTGAGTCTGAAACAGATTAATAACATGTACATTAATTTCAATGGGGGAATTCACTTTGACAGAAGACAAACCTGAAGGTAAGAGCTCAATCATGGGACAAATTAAACCCATATGCCAACGTCTATATATAAGGTAGTATATAAGGTATTAGAAGTATTCTCCCCACCAACTCACATCGTCCCGAGTTGAGGTCAGCAACTTCCCATCCTCACTCTCCATAGTGTTGATTGTGCACTGCTTCTCTCTTCTGAAACGCTGGAAGGGGGAACAGAATTTCCTCGAAGCCATCAGGAAGTTTTTGTCCATGGCCTCACCTAACTCATCCAATGCCCGTATTTTTGCTTCAGCTACAACAAAGCTGCATTATGCTTGGCCAGTTGATACCCATCAGCTGCCTCAGCAATCCCACACTCCAAAAAGGTGCTTCAGCTTGACAGCATCCCTCACCACTTGTGTCCACCAACAGGTTTGGGGAGGCTGCCACAACATACCCCAACCACCTTATGGCTACAGGTCCAGTCTGCTGCCTCAGCAATGGAGGCATGAAACATGGTCCCCTCGGACTCAACGTCCCCCGGATCCCACGGAACATAAGCAAAGTTCTTTCGGAGGTGGGAGTTGAAACTCTAACAGATTCTGCCAGATGTTCCCAGCAGACCCTCACAATACGTTTGGGTCTCCCATGTCGGACCGGCATCTCCCCCAACCGTCGGAGCCAAAGCATCACCACGTCCAGTTGACAGCTCCGCCCCTTTCTTCACCCAAGTGTCCAAAGCATACGGTTGCAAATCCAATGACACGATTACAAAGTCGATCATTGAACTGTCACTTAGGGTGTTGTGGTGCCAAGTGCTTGTGTAGACACATTTATGCTTGAATTTGGTGTTCGTTATGGACAATCCATGGTGAGTATTTCACTGTGCATGAAAATTTACACAACCAAGGGAGAACATGCAACTCCATACAGGAAGGGGCGGGATTTGAACACCGGTCCTCAGAACTGTGAAGCAAATGCTATAATCAGCTGAAAACCATGCCATATATATAGAGCTATGCAGGGACTCCTTGGTCTGCGACCAAGATCTGTTTCTACACTAGTGACATCCGAATTTCCGTGTAAATCGGATTTCAACAATAAAGTAAAAAATTACGTTGACTGGTGGGATTGGCTCTACCACTCCTGGGACCCTTGTGAGGATAAGCAGCTCAGAAAATGGGTGGGTGTGGGGACTTCTTACAAACAAATAAAAGACTTAAAAATATAATAAAATGCTGTACTTGCCATTACTGTGAGAGGTGGATGACGAAGAATGAAAGGAGGCCGTGCTTAGTTATTGCATTTGTAGGTAGCTCTTGCTAACAGTTAATTCCTCCTCAGCATCATTACATTTCTGCTCTTTCAAAGTTAGGAATATACAACATGCCTTTTCCCTTTATGAACATTATTCTGATATTAACCCTACATGGATTCTGATCCTCAATCCATAACGTAAGTATCTTTTACGCATCTTGGGAATAATCGAAGAACATTGCTTTGATTTATTTATTTTTTTCTTGGTGAAAAAGTTACCTCGTGATCAATGTACACATCATGGGGCAAAACCCTTCAGTGTGCTAAAATACGGGCTCTGTCCTTAATAATACTGTCATGGTACTTGTCTTGGCTGTGCCGGTCCACGACACGGCACACACTGGCAGCAATCAGTGAGGCGCACACCTGCGGCTCGTTCCCCGTAATTATGACTGATACAAATAAGTCTCCTCGTACACTCTGGCCTTTGCCAGATCATTGCCTCATGCCTCGTACCCGCAATCTCTTGATTTCGTTCCTGACCTCCCGTGTACTGATCCCCAACAATGGACTGAATAAAAATGTTTCCCAAACCGCCTCTAAGTCTCCTGAGTCGTGCATTTGGGTCCAACCCCGTGTTCTTGTCGAGACAGAACGATCTGGCCATAACATGGACTCAGCCGACTCAGCTGTTATCCGTCAGTCCCTGCAGATCCAAGGCAGACGTATTGCCGAGCAAGAAGCCGCTCTCTAGGTGACTAATCACAGGTTACAGGAGATATGTGCTCAGCTGGACTAGTGGTTCTCGTCCTGTACAGTGCTGCCAACGCCAGTCCGACAACAGCTTCCACTGCCACAAGTCCATCAGCGCCCGCTCCCTGCCTGTCATGGATGCCCAGCGGACCATGTGGATACACGGGTAATATTAAACCCTTCTTCGCCCAGTGTGATCTCCACTTTGAATTGCAGCCCTCCGCCTTCCCCACTCACCATTTCCAGATAGCCTTCATGATATCCGACCTGACGGTGAGAGCAGAGACCTGGGCCACAGCCGAATGGAGCCGTGGTTCCAATACCTGCTGCACCTGGACCTCCTTTGCGTGTGCTATGACACAGGTATTTCAATATGTGTCCCCAGAATGTGAGGCGGTGGCTTCTTTGATCTCACAGAGTTTTTGTATTACGCTATTGAATTACGCATTAGAGCGGCAGAGAGCCGGTGGAACGAGGGAGCGCTCCTCGATGCATTCTTTCAGGGGCTCTCGCCCGGGATTCAAGATCACCTCGTCACAGTGCAACTGGCCACAGACCTGGACTCGCTCCTTGCCTTTGACCTGAGGATCGACCAGAGGCTCACGATACAGGGGAAGGTTGACGCACTACAGGGAGACGCCCGACGGAACCTCGTACCACAGGCTCCAACCGGTCCAGGTTGACGAGACGGAGCCCATGCAAGTCGAGGGGGTCAAGGAGGAGTGGCAACGATGCCGGCAAGAGGATAAATGTTATTTTTGTGGGTGGTTGGGCCACCTTGTGGCTTGTTGTCCTGTCAAGCCACCACAACCCAGACTCAAGGTGTCTACACCGGTGAATGTAAACTACACTGCGGGCAGTTTGACGCAGTCCCTGCTTCAGGTTACTCTAAGCGCAAGTGGACGTTCATGTACGGTTACGGAGTTCATCGACTCTGGGTCAGACGCGAACCACCCGAACCCACGAGTAGTTGACTTATTGAGCTTGGAAACATTTAGGACACAGCAACTCAGGTACGCTTATTCAGCTAAAGGCAAATTTTTGTGCCTAATAACCCACCGTACACGGACGAAGGGGGACCGCTGGTCGCTCCGGTAGTACTCGCAACCGGAATCGGACTTGTCGCTAGTGCCTCCCTGCTTTTCTGACTTAAAAGAAGTATTCTCTGAAGCAAAGGCTAAGTCTCTCCCGCCTCACTGGCCATATGACTGTGCCGTTGAATTACTGCACGGCACCTCACCCCCACGTGGGAGAACTTTTTCTCTTACAGGCCCGGAACACCAAACCATGAGGGACTATATGGAGGAGTCGCTGGCGGGGTCCTTATCCGACCCTCGTCTTCATCAGCCGGAACTGGCTTCTTTTTTGTTAATAAAAAGGACACAACCCTGTGCACCTGCATCGACTACTGGGGCCTAAACAATATCACTGTTAAGAACAGGTATCCCCTTCCCTTTATCACCACGGCCTTCGAGCTACTGCAAGGGGATTGAATCTTCACCAGATTGGATTTACGGAATGCGTACCACCTGGTGCGCATTAGGGAGGGGTACGAGTGGAAGACTGCCTTCAAAACGCCCACGGGCCACTACAAATACCTGGTAATGCCGTTTGGGCCTACCAATGCGCCAGCGGTATTCCAGAATTTCATCAATGATGTTCTGCGTGAAATGCTGAATAAACATGTTTTTGTCTATCTTGACCATATTCTGATTTCTTTTCTAGACAGGGATTCCCACGTCGAGCATGTCCGAGCTGTGCTGCAGCAACTCGTGCGGCACAACCTTGATGTAAAGGAAGAAAAAAAAGTGAATTTCACTGGCATTCCATCACGTTCTTGGGTTTCATTCTAGCTGAGGGGGAAAGTTGCATGGCCCCCAGCAAGGTTGAATCCATTCTTCAGTGGCCCACCCCCACGAACCGCAAGGAGGTTCAGAGGTTCATCGGATTCACGCAAAACCCGAACTACAACATGGTCCGCAAGAGAAATGAGTTTGACACCCCTGCACTACACCATCAGAAAATAATAAAAAAAAAATGTAACAAGTTACTGTGCTTTAATAACTTTGTTACTGCCATTTGTCTTTTCATCCTATATGTGTTTATGAATTAACATCTACTGTATATGCAGTTTTACCCGAACACTGGTATAGACTGAGCAAGAGCTGAATGACATGGACAAAATAGCAGAAAAAAACACATAGTTGCACCTTACACACTGTAAAAGGTAATCTCAGCTGAGTCATCCAAAGGGAAAGGTGAGAAAAGTCCAGCATACGGTGGGTGCAGATTTATAGTATCTGAAAATACCTGAAGGCTGGTGAAGATTTAAAAGACACTTGACTCATTAAGGGGTGACTTGGTCGACATGACTTCAAAATGGCTAAATAATATGATAGCATGTTGGGCTGCAACAAATTGACAGCCGTAAAGATATTTTTGTTCATATGCTATTTTTGGACACCTGTAATGCTGGCAAAAATACATAGCAACAGAACCATTAATTATACTCAGTCATCTATGCCTACCACACATAAGATAAAGACGTGCAACCTAATTTCTAATAACATTGGTAAACAACTGTGCGGGAGTCACCGAGGCATGAGGGGAGGACTCAGTATGTCAATCAGTTAAGCACTTTTTCAATTCCTTGGCAGAGTCTAATTACTGGGGATTCCATCTATGGGCTTATGCTAAAGGAAACCCCCATTTTCTTCTCACCATTTGCCAATTTAATACTACCTTAAACTCGAATGCCATAAAAAATTGTCAGTATACTATGGAGGGAGTTGAAGTATTTTAACCGAAAAATCGTGAGGAACATTTTATTTTACTTTTTTTTACAAATGGGAAACGACTGGTTGTTATTACAGGCATGAGCATTTCACGGAAACGATCGTTCCATTACTGTGTCGTTACCCAGCCTGAGAAAACACGGAACCGAAAGTCCGTTTCCCAGATCTCAGGGCTTACTTTTAATAAAATTCGCCCATGTGTGGCATATAAAACAAGTTCTCAACGAAATACCGCAATCTGTATAAAACGAACCTCCATGAAGCCTTTTATTTTTAATGATCAAAACGCCCAGTTTTGTCAGTGTGGTTTACAAACAGCACAGGTTTCCGCTTCTGCGCTACGCATGCGCAAGGTCAAGTTATTCATATCTGGGTCACTCAAACGCTAGTCAAACATGTCGGTTGCTAAGCGTAAAAGACAAAATGCTCATGCCTGCTAAGGCTTTATTCTGAAGTACATGTAAAAACCGGTTCCCATCAATGGGAACCGAAAAATCGTTTCCCACCATTTCCCAGGACAAAAATCAACGGAACCGAAAGATCGGTTAGCATACTTGCCGAAATCATCATGCCCGTTTTAATGTAGAATGCAGCTAACTGGGTAAACTATAGTTGCATCACATGCGTGGGCCCTTGGCCACTACTATGTGTCATTCCAGCAGAAATCCCAACACAATGTACCCTGGAGGTAATGACTAAAACAACTCCTAACACCACTTGTCAAAAATGGAATAGTGTTCATCCAACAACTGAGGCAGTAAATGATAAATTTATATTTTCTACTTATGTTGCATTGGCTAATTTCTCCTGTGTTAGCTGTACAGGGACAGATTTTAAGGTGGGAAGTCTCACCAAAACAAGGTGTCATGATATCCACCTGCAAACCGCCCCACTGCTCCCATGCAGCGATGTGTTGTGGTGGTGTGTTGGTCAAAAGTTGTATGACACACTGATAAATGCAGCAGGAACGTGTGCACTGGTATCATTGCTCTTATCTGTGACTGTGTTTCCATCCAAAGCAGAGGATGTACAATTGGCCGCATCCACCTTTGGACTTCCCCATGAGTTGTCCCGAAGGCGAAGGGGAGATCTGACATACGTTGATGCAAATGGCATCCCAACTGCATACCAGAAGAGTATAAGTTGGTTAACGAGATTGCTGCAGGATGGGAATCCATCTTGTTATGGATAGTTCTGAATAAAAACGTTAACAGAATAAACTACATACATTACAATGTACAGAAACTAGGTCATTATACGGAAGCAGGCTTTATTGCCATAAGGGAACAACCAGCTGCAACCTTACTCATGGCGTTCAAGCACCGGATAGCAGTCGACATGCTCCTGGCCGAGAAGGGTGGCGACTGCTCAATGTTCGGTGACCAGTGTTGTTTATTCCAAATATCACAGCACCTGATGGGTCACACACAAGGGCCATTCAAGGCCTCCGCACCCTGAACCACAAGATGAAGGACCACTCTGGTGTAAACACATCAGTCAGGTCTGAGTGGTGGGAATAAAAAAAAAGTTTGGCAAATCTAAAAATTTGGTGTTCTCTGTCCAAGTTTCTGTAGCTGTTTGCAGCTGTTCTTGCATTGTGTGGATGCTGTTGTATTCCCTGCACAAAGGCATCACTTAACCAACTCATAACCACTGCTATTGCCCCGACAAATTCAACATTGGCAGAAATATATCCACTATTGGCAAAACAGAGTAATGACAGTGATATTGTTGACCATAAAATAAATAGAGGTGCTGAGGAGAGGATAATCAGAGTGCAGTGGTGAATTGTATGAGACAGTTCCTCTCCTCTCTCCTCGCGAGACTTGAACTGGTGTCTTTGCTTCCTTTTTTGTCCTGTTTAATGAATGTCTGATTGGTGAACCTGACAGGAGGAAAGACAGACAAAGAGGAACATTCAATACACTAAACCTAACGGCTAAGAAGCTAAAGCTAATGGCTAAAAGCAGCGACAAAGATCACAGAAGCCTAAGCCGAAGATGTCAAAGAGCATGTCTTTAAAAGTGCACACAGCTCCCCTACCATTCGACAGAAAACAATTCAGGCTCTGTTGGACCTCGCTGGACCAAATGGGTGCAAAGGTATGAAGATTATACAACTGCAATGGACATTACTGGAGATGCTAGCTTGAAAGCTTTGCTGCAACACATGGCAGGAGGACGTGTATCCGACATCTACGATACACTCACAGCAAACGATGAAGATTATGCCGTTACAAAGCAGAACTTGGCTGGATATTTTTCACCAAAGTCAAATGTTAAGTACCAAGTACAGTGCCCTATGAAAGTATTCGGCCCTCTAGAACCTTTCAACCCTTTGCCACATTTCAGGTTTCAAACATAAAGATATAAAAAAAAATGTCAATCAAAAACAAGTGGGACACAATTGTGAAGTGGATAAAATTTATGGGATATCTTAAACTTTTTTAACAAATAAAAACCTGAGAAGTGGGATGCAATATTATTCGGCCCCTTTACTTTCTGTGCAGCCAACTCACTCCAGAAGTTCAGTGAGGATTTCTGAATAATCCAGTGTTGACTGATGATGATAAACAAAATCCACCTGTGTGTAATCGAGTCTCCTTATAAATGCACCTGCTCTGTGATAGTCTCCGGGTTCTGTTTAAAGAGCAGAGAGCTTCATGAAGACCAAGGAATACACCAGGCAGGTCATACTGTTGTGGAGAGGTTTAAAGTCGGATTTGAATACAAAAATATTTTCCAAGCTTTAAACATCTCAGGGAGCACTGTGCAAGCAATCATATTGATATGGAATCAAATCTACCAAGACCCATCCGTCCCTCTAATTTTTCACCACAAACAAAAAGAAGACTGATCAGGGATGCAGCCAAGAGACCCATGATCACTCTGGATGAACGGCAGGGATCTACAGCGAGGTGCGAGAGTCTGTCCAGAGATCAAAAATCAGTCGTACACTGCACAAATCTGGCCTTTTTGGAACAGTGGCAAGAAGAAAGCCATTTCTCAAAGATATCCATAAAAAGTCTTGTGTAAAGTTTGCCACAAGCCACCTGGGAGACTAGACCAAACATGTGGAAGAAGGTCCTCTGGTCAGATGTAACCAAAATCGAAAAAAAACTTTTTGGCCACAATGGAAATTGATATGTTTGGCGTAAAAGCAACGCAGCTCATCACCCTGAACACACCATCCCCACTGAAAAACATGGTGGTGGAAGACTCATGGTTTGGGCCTGCTTTTCTTCAGCAGAGACAGGGAAGATGGTTAAAATTTATGGGAAGACGAATGGAGCCAAATACAGGACCATTCTGGAAGAAAACCCGTTGGAGTCTGCAGAAGACCTGCGACTGGGATGTAGATTTATCATCCAACAGGACAATGATCCAAAAAATGAAGCCAACTCTACAATAGAATGGTTCACAAATAAACATATCCAGGTGTTAGAATGGCCAAGTCAATGTCTAGACCTGAATCCAATAGAGAATCTGTGGTCAGAGCTGAATACAGCTGTTCGCAAACGCTCTCCATCCAACCTCACTGAGGTCAAGCTGTTTTGCAAGGAAGAATGGTTTACAATTTCAGTCTCTCGATGTGCAAAACTGATAGAGACATACCCCAAGCGGCTTGCAGTTGTAATTGCAGCAAAAGGTGGCATTACAAAGTATTAATGCAAGGGTGCTGAAAAATATGGCACGCCCCACTTTTCAGATTTTTATTTGTTTAAAAAGTTTAAAATACCCATGTTGATTCTTGACCAAAAAATTTCATTTTATATCTTTATGTTTTCAGCTAGAAATGTGGTGAAATGTTGAAAAGTTCAAGGGGGCTAAATACTTTCACAAGGCACTGTATATATCTTCAGAAAGTTCATACAAGAACCAGGAGAGACTCTAGACAAGTATCACACAAGATTAAGAATGTTGGCCAAAAATTGTGTTTGCAGATGTTGTGGCAGAAATCAAATTATACAAACCTGCACATCATCCAGACTACGCAGAAAAGCACAGACTGAACCTTACCAAACACTCGCATTGGTTCTTGACTACGGGAGAACACTAGAACTGTCTGAGATGCAAGTTTCAGGCATAGAACACGCTACAGCAGCTTCAGTCAAAAAAAGTAAGTGTCAAAAGCATAACAGATGGCTGGAATAGTGTTCTACTTTCACCACTCAATGCAGAAATTGTGGAGGTAAATATCCCCATGAAAGGGAATGTCCAGCTAAAAATCGGGAATGTAGAGCCTGTGGTAAACTAAATCACTTTGTGAGACAGTTCCATTCAACATCCAAAGGCACCAGCATAAATCAAAAACAACACAAAGACAAACGTGACTCAAGAAAAGTCCATCACATCAACACTGTAGATGAACACAAAGCACAACTCATCCAGCAGTGAAGATGGATGTGTATATGCAGTGAAAGACAACAAGACCTCAGACCTACCACAGACTGAAATTTTGTTGAATGGCAACAATTTCTCCATTTTAATTGATTTTGGTGCATCAGCAAACTGCATGAGCGAGACAAGTTTTGAAAAACTGATGCCATGTCACCAACTGAGTCCCTCTACAATCAAAATATACCACTTTCTCTCTAATGTCTCATTGCCTGTGAGAGGTGCATTGAAGTGCAATATGGAAAAGGTCCAGAAGGTGGCACAATGCACTTTCTATGTGATTAAAGGTGATTGCTTCAATATTCTGAGTTATAGGACTTCCAAAGCAATAGGCCTAATCAAGAACGTCATGACAGTGTCATGTACACCACAATATTCTACCGTGTCAGATAAGTTTCTTGCAACTCATTCTGAGCTATTTCAAGGAATTGGAAAGCTGAAAGACTATCATGAAAAACTACACTTAAATCCTCATGTCAAACCGACATGTCAACCACATCGATGCGTACCGATCCGCCTCTGCCAGAAAGTTGAAGATGTGCTTCATAAATTGGAGGCAGATGACATACTCGAGGAAGTGACTGGCCCCACTCCATGGGTCTCACCTATTGTTGCAGGTCCCTAGCTGAGAAACCCAGACAAAGTGGAACTCTGTGTTGACATGGAACAAGATAACACCACTTCCACATCACTCCAATCATGGATGACGTGGTACATGAATTAAACGGAGAAACTTGGTTCTCATAATTGGACCTGAGAGGTTAGGATACAATCAGCAAGAATTGAAAGATGGGGACTGAGGCTTCAGCCCTACAACTTCAAAGTAGAATATAAAAAAGGTGCTGATAACACAGCTGACATGACACCCAATCCCGTCGGAGAGAAATAAAAGCACACGCGCAAAAAAAGTGGCTGAGGAGTATATAAACTTTGTTGTGATACATGCAACACCCACAGCCATGACACTCGAAAAGATCAAAACAGAGACAAAGAAAGACTCCATTCTGCAAAAGGTCCGTCAATGGGTCAGACACAACATCTGGCACAAAATTGATCAATCACGCCATGCTGACATATTTAAACAGTTAAAACGTTTGAGCAGTGAACTGACGCCACTGCATGCATCAGACATTATACTACGGGCCACAAGAATAGTGCTTCCAATTGTCCTACAGCATGAAGTCAAACAACTATCCAATGAAGGAGATCAGGACATTGTCAGGACAAAAGCAGTGCTCAGAACCAAGGTATGGTTTCCTGACATTGCTCGCAAAGCAGAAGCCGCAGTATACAATTGTCCTACATGTCAAGTCAACACACCAGTTACACACACTGAGCCACTGAAGATGTCAGCTTTACCAGAAACTCAATGGCACAGCGTTACTGTAGACTTCTTTGGACCTCTTCCAATTGGAGAGTATCTACTCATCATCATTGATGATTACAAATGATACCCAAGACAATCATTCCTGTCATGGACAAAGTATTCTCCATGTTTGGTATTCCTCCAATTCTAAAAACCAACAATGATTCCCGAATTAACACTGACCAGTTTTCCAGTTTTCAATCTATCTCGGATTCCATCATCGCAGGATCACACCAGCCTAAAACCAATGCTACAGCTCAAAGATTAATGCAAACACTGGGCATAGCCATTTGTGTGGCCAACACTCAAGGACTGCACTGGAAGCAACATCTGAATATCTTCAGACGTGAGTACTGATCTACACCTCACAATACAACTGAGAGCTTCCCTGTTGAATTGCTATTCCAACAAAAGATGTTTACGACGATTCCATCTTTTGCCGATGCTGCAAGTAAAAATTCAGATACTCCAGTAAGGGCAAGAGATAACAAGGGTAAAGCCCAAATGAATGATCGTGCAGATTCTCATTGTCAGGCAAAACCACATACACTCACTCTTGGCGACACCGTGCTGCATCGTCAGCCCAAACAGAACAAGGTCAAATCACCATACAACAACATGCCATACACTGTGTCTAAAGTCAGAGGCTCTATAGTGACAGCTTCCAGACATGGACACTCCATCATTAGGAATGCATCACTCTTCAAGAAGGTGGTTCCGGATCTTCTACGCATCCCAATGGATCTTGATGGTGGTAACCATGAGCATAATAGTGCCTCTTAGAGCAGCACATCAACACAAAAACATTCCACACCACAAACACCAAGGTATCCTGCACGTTGTAACAGATGCCCTCCAGCTTACTTGCAGGACTGTGAATGTGACGGATTCATGTTGGTGTCTTTCAATTGTTCTAAAGATGTGTTTCTTCAGAGAGATATTTTTTTTAAGTTCACTGGTGATATTTTGTTTGACCAATGTTCTATGGATTCAAAGTGACAATGCTGAGTGCACGAGTGTTTGAAAAACAGATTTATATTTACATAGGATGAGTGACGTTTACGTACAATTTCCCTTGTTTAACGCTGATATGAAACTTTTGTTTGTGTGGTTGCACTACAATGTTGATTTACTGTTAAAAACCTAAAAAAAAAAAAAGGTACGATCATGACATGACGTTTTGATGTGTAACATTGCCATCTACATGACATATGGGGAATTGGTTTTGGTTTAGAGGAAATATACAGCCAGCATTTAGAGTCGGTGGTCACGTATCACTAAAAGCAGCAGTTAGTGTCCTTAACAGTTCTCAGTCTGAATTCATTAAAACACGAACATTACAGCATCAACCATGATATGGACGAGAAGACAGAAATGGGAAACATGTATGTAACATTACTACAAACAAATAAAAATGCCACTGTTAAATGCAAATTTACCCACTGCTTCATGGCAAAAAAGTTTGCATCGATTTGTTTCAACTGAATGGCAAAGACTATCTTCTCAAGATTGACAATTCTTAAAACTTTCCAGATGTTGTGCAGCTCTCACGCACATTAGCACAGTCTGTCATTACACACATGAGTTTTTTCGCGAGATATGGTATGCCTCAATTCGTCGTCAGTGACAGGGGTCACCAATATGACTGTTGTGAATTCAATGACTTTGCAAAGACTTATAGATTTTGTCACATCACCTCTCATCCCTTGTTTAAAAGGAAGAACTGCCTAAGAATGTCTTAGAGGTGAAAAGAGTATCAGATAGAGTGATGAGGCTGTAAATTGAAATTGTGGGTGTTATGTATAATGTGCTTAGAGGCTATGCCCCAAAGGTAAGATGTGACCTAGAGTTGAAAGAGAAATTCTGGAAGGAACTAGATGAAGTAGTTCTGAACATCCCAGTCAGAGAGAGAGTTGTGATTGGTGCAGATTGTAATGGACATATTGGTGAAGGAAACAGGGGCGATGAAGAAGTGATGGGTAAGTACGGCATCCAGGAAAGGAACTTCGAGAGACAGATGGTGTTGGACTTTGCAAAAAGCATGGAAATGGTAGTGACAGTACTGAACACTTTTTTTTCCAGAAGAGCAATGAACATACAGTGACCTACAAGAGCGGAGGTAGAAGCACACAGGTGGATTATATTCTGTCATGGGTCGCAAACTGCGTTGCATGCGTGCACATATTCTAGAGAACGACACGAACAGAAAAGAAGATACTCAAGCCCACACAGAAACTGAAGTATAAAAAAACGACAAGGCCTCTAGAACCTCTTCAGGAGAAGAAGAGTGTGCACCCGCATCAAGGCCCTGATTTTTGGGTCAGGAAAGGAACAGTCCTCGGAGAAATAGGTCCCAGGTCATTTGTCGACAGGACGGAGGATGGTCAAGTGATAACCTCCACCTCCTTCACAAGTGATTGAGACACTGAGAAGGTCTAGCAGGCCTAGGATACTTTCAAAGAGACTAATAGAAAAACGATAATCTATGAACAGTTGCTTGTTGTACAATGTTACTATATTTTTGACATTTGTTCAGGGTAAAAGTGCTGATTATTTGTTAACAACAGAGTATTCTTACTTCACAAAAGCCAAGGATGAATAATTACTTTTATTTCCAATTGGTGATGTTTGGATGTTAGACAAGTATATTGGGATTCATGGAATTGGTGAAGTTTTCAATGTTGAGGGTAATGTTATACCCTCCTGTTTGGAAAGGTGGTGTTGAGATAAGTATCATGGAAAGGAATCACCACAAGGTGGCAGTGGGACGAATTGCAGACGCTTTACAGTGTCAGATAGATTCAGGGAATTAAGAGTAATGAAGCTGTGCATGGCATGAGTTGAGTTGTTTTACCCAACCCAAGTTCAAGAAATGTTCTTAATTATAAGACCAGAACATTACGCTGTTGTTTTTTTCAAATAACTATTGGCCATCAAATATTTACAGTTCTATGTAAATAAAAAAAGTGAACGAATTATATAAATACTACTATATTAAAAATAACTTAGCTTTTGGATGCAGATATACTTTGCACGATGGCAACAATGAGTAAATTTCTTTCTTGGAGCCGATCAACGATGTTTCTGATCAGATCGGAAATCAAGTTCAAATAAAAAACAATGTTATTTAAATGATCAATCTAAATGGCACATATCATAGGGATTCATCAAATTTTGATATTTGTTCCTAAACCTTTTACAGGTCTGGCAGGTAAGGTAATGAATTCATTTTTTAAAATACATTTGCATATATATGTTTGCTCTTTCATTTGAACCATAGAAGGGGATATTACAAACAGAACATATGAAAACAAAATAACTCAACCTGAGGCCTGCACTTTCTGTGGTCCCATCGGCACAGGCACATAAATCTGGGCAGGAGCAGACTACAAAGAAATTATATAGCAGGATGTGAAGAAATGCCAGCAAATACATCCTTCATTTGAGAAAAGATTTCCTTACACAGGCTGTTTGTATCTCCATATTCCCATTCCTGTGCAGTCTGAGTTTCTCATCTACAGTTAGGAGTAAAACTGAATCCCAGATTAGCTGGGATTACTCTTCTTACAAATAGCATATAATCCTATGCTGTCGCACAGTTAGAATAACAAACACCAGGGGTGGCTCAAGCCTCAAACACAATACACATGACAATTCCTGACCCATACAAAGTTGTTTTTTTCTTTTCTGCAATTACAAAAGGCACTGTTAAATTCAGTTATGGTCAAAGTTTATGATTTTAACTTCAATAATTCTGATCATAAATAAATCTCTTTGAAAAAGAGAAAGGATTCTGAAAACCAACATTAAGGGGTAAAAAAAAAAAGCTTGTGGTTCTGATTGCTCAACCGACCCTAAAAATTCCCGCCAACCCTAACATTTTTAATAAATACGTAATAAATATGTCAGGGGCGTGGTTCTCCAGGACCACACATGTATTCGCGGAAGCACAGATTTAAAGGACGACTTTGAAAAAAATAGGCATCGAGCAGTAAAAGTTAGTAGATGAGGGTTCAGTGTTTCTTTTAATGCTGAAATTATCCACAGATTTTACATCAAAACATCTGTAAATTGTAAACCATTTTCAAAAATGCTGCACATTTCTTCTCTCGATCAGACTATTTGGAATTCTGAGGTCGATTCTGGTAAAAAAAAATTTCCAAAGACATCAAACAAAAATTATATAATGTACAATGTTCAGGCCTATAGGTGGCACAGTGGTTCAGCTCGTGAAGCGTTGGCCTCAACGTTCTGAGGACCCGGACCGATCCCGGCCCCTCCTTTGTGGAGTTTGCATGTTCTCCCTGTGCCTACGTGGGTTTTCTCCAGGCACTCCAGTTTCCTCCCACATCCCAAAAACATGCAACAGTAATTAGACACTCTAAATTGCCCCGAGGTGTGATAGTGAGTGTGGCTGTTTGTCTCTATGTGCCCTGCGATTGGGTGCCAGCCAGTTCAGGGTGTACCTCCCCTCCTGACCGTTGACAGCTGGGATAGGATCCAGCACTTCCTGTGACCCTCATGAGGATAAGTGGCAAGGAAAATGGATGGATGTTCAAGCCTATGCAGTTGAGCCAGTATCCACACAGTCGGAACTTGAACATGTTGGACAGGGGAAGTGACACTCACGTCAAAGCACAACAACAGTCCCAAAATATGGAACTTGGCCATTAAATTTGATTCTGATTCTGATTATGTCTGTCTGTTGCTCAAGATGTGCGTGGGTTTTTTTTTTTTTGCTCAGAAGCAGCCTGTGAGGGAGCTGCGAGTCTGTTGGCTGATGTATGTGTATTGGTCAGTGTGTGTGGGGTTTTACATATAGCTGGGTTTTAGAGGCAGAGATGCATTCTTCATAATAATTTCAGCATCGTTTGAAGGTTGATTACTGAACCCTGCATGTCATTAATCCAGGGATCAAGTCCTGCTGCCCGCGCAAATCGAGAATGTATTTGCAAAGGATTCAACATCCTTCGGTTGAAATGCTTCATCGGAGCTGGATTCTGAACACCGCCGGAGACCCTTGTTCTTGAGGCAAATGGTTTTCTTCATGAAATGGCAAAACTTCGTTTCTACACGAAGAATCCAATTGTGGGAACCACGATTCCTTCAAAGAGAGGTACTTTGAACTCCAACAATGGGCATTTCCGACCTGTCAATCAGTCGTACAATGAAAGCCAATCACATAGCCGCATTGGCTTAACCCCTGGCTTGACATGCCCTCTTGCCACATTGTCCCACAAGCAATTCTGGTTGACAGTAGCGTGCGATTGGAAAAGTTAATGTTACAAAGAAAATGGTCCTCAGACGTGCTTGGCAAATGTGCAATTCTGAAGAAAGATATCCTGCTAGGTTACAAGTGCCCGGTTGTTTCATTTTCCAGAGCCTAAAACACAGTGGACGAAGTGTCTGCGATGGATTAAGGCTTGCAGAAGACTGCCTGTACAACCCAATGTTACCAATATCAACAAACACAAGGCTGTATGTTCTAAGGTAAGTGAGGGAGAAGTATCTTCTCTGAGTTTGATTTGATTATTATCAGTGCTTTATACATTGCAGGAGAACAACTTTCACTGTGTTAGTGTCTCACTGACCTGCTGAATGAAGTGTGTAATGTTTTAAGCGGAAGAGCGGGTTAGGGATACGTCAATGCATGATGTCATGCAAGAGAAATGTCTATTTGCCTATTTGTATCACATCAGACTTTTAAGACAGAGCACTGGGTTCGATTACAAACCAAGTCAATTGAATACACTTAATTTTCCCTTATAAAGACTACAAAGATATTACTCGTGATCTTTCCAAGTAAAAAGTACTCACCCTGCTTTACATGCATAGTAAAATTCCACTATTTTATTCTGTTGGCTTTCAATATGAAGTTTATGAGGCGTCAAACTTTTTTGCATCAATCGCCAACATTTCGCTGTAATTCTGACATTGTGTGCTGCTCCGTCCAAAATCTTAATTCCGTGTAAATATCCTTGTTTGAAATTGTTGAGACCTCACTATAGAACTCTGTTAGACAAGTCTGACGCATTTGGCCAAAACATACCCAATATTATCTAGAATACACGATAGAGAACTGACTTCAAACATGTTATGTTCAATCGTCATTTTGGAAGCTTGCGGGACGTGGCTAAGAGGGCAGAGCTTAAGGTCACCATCGGAAAGGTCTATTAGGGGGTCTTGAATTGCATCGTCCACCCAAGTCACTCAGAATTCTATGAACTCATTCGAGCCATGGGAAGATATACCTATCATTTGGACGTTGAGATCGGTGTCCTGTGGGGAGTGGCTTTTAAAAAAACAATTAAACAAAACACAATTTATAATGCAACTAAACAAAGAGAAAGAGGAATGTTATTGCGTAGATCCGTCTGATTTAGACTTTTGTATTTCTTCGTTCAGTAATCAATGTGGTGTGTTTTTCAACATCCTCTCCATTCCACTGACTGAGTGGACCGATAAAATAGGCACGGTCTCAGAAGAAATCACCAGTCACCAATAGATGAACATTGTGAGCATCAGGAAGACATTATTTTTTCATAACTCCACCCTCTGACACCACCCCTCCACACTGTGCATTTAATAAAACACAGGATTTAACTCTTCTCATAGCTACAAACCCCGGTGACTAAGACAAGGTTGACTTTCTGCAAAAACAAGGATGAAAGATCCTAGACGCAATCACCAACATTTGACAACAGTGTGGGAACCCTTCATGGGGCGGGGACAGTCTGGAAAGAGTTCAGCGGAAATGCCTCGCATGAGAATCTCTACAAGTACTCAGACTACCGATAATGATCCGATCATTATACATTCCAGTCCTGAGTTCACTGATCATGATGAAGAGGCTAGCCAATCTTACCCTGCTCCGGGTGCTGATGGCGATGAGGAGGATGCTCAGGCTTTCCTTTCTCCAGCTGTTGACGGCGATGAGGAAGCTACTCAAGATTTCCTCGCCGCAGCTGCAATCGCGGGGGAACTGACCTCTTCAGATACATGCATTCTGATGAGCTGTCCCAAGCTTATCCTTCTACATCGACAAATTGCGACCAGGAAAAGACTGAAGATCACCTCTCCCTTCCCAAAGAAGGTTTGCTGTCTTCACCATTGCTTCTTTCCTCTATGGGGCCCAGGCGATCTCGGCTGGGAAGACCCGCCGTCCACATGGGTGTCCCCTGATGTTATACTATTCCGTGTGTTGAAAAAGTATTCTGAAAAAAATTGTATCAGATGTGAAGTACACCATCCTAGCCATCAGTGTCTAGAAATAGGGGATGATTATCGTCAAGTTGGTTTTAACTCCCTCAATTCTTTGCCCCGACTTCAAAAGGGCCTTGGTCTTCAAACACATGAACAACTAAAATCTTCCTCTTTTCACAGTTTATTGATGGTTCAGGTGGTGAGAGGGCGGTTGGAGGGTGATTAGAGGTTGATTAGGTTGAAAACCAGTTGTGTTTGACCGGAAACTGAGGGGTGCCTTTGGGTTTTTGTGTTTGTTAGTGATTTATTCCTTTTGCTGGGAGGCTTTCTTTGTTCCACACAAGCTCACATGCTGTCTATGAGCAATATGGCCTTCCCTAGCCTTTGACAGGAAGTTTGAAGAGTTGTGTGATTGACATTTCTCTGCCCCCTGCAGGTCTGGAGGGGGGCAGGTGCTCTTCCTGTTAGTTGACTTGACACCTCCCACTTGACATCTCGGTTCTTGAACCCAGAGAGGTGACATGAGTCTTGGATGCTCATTGTCTTTTTCTTTGTTGATGGTTGATGATTACTTTTGTTCTTCTACAGGATTAGAACAATGATGTGTCGTACATCTCTGTGCAGAGTTGTAGAGGGGATTTTGGTGGGGGTTTTCTTTGCTGACCCTCTTTGATCAGATTTGACAGTAGAGACGGAGTAGCTGGGGAAGGTCTTGAAATGTACATCTCTAACGACGCCCTTTTTGTTAGGGTTGACACTGATGACTTGGCCAAGTTTATACTGACTCCTCAAACCATTACGGTCGACCAGCCAGACGATGTCTCCTGTGGCTACATTTCTGTTTGTTATGTGTTACTTACTTCTGATGAATAGACTAGGCCCCGCCAATCGACTCCACTTCCTCCAGAACCGGTCAACTTCAGTTTGAATGGTTCTTAGCCTCTTGTCTGGGTTTCCTTGGAAGCCAAAGCTTCCCTCATCTCCCCTGGGTCTTGTTCTTCCCAGCAGAAGAGAGTTAGGGCTGATGTAGTCTACACAGTCCTCACGGCTTTGAGTTTTGGCATCAATGGGTCTCTCGTTAGCCAGGTTAGCAGTCATGGAGAGGAAGGTTTGGAACTTACTCCATGTGAAGCACCCGTCTCCTCCCAAGTTGTGCAGAGCACATTTCACTGTGCGTACAGCAGCTCCATTCCGGTGAGGGGAATCAGCAGGGTGAAGTTTCCAGCTCCATTCTGTTCCATGCTTTGAGGCTTCGTTCTCAACTTTGGATGTTTCCAGCTTCTTTAGAAAGGCATACCGTTCTTTGAGGCCAGGTCTGGCACCCACAAAGTTTTTTCCTGGGTCTGACCACATTTTCGTTGGATGTCCCCTCAATGCTGTGAATCTCTTGTAGGCCATCAGGAAACCCTCAGATGACTGGTCACTTACGACATCTGAGTGTAGAGCTCGGGATGCCATGCAGCAGAATATTAGCCCCCATACCTTGAGCCTTGCTTTCTTCACCTCATCCTTCACTTCGTAAGGGCCAAACAAATCCACTGATGTGTATTGAAATGGTTTGGCTGGTGTTATCCGCTCGGATGGGAGGTCTCGCATGATTTGTTGGCATTTTTTGCCTTTGGCTTTGCTGCATGTCACACAGCCATTTACAATCTTCTGAGCCAGTCTTCGGACTTTTATAACCCATGCTTTCATCCTCATGCGTAGGAGTGTCCCTGCTATTTCCTCATGGTTTGCATTGTGGGTTTCTTGTGCCAGAAGAGCCAAAATCCATTCATCGCATGGTAAGATTGGTACAGCAGTTTTGCCAATGTTAAAGATCTGAAATCCTGCTCCACAGACCAAGAGTCCAGTCTCTGCATCTTTGTATACAGCCTGTTGAAGGTGGTGTCTTGGAAGGATGCACCCTCTTGGGCTGAAAGGAAGAGGTCTCTCTGTGAATCTTCATACTCACTGATTTTAAGTAGCTGCTTGTTTGGCTCTGAACTTTATCTCTTCCGATGAAAGCCCCTCCCACTTTAGCTTACTTGGTACTGGGGTTTTTGCCAATACTCTTTTCCATTTTGTTGCAGCCCTCCATACCCAGGCAACAACTCTGATCAACTTGGTTAGGCTACTGAACTTCCTGATGTTGATCAGTTCTTTCACTGCAGATCCAGCTGGTAGTCTTTTGGTTTGAGGCTTGGGCTCTTTTCTATCTGCGGTGCCTTGTGGAGCATTATGGTCTTTCTCATCTGTGACTTTTGCTGGATTACTAGCTCCATTAGATGGAGAATCGCATGTGCTTTTCTTCACCTGTGATCAGTGGTCAGTGCTGCTGTGAAGGATTTTCTTTGGAGATTGTTAACCCCTTCCCTGGCGAAGGCAGCAACTTCTTTGGCAGACTTTTTCAGCCACTCTTCCACAGGCCTCTTTAGGAATTGAGGTCCATTCTGCCACACAGAATCCTCTTGGAAGTCCTCTGGAGATGCACCGCTTGTCATAATGTCTGCGACATTGATGTCCCCCTGGATCCACCACCAGTCATCAGTGGATGTGGTCTTCTGAATTTCTCCAACTCTGTTCGCAAAGAAAGTTTGATATCCATAACTGCCTCTTTGGATTGCTCCCAACACAGTTTGACTGTCTGGCAGGTGGAACAATTTTTCAAGTCTCCATTCGACTGTGTTTTCGATGTACTTTCTGAGGCGAACTGTGTACACACCACCACATATTTCAGCTTTGACTGGTACTCCCTTCTGGTCGAGTGGTGTGAGCTTTGCTTTGGACTCGACGAGTCTGACTTCAACGCCCTTTGCCGTCTCCCATGTGAGGTACACCACGGCTTCGTAGCTCTGGTCACTCCCATCAGAGAATGTCACTCCCCACGGTTTTCGTGTCCAGTCCCGTGGTGTGAGGCTTCTGTGGAAGGTAATTTGGCTGAGGCGGATATATTCATCAAATAACTGGATTGCTTCTACCCTCAACTTTTCTGACAATGGCTTGTCCCACGTGTCTCGGATTGTGCTGGTTCCAGCCTCTTGGAAAGCTCTCCTGACTTGAATGGCACCCTTCTGTTTAGCAGGAGCAACAAGACCTGGGTCATAGAGGCTAGCTAATTGGCTTAGCAGTTGTCTTCTAGTCAGTGGCTTTGGAGTGTTTTCTCTCACCTCTTCTTTCAGGAGGTTTTGACCCACTCTCATTTTCTTCCACCTCTCTGAGAAGTTGACTGAAGTCATTGGGTACAGTTTGTCACTTAGGACAAGGTAGCTGACTCCCAGGGCTTTGTCATCTTCTTCTCTCCTTTGATTTGGCAGAATAAGTACTTTACATAATGATGCTCCTGGTGTGGCCATCTCCCTCCCACTTTGGCCTGACCGGACCCAGGGCTTGAGAAAGAATCCACCTGCCTTTAGGATCTCATCAACTCTTCTAGTGTCTTCGTCCAGCTTTTCCAAGTCGTTGTGGGAGGTAAGCACATCATCAACATAAGAATCTTCCTCCAGGATCCTACACTCCTCCACCAGGTGAGTAAACATGGGTAGCTTTGCAGTCTCTCTCATGGCCACCTGTGCAATGCATCCAGCTGGTCAGTCACCAATGTTGACTCGGGTGATAGTATACTCTTCAAGTTCACTGTCTTCGGTGTCTCTCCAAAGAATTTTGTGAAGGTGCATTTCCAGGTCTTCCAGCCACACTGAATTGTACATCTTTTTGATGTCACCAAGTGGTGCTTACACACCTCTTCTGAACCTGTATAGCACTGCACGAATTGGATTGAGGCCCTTTCAACAGGAGATTGCTCATGCTGAGTCCCTTGAACTTCTGGCTGCTGTTCCGGACCAGACGCAAAGGTGTAGTGACAGAGTGCGGGTTTGTGATCATCAGCGTTGACATAGGTGAGGCCTTTCCTGATGATTTCCAGCTCTCTTTCCTCGCTCAGTGTCATCTCCTTGCCTCCTGGCTGGCAAGTTGCCACATCTCCATCCTCCACACTTTGGTTCGCAAGCTGCTCCAATCCTGTCCCATTTCCACCAGTTGATAAATTCTTTATCTGCAACAGTGATTTTGGTTTCAGCTTTGAATCCCTCTATATCACTGAGTTCTTGATATTTCACAGCTGTGGCTCTCATGGACCATGCAAAGTGCGTTTTGGATGTGTGAGCTGCCAAATCCACTTTCTCAAAGAGGACTGGGTGCATTCCACCTACGGTCTTCTCCAGTAGGCCGTCCTATTAGACGAGGTCTCCAAACACCTGCGGTACAAGCCATCCTTCCCAATGACCGATGAGCAGTTTGACTTGCACTGGTATGTGCAGGTCTTCTGAGCTGGCATCTGGAAAGAGCCTCTTCAGTTATTTAGGTTTGACCGTTCTCTGTACTTTGGCTATTTCCTCCAAGCCATAACAGATGAGTTCATGGGTTCTTTCGGTTCCTGCGGCTGTCTTGACCCTCATTCTGAGGTGATATCTTTTTGTCTTTACTTTCAGGGCCATTCCTCCAACACCATGGACAACTAAAGTGATTT
This sequence comes from Syngnathoides biaculeatus, assembly GCF_019802595.1. Classification (NCBI taxonomy): domain Eukaryota; kingdom Metazoa; phylum Chordata; class Actinopteri; order Syngnathiformes; family Syngnathidae; genus Syngnathoides; species Syngnathoides biaculeatus. The sequence goes on along the minus strand of NC_084654.1, from coordinate 1,918,813 downwards.
TTTTTCACTTCTGAGGTTGAGTCTCCTGGCAGCGCTGTGAGTAATGTAATTTGTGTCAGATGCTAAGTCAATCAGCATTCCAATCTTCTGACCTGCATTGGTTGTAACTTCAAGGAGGACAAGGATCACTTGGAGTTCTTTACATGCACTCTGCTCCATCCCAGCAGGCTTGTCAGTGCAGAGTGATCTTGCCGAAGCATTGGTAAAGGCTCTCTTGAATTTTTCTGCCATGTCGGCAGACAGTTCAGACACAAATTGCTGTTGTTCTTCTGTCAGTTTGTGCCTTCTCAGGTTTGGCTTTGATATTGTGTCTGTCTCAGTATTTTTAGTCTCCCCTTTCCAGCACAGGAGGAAGTGATGGTCTCTCCTGCAGTTCTGCTTCCTACACAGGTAAGTGTCTTTGCATTCACTCTCTTCTTCATGAGACTCTCGGCACTTTGTGCAGGTTCCCAGTCTTTCCACAGCACTCAACTTGTCTTTTGGCTTCAGTTCTTTAAACTTTTTGCAGAAGAAATGGTTTTCTTTGTGGCGCTCATCTCCCCCTTTACTTGTGGACCTGGTTGAGCCGTATTTCTTGGAGTCAGCTGACTTTTTGCCCGGCTTCTCACATACTCCAAGCTGCTCAAGCCTCTCCAAGACCTCTTCTTGAGTTTTCAAGTAGTTTAGGAGGCTATCGAAGTGGTTGTCTGGTGTGACTGCATTTGCCGCATTCTCCATGAAGACTAGCCAGTCCCTCTTCATTGTTTCTGGCAGTTTGCTCTCTAGTGATTTAATTACAAGCGGATGGCTCCAGTATTGCCGAGCTATGTGAGGTCATTAAGGGTCTTTTCAACTGATTGGATCATTTAAATCATTTTCCTTGGCTGGTATGACTTTAGAGGAGGGATTTTCTCCAGGTCCTCAATGATCTCCAGGGCTATGGCTGTTTTGTTTCCAAATATGTTTTCCAGCACCTTGAACATGTCCTCTGTGGTCTTGTAGGTGGACAGTCTTAGGTCTCTGCGGATCTTGTCATCAACACTGTCGAGGAGCTGGATCTTTTTGGCTTCCGCTAAGCCAGTTGGCTCACCTTGTCTCTGAAGACTCTCCCAGTCTGTTTTCCATTGATGGAAGTCTCTTTTGGAGCTGTACAATCTGGGTAGATTGGTCGGTTTAATTTTAAGAACAGGCTGCTGGGCTGCAGGCTGTATCTGAAGAGCTCTTCCTCTCAATTCCTCCTCTGCAGTTCTTTGAACCACTAGGAATTTTTTGGCTTCGAGGCTGTTCTTCAGTTTTCTAAAGCCTTTCACTCTGCCATCCAGAAGGATTTTTTCTGCTCCCGGGATCCATTCTTCCCATTCCGTGAAGCTTGCCATCACATTATTGATGAGTTTCTCTGCACCATCCACTTGATGTTCATAGGCAGGCCAATGACAGACAGTATGTAAAAAACGCAAATGCTTCGCTAAAAAGAAATCAGTACCAAAAAGGAGACCCTGGAAAAGGATCACGGAGATTTTCTCCAAAAGAAAGCATGCGTCTCTTACATCAAAAATCTCCAGTGTACCTCTATTCACCCCTGCTGTGACGCAGTTAAGTCACTATATTGAGATGTGCCCCCTCGCTTCCCTCACTAATGAAGGCCCCATAGAGTTTTTTTTTTTTTTTATCCCGGGAGATGGTTCTAAACATTTGGATCTCTCGGATACGCTGCTTTTTCTAGAATTAAAAGGTGACGGATGAGGCAGGTGGCAAGCTATCGACAGCGGAGAGTTCGGGAATCATCGACTACCCTCGCAATACAATTTTCTCTCAAACGGACGTGACTCTAGGCAAGAGATTAATCTCACAATCGAGCGCCACTCATCGTTACTGAGCTATCATAGAGACTGTGCTAAACTGTTTTTTTTAAGATTTAGGTACATTTCTTTGAATCCCTTTTTGGAAACAAAAATTCATCATAGTTTCAATGCAACGTCCTGTTTATTCAAACTGGTTCTTTTATAAGGACCAGCACTTTTCTTATTCCATTCCATACAGCTTTATTACATTCACTACATTTTAATGCATGATCGCAGTATGGACCCAGGACGAGCACAAATAAGGTTAATCTTGAGCACAAACAAAAAAGAGTCACAAATTTACAGAACCCAATGATTAGTGGTAAATGAAAGGGTGGGTGGGTGAAGGGAGTCATTAGACAAAACTTCAACATACCAAGACATGTAGCCTCAGTACACAGAAGAAGGGAAATGTGGAGCGATATTTTCAGGATGTCATGAAAACTACAACACTGTCTTACCATAGAAAAGCAAGCTGAGAGACAAAGGTGAAGAAGTTAAAATCCCATTTGTGTGGACAAAATTCATTCTTATTTCTCAACTTCAAAACCAAAAGCAGTTATTGAAGTGTCATTTTATGTGAGTCACTTCATTGTTAATTCTTAGAACAACTTGATGAGTTTCTACTGAACAGAAGATTAATTATAGAAATGTAACCTTGTTTTTAGGTCCTAAGCACAAACTCAACTACAGTATTTTTCTTCTTTTCCTTTCAGCTTGTCTCTTTGGGGGTCACCACAGTGCGTCATCTTTCTCTACGTGCACCCATCTTCTGCATCGTCCTCTCTCACAGCAACTGCCCTCATGTCTTCCCTTAGAACATCCATCAACGTTCTCTTTGGTCATCCTCTTGCTCTTTTTTCTGGCAGCTCTATCCTCAGCATCCCTCTACCATAATACTCACTCTCTTGCCTCTGGACATGTCCAAACCATCGAAGTCTGGTCTCTCAAATCTTGTCTCCAAAACATCCAACTTTGGCTGTCCCTCTAATGAGCTCATTTCTAATCCTATCCACCTTGCTCACTTCTGAAGAGAACCTCAACATCTTAATTTCTGCCACCTCCAGCTCTGCTTACTGTTGTCTCTTCAGTGCCACCGTCTCTAACCCATACATCATGGCTGGCCACACCACTGTTTTATAAACTTTGCCCTTCATCCCAGCAGAGACTTGTCTGTAACATAGAACACCAGACACCTTCCGCCAACTGTTCCACCCCGTCTGGACCTGTTTCTTCACTTCCTTACCACACTCACCATCGCTCTGGATTGTGGACACCAAGTATTTGAAGTCGCTATCTCTTCTTCCCTGTAGCCTCATTCTTCCCCCTACACCCCTCTCATTCATGCACATATATTCAGTTTTTTTTTTTTTTGGCTCATCTTCATTCCTCTCCTTTCAAGCGCATGACTCCATCTTTCCAATTTTTCTTCCACCTGCTCCTGCTTTCACTGCAGATCACAATATCATCTGTGAATATCATGGTCCAAGGGGATTCCAGTCTAACTTAATCCGTCCGCCTATCCATTACCACAGCAAACCAGAACATATCTAACATATTTCTCCAGGCTACAGACTTACGCAGCACATGCCTGTCAGGGGTGTGACTAGGCCACTGCCATGTGCGCAGCTGCTTCCCGCAGCAGCCCCTCATCTGCACCTCATTGACTCTAATTAGGCAATGTATATAAGCCTTGTGTTTTGCATTGTCTGTTGCCAGTTCGATGTGGTTGACACTGCACCGTAGTGTGTGAGTACGCAAACTTCTTTTAGAGTATCTCCCTCCTTCCAACATTTCTGTGCCACGAGTCAAGTCTTGTTCATGTTTCAAGTTATGCCTCACAATTATCTGACCTCATTTCTGGATATTTGGACTTTGCCTTTTTGCTATGTGTTCTTTTGCGCTTTTGCCTTTTTGGATTGCTGTGTATGACCTCTGCCACAATTAAACGAGCCTCAAAAATCATGATTCAGAGTCCTGCATTTGGGTCCTACCCCTTGCCTCATGCTCGTGACAAAACAAAGTGGCCACTCATGAATCCAGTGGATTCTGACCTAATAAATCTGCGGAACCTGAAGCCCAGTAGGATGAAGACTTTGCTTGACTTCAAGTGCAGAGGTCAAAGAATTTGCGCCCTTCCATCACCGTTTCAAGCATCATTGGGAGCGGAAGAATTCTACGACAAATCATTTGGTCTTGCTGGTTGGAAACGAGTTTAATCGACAGGATCCCGCCTCTTGTTTTTGTTCCAGCACCGCCCAGCTCATAGTGTTCACCTCTCCCTCCAGTTTCGTCAGCACAAGGTCACGGGTGACCAACATTCGCTCATGCGCTCTAGCGGCGGCGTTCAACCAGTGGCCGTCGATTGCTCATGCTTCAGCAAAGCCTAATCCAAGGCCGCACAACATACGGCCGCTGTCTCTCGCTTCAGTTTCATCGGCTTCTGAACAGCAGCCTCTCCCTCTCTCTTAATTCTGTTGCAGCGGCCCGCACGTGCAATCCTCTACGTGTTCATGTCTCATCGGCACCCAGCCCGTGTTGTCCGACACATGCGCAGGTCTCATCTGCGCCCAACCCACACCGTCCAAGAGATTTCATCTTTATGCCTCCCGCTTCACTGTGCCAAAGCCAAACCAAGCAAAATCCGCCTGTAGATCAACTCATTCTATTTTACCCATGTTCCCCAGTTCACCTTCTGGAGGCCGTGTGCACTCTACCACTCTTGTATCCACTCCTACCATGCCTCAATGGCAGCAGGCTGAGGATGCACCTGCTGACCCCCAGGTGCCTCTTGCTCATGCCGCAGTGATGTCTAACCCCCAGCTGTCTCTTCCTCTTGTCTCAGCTCTCAACCACGCTTCGGTGGAGCTTTACCCCCTGCCACCTCTCGCTCTTGTTGCGGCGACACCTGAGCCTGAGCTGGCTCTTGCCCATGCCTCGGCGGTGCCCGAGCTACAGCCGCCTCTCACCCAAGCCTCTGCGTTGCTTGACCAGCGTCTGCAGCCGCCGCCGCTCGATCGACCATGCCTCGCCGGTACTCGATCAGCTTCAGGACCCGTCGCCTCTTAACCATACCTTGGCGGTGCTACAACAGCGTCAGCAGTCGCATCCGCCTGAGTCACCCCAAAGGGACTCTGGTGCTTGGTGTCCGAGCCGACCTCCTGAACTGTTCAGCCAAGGTTTGGGTAGCCTAGATGGCCACCAGACAGACTTGGGTGGGGGGTTGTGCCTTCCTCCAGGCCCCCTTCTGCCTGCCTGTGGTCAATATTTTGTTTGCTTTTTTGTCACCTCTGGAATCTGCACCTTGGGAGGGGGCCCTGTCAGGGGGGTGGCCAGGCCACTGCTCTGTGTGCAGCTGCCTCCGGCAGCAACTCCTCACCTGGGCCTCATTGACGCTAATTAGGACAGGCATATAAGTTTCATTTTGCAGTGTCAGTTGCTACTTCATTGTGGTTGACACTACAGCATTGTATGTGAGTATGCAAACTTCTTGTTATAGTATCTCTCTCGTTGCAGCTTTTCTGTGCGACAAGTCAAGTTGTATTCATGTTTCAAGTTGTACCTTCTAGTTATTGGACCTTATGTCTGGATTTTTGGACTTTGCCTTTTTACTACGTGGTTTTTGTGCTTCTGCCTTTTTTGGATTGCTCATCTGTGTATGACCTCTGCCTTAATTAAACGACCCTCGAAAATCATGTCCCTGCCTCGGAGTCGTGCATTTGGGTCCTACCCCTTGCCATATGGTCATGACCAAACCACAGTTCCTTTCTTGGTACTCTGTCATAGGCTTTCTCCAGATCCCCAAAGACACAATGTAGCTCCTTCTGACCTCTGTACTTTTCCTCTAGCATCCTTAAGGTAAATAATGCATCTGTGGTATTCTTTCTAGACATAAAACTAAACTGTGGCCCAAAGATACTTACTTCTGTCCTGAGTCGAGCCTCCACTACTCTTTCCCATAACTTCATTGTGTGGCCCATCAAATTTATTCCTCTGTAATTCCAACAGCTCTGCACATCGCCTTTGGTTTTAAAAATGGGAAGTGGCATACTTTTCCTCCATTCTTCTGGCATATTCTCTCCCGCTAATATTCTGTTGAGTAACTTGGTCAAAAACCCTCAGCCACCTCTCCAATTTGCTTCTATACCTCTACAGCTATGTCATCAAGACCAACAGTTTTTCCATTTTTCATCCTCTTTTATGCCTTTATAACTCCCCCCCCCCTACTAATCATTGCCACTTCCTGATCCATCACTGTCAGGTTTAAAAGCTTGACTCTCTATTAAAAGAAGGCGAACAGAAAAGGCTTCAAGTTTTACTTGCTGCAAGGGGAGCGACAGGACTTCCCTGCTTCCAACCAACTCCAACTTGTGTCTCCTTGCAGGTTCTTTTTATTCAGTGAATCACATGATGAGTGTGTGTGGTGTGTGTGTGTGTGTGTGTGTGTGTGTGTGTGTGTGTGTGTGTGTGTGTGTGTGAGCGTGTGTGTGTGTGTGTGAGAGAGAGCGTGTCACATCCACTGAAGGCTTGCGACACATAAACTAAGACGTGTCAGACTGTTTGATTGTTTACATTTGTTAGATTGATTTCATCAAGTTCGACTGATTACATCAACACAATGAGTTCAAAGGTACAAGCTTGGTGGTGATGTGTAACCAACTCCAGTTTGAACAAAATGAGAACATATGGATGATTATTTTAACATTTCCCTCCTGTTTATCATTTTGAAAATACGAGTGGGGACATCAGAATGCTGTTGCATTTTCAGAAAGTTCATTTACACTTGAGCGTATAAAAGGCATCAAAAGTTTCCTTTTGCTCGAGCTGCATATAATCAGGGTCATGACGGGCATAGTTCATAGATTTCAAACGTGCGATTATACACATCATGAAAAGGCAGAACAAACCCAGAACAGTAATTACAGATAAGGAAATTCATCATAACAAAATACCAAGGTCCGGCGGTGAACAAGGACCAATAGTAATAAATAATCATCATCATCATCATAAATAAACAGTTGGTGAACATCTTTGGTCATTTCTGAACCCATCATGTGCGGGTACACAGCAGCCCAACCAAGTCTCGTGTAGATATTCTTGGTACTGGAGTCGCGAAACATGTAAGGAGAAAGGCAATGGTTGATGTCGAGATAAACACACAGCCTCCACTGACAGTGGAAGCCATGATTAGAGATGTAACCCTCGCTGGTGATTGGGACAGTCATGCAGACTTTTTCACCCCATGGCATATAAGGGCAAACACAGAAGAGATTCTTTAGCTCTGCTGGTGACAGTCCAGACTCCTTGTCCATTTAAAGTCAGGCCATTGTCCTGCACTCCATTGCTCATGTTTTTCCAAACAACAGTCTTTACATCTTCATCACCATGCAAGTCAGGTTGCACACCCTCTCCAGATCTTGGCTGAGTTGCTTGAATAGCTGCAGTCATCTCAGCAACACCTTGTGTTCACGTCTGGCCAGGGTGTCCTCCTCATCCTTCTTAGGCATGAGCAGCAGCTGGGTGAAGTTAGCTTTGTGCTTCAGCTTCTAGTACTGGTACAGGAAGTCAACTGTCTTGGGTGTCATCTTGAGGTGATGGCCCACTTTCTCGGTGTCCACAAACTGGTAGAAGACCTCCTCCATCTCTTGCAATTTCATCTTGCTGACATTAACACACTTTTCCCACGGGTCACATTTACAAACAAGACGCAAGGACCACGAGGCGAAAGGGATGAAGCCGAGGGCAGCCATGTCCTCTTTATTGTCCCTTCCAACCTTTCCCCTCAATTTGCCCTTCTTGCTCCCGACGCTTTCCTCATTTTCAACTTCAGTGGTGGAGTCCCGCTCCACAGAGTCACTGCCTTTAAGGCCTGAGTGCTTGGGCCAGTAGTACTTGACCTTGACTTTGTCGTTCTGAGTGATGATGGTCTCTCCAGGCCAGAGTGGAGGCTGTTGCTGGGAATGGGCGACACGTTGGTGACGTGCTCCATCTTCTCCAGGTTCCCATTGCTCATCTTTGGGATCCTCAAGGCACAGCTGACATGGACCCACTTGGTTCCACTGCAGGTGGGCTTCATATCATCGCCCGTTTTCAGGCACAACTGGCACTTTGGCAGGATACCTGGTGGAGGCAGATATTGGACTTGTTGCAAAACACCATCTCGTTCTCGTCCTTTCCGTTGGGGAACTGGCGCGTCGCACACCACAGTCTCGTTGTACTCGATACCAAGGCCCTACTGTGTCTCGGTAGTGTGTGTCATGTTGTTATGACAATGGTGCTCAGCACTCTATGGCGAATTCATCCCGTGGAAGAAGGGAAACCTTGCAAACTCCTCGTCGATGACCTGCAGCCAGGTAACGTCTTCCTCGTTGAGGTCGTAGTGACACACGCCCTCCGCCAAAGTCCTGATGACCACATAACTGAGGACCAGGGTGGCAGATGTGCGGATCAGCTTCTTGGGCCTGATGAACATGACATCCTTGCTTTTGTCAGTTAGCACCACGGGCTCCGGGATGGACTGCGGGCTAATGGGCACGTGGATACCCTTTTTCTCCCTTCTGCTTCTATGCATCGGCCAGGACGTAGTAATCCTCTGCGTTGAGCTGGTACGAGTCATGCACCTTCATGGTGGTGATCAGGTCTGTCCTGAAGACCTCAGATGGTTTCTCTCTGCATCCTCTTCTGGCCTGCCACGAAGTCTGGGACCAGTAGGTGGAATTGCTGGCATTGTCGGACTCGTCGCTGCTGCACACTTCTTTTCATGGCGGGGCATCTGAGTAGTTCCAGCTTCACCACACTTGTTGATCTGTCATTGGTTGTCCACGGAGAGACACCATATTCACATAAGAGTACGAGGTGTTGGCGTCCATTAGAGAGGTGGGATTGTCCTTGCTCCATGATGATTCATGTCCATAAATCCAGTGATAAACACGTACAGTCCCAGACTGGGCAGTGCGGAGGAGCCATGGTCCAAACAGCACGAAGCCCAGCAGTCCCTATAGTGGCTCTCCTTTACCTAACATGCTCAAGCGCGGATCAGCTGAATTCTTCACCGGTTTGAGACCAGGGCAGCCTATTGCTACCCCACCCTTTGTAGCCGGACTTCCACCGCTACTCGTCATTAAATGAAAAGGGAGCCACAGGCTTGCAGTGGGACAAGTGTATCCATGTGGGACGTTCTGCTATCTTTATCACCATGGGAGTGGACCATCCCAGCGAGGTGAGGACCAACACTTCCTCTCAATGATTTTTCTCAGGACCCAATCACCAATGGACACCAACAGCACCTGTGAAGAAGGCACAGTAGGCGGCAGATCATTTGCTTCTTTTGCAGTTTTATTTAGCAGCATCTCTTTCACCCAATCACTGAAAGTATGTTCTTCTGACTGCTGCACTGGCCGCTCTACCATGGGCAGTCTAATCTAATCTACTAGATATTATTTCAAATGGGAACAGTCCTTTATCTGTTGGTTATTTTCATATACAGTTTTACGAAATGTAGTTTTCCTTAATCAAGACTTCACTGTCCCATTGCTTCGTTCCACTAATTCTGCAGAATGATTTTTTAGTTATTTTAGTTATTTCTAGATTTGCAGATACTTGACTATTTTTTTTTTTTCATTAACAAAATGTGGCACATTGTTTCCATACAATTTTTTTGGGATGCCATGAGAAGGAATAACATATTTACACAAGAACTTTGCCACAGTAATAACATCAGCACTTTTACATGGAAAAATCTCCACCCATTTAGATAAGGGGCAGATCAATACTAAACTACATTTGTAATGCTGTTTAACTCAAATAAAATTAATGTGTAAAAACTGGAAAGGCTGACTACCTTGGGGAAACTCCCCTCTGCAGTTCCCTTGAGTATTGTGTTTGTAGCAATTAAGACATGATCTACAACATTTTTTTGAGTAAGAATTGAATCCAAAGGTGCGAAAATGTCTGTATATCTACCATTACCATCCCTCCTGTTGAGACATGGCAAGGCCCATGACTCAAAATTGTCAGTGTTTTAAACATATATGTATGTATATATATATATATATATATATATATATATATATATATATATATATATATATATATTTTTTTTTTTTTTTTTTTTTTTTTAAATAATACAGGTTTTCCCCTGATTATGTATATCAGTGGTCTCAAAACTCCATTCACATCAGGGCCACTGAAGGCACATTCTGGCTGAGGCTGGGATGCAGCCTCAGCACACATGCACACAATTTGTCATAACATGTCATTATTCAAGCTGCTTATCCTCACAAGAGTTGTAGGAAAGCTGAAGCCGATTCCAGCTAAATTCCGGCGAAAGGTGGACTACACCCTGAATTTGTCGCCAGTCAGTCACAGGGCAGATATCGGCACCATCACTGAGCGGGAATCGATCTCATACTGCCCACATCAAAGGCAGACGTGTGTACCACTACCCCCTCAGTGATTCTAGTTCCACAAAATTTAAGTCTTTTTTTTTTCTTTTTTTAAAAACACAAAATAAGATAAGCAAGAAAGCTGGTGTAAAAAGGTTGTGCGCAAAACTAATAAAACTCTCCATGGCAAAATCACTAACTTTCACTCAATGAAAAATGTTTCTCAGCTTGCATCAGGACTTGTCACTGTCACACCCCGAAAGCCACAACCCCGTCGTGATTGGTTGGTTCACCAGCTCTGCACATATCACCGTAAATTGGCATTCATATAAAACTTCAGGGCCACACCATCATTTGACTTTCATAGTAAGTAAGGTGGGGGCCGCAAAACATCATCTTGGGGCCACAAATGGCCCGCGGACTGCCAGTTTGAGACCCCTAATGTATATTATCTTCTAATTCAGTTTTTTCTGTAAGCAATCACTGAGTTTCACTTTGAGGAGCATGTTTTGCATATCTTTTAGAACTGTTAAATCAATAGGAGGGTTGGGGCTTGTGATTGTGTCACTATGTGTGTGCCATATTTTCCTGCTCCTGCCTCCTTTGCGCTTTTATCAGTGAATGTATTTCCCAGGGAGACAGCATTTTTTTTTTCCTTTTTCATTTTTTTTTTCAAGATTTTCTTACAGCTCTCTTTCTGCCTGACTTTCTGTAGCCTGTTTTAAACTGTTGTAGCTGGTTTTAATATAGCCACTGGTTGCATTACTTCAGCTGACTCTCCTGCCTTTCTCTTTCTTGCCTATGCTAACAAACCTCTCGCCATCCTAAAATGTAAATCTTAATCTTGGCTTTGCCTTACTTCCCTGTAACACTTGCCATCAATCTTTCTACCAACCTGCTGCATCCTTCAACTGTTAACTTGCCATTTAAGCCATGCTATTTTTCTTTTTTTCCCCCCTTTTCTTTAAGAAACATCATGCTGCCCGGTAAACATTATTTCATAAAGTTTACATCCCCTCTAGGGCAGACTTATTATTCCCGCTCCCCATTATGTTTTTTCTATATTTGTCCCGTACAGACTACTTGTCCTTTTTGGGACCCAAGTCCTAATCCACTACCTTGTGTACTTCACCGGAGCACAGACTTCTGTTAGCACCTTCCATCCACTTCCATCCGTGACCTATGATTCCACAAGTAATGGCATTCACACTTGCATTCACTCACTCACACATTTATGGATCCTAATAAATAACCTCTTTAAAGGTGGAGTAACCTTAAAACCTCCTTCTGGCGGAGTTGCCTTCAACCTCCTTCTGGCGGAGTAGCCTTCAACCTCCTTCTGGCGGAGTAGCCTTCAACCTCCTTCTGGCGGAGTAGCCTTCACTTACCGGTTCACGCGTTGTCTGGACGCCAATTGTTTGTGATCCCGTCAACCTTCGTCCACCGAGGGGAGATTGGACTCTAACACCGGCCTGGCCACGAATTCACGTCCCACCAGGGCTTTTCTTCAGGAACAGCTAAATGTTCCTGGCTGTCGACAGACTTCGGTGTGTCTTCTCCCTCCTCGATGGGCGGTGGTGTATTGGGATCCGGCTCGAAGGACAAATGTCAGGTTTAAAAGCTTGACTCTCTATGAAAAGAAGGCGAACAGACAAGGCTTCAAGTTTTACTTGCTGCAAGGGGAGCGACAGGACTTCCAACCAACTCCAACTTGTGTCTCCTTGCAGCTTCTTTTTATTCAGTGAATCACATGATGAGTGTGTGTGTGTGTGTGTGTGTGTGTGGTGTGTGTGTGTGTGTGTGTGTGTGTGTGTGTGTGTGTGTGTGTGTGTGTGAGTGTGTCACAACCATTGAAGGCTTGCGACACATGAACTCAGACGCGTCTTCTTCTTCTTCTTCTTCTTCTTTTCCTTTCGGCTTGTCCCGTTAGGGGTCGCCACAGCGTGTCATCTTTTGCCATCTTAGCCTATCTCCTGCATCTTCCTCTCTAACCCCAACTGCCCTCATGTCTTCCCTCACCACATCCATAAACCTTCTCTTTGGTCTTCCTCTCGCTCTTTTGCCTGGGAGCTCCATCCTCTGCATCCTTCTACCAATATACTCACTCTCTCGCCTCTGAACATGTCCAAACCATCGAAGTCTGCTCTCTCGAATCTTGTCTCCAAAACATCCAGCTTGGGCTGTCCCTCTAATGAGCTCATTTCTAATCCTATCCAACCTGGTCACTCCGAGCGAGAACCTCAACATCTTCATTTCTGCCACCTCCAGTTCAGCTTCCTGTTGTTTCTTCAGTGCCACCGTCTCTAATCCGTACATCATGGCCGGCCTCACCACTGTTTTGTAAACTTTGCCCTTCATCCTCGCAGACACTCTTCTGTCACATAACACACCAGACACCTTTCGCCAGCTGTTCCAACCTGCTTGGACCCGTTTCTTCACTTCCTGACCACACTCTCCATTGCTCTGTATTGTTGACCCCAAGTATTTGAAGTCGTCCACCCTCGCTATCTCTTCTCCCTGTAGCCTCACTCTTCCCCCTCTACTTTTCTCATTCACGCACATATTCTGTTTTACTTCGGCTAATCTTCATTCCTCTCCTTTCCAGTGCATGTCTCCATCTTTCCAATTGTTCCTCTGCGTGCTCCCTGCTGTCACTGCATATGACAATATCATCTGCGAACATCATGGTCCAAGGGGATTCCAGTCTAACCTCATCTGTCAGCCTATCCATTACCACTGCAAACAGGAAGGGGCTCAGAGCTGATCCCTGATGCAGTCCCACCTCCACCTTAAATTCCTCTGTCACACCTAAGGCACACCTCACCATTGTTCTGCTGCCATCATACATGTCCTGTACTATTTTAACATACTTCTCTGCCACACCAGACTTACGCATGCAGTACCACAGTTCCTCTCTTGGTACTCTGTCATAGGCTTTCTCTAGATCCACAAAGACACAATGTAGCTCCTTCTGACCTTCTCTGTACTTTTCCACGAGCATCCTCAAGGCAAATAATGCATCTGTGGTACTCTTTCTAGGCATGAAACCATACTGTTGCTCGCAGATACTTACTTCTGTCCTGAGTCTAGCCTCCACTACTCTTTCCCATAACTTCATTGTGTGGCTCATCAACTTTATTCCTCTATAGTTCCCACAGCTCTGAACATCCCCTTTGTTCTTAAAAATGGGAACTAGAACACTTTTCCTCCATTCTTCAGGCATCTTTTCGCCCGCTAGTATTCTGTTGAATAAGTTGGTCAAAAACTCCACAGCCATCTCTCCAAATTGCTTCCATACCTCTACCGGTATGTCATCAGGACCAACTGCCTTTCCATTTTTCATCGTTTGTAGTGCCTTTCTGACTTCCCCCTTAGTAATCATTTCCACTTCCTGGTCCTTCACTCTTGCCTCTTCAACTCTTCCTTCTCTCTCATTTTCTTCATTCATCAACTTCTCAAAGTATTCTTTCCATCTATTTAGCACACTACCGGCACCAGTCAACACATTTCCATCTCTATCCTTAATCACCCTAACCTTCTGCACATCCTTCCCATCTCTATCCCTCTGTCTGGCCAACCTGTAGAGATCCTTTTCTCCTTCTTTCGTGTCCAACCTGGTGTACATGTCTTCATATGCCTCTTGTTTAGCCTTTGCCACCTCTACCTTTGCCCTACGTCGCATCTCGATGTACTCCTTTCGCCTCTCCTCCGTCCTCTCAGTATCCCACTTCTTCTTCGCTAATCTCTTTCCTTGTATGACTCCCTGTATTTTGAGGTTCCACCACCAAGTCTCCTTCTCCCCTTTCCTACCAGATGACACACCAAGTACTCTCCTGAGTGTCTCTCTGATCACCTTGGCTGTCGTCGTCCAGTCTTCCGGGAGCTTCGGTTGTCCATCGAGAGCCTGTCTCACCTCTTTCCGGAAGGCCGCACAACATTCTTCCTTTCTCAGCTTCCACCACATGGTTCTCTGCTCTACCTTTGTCTTCTTAATCTTCCTACCCACCACCAGAATCATCCTACATACTACCATCCTATGCTGTCGAGCTACACTCTCCCCTACCACTACTTTACAGTCAGTAACCTCCTTCAGATTACATCGTCTGCACAAAATATAATCTACCTGCGTGATTCTACCTCCGCTCTTGTAGGTCATTATATGTTCCTCCCTCTTCTGGAAATAAGTGTTCACTACAGCCTTCTCCATCCTTTTTGCAAAGTCCACCACCATCTGCCCTTCATAGTTCCTTTCCTGGATGCCGTACTTACCCATCACTTCTTCATCGCCCCTGTTTCCTTTACCAATATGTCCATTACAATCTGCACCAATCACAACTCTCTCCCTGTCTGGGATGCTCAGAACTACTTCATCTAGTTCCTTCCAGAATTTCTCTTTCAACTCTAGGTCACATCCTACCTGTGGGGCATAGCCGCTAACCACATTATACATAACACCCTCAATTTCAAATTTTAGTCTCACCACTCGATCTGATACTCTTTTCACCTCCAAGACATTCTTAGCCAGCTCTTCCTTTAAAATAACCCCTACTCCATTTCTCTCCCATCTACTCCGTGGTAGAATAATTTAAACCCTGCTCCCAAACTTCTAGCCTTACTTCCTTTCCACCTGCTCTCTTGGATGCACAGAATATCAACCTTTCTCCTAATCATCATGTCAACGAACTCCTGTGCTTTTCCTGTCATAGTCCCAACATTCAAAGTCCCCACACTCAGTTGTAGGCTCTGTGCATTCCTCTTTTTCTTCTGACGCTGGATCCGGTTTCCTCCTCTTCTTTGTCTTCGACCCACAGTAGCTGAATTTCCACCGACGCCCTGCAGGTTAGCAGTGCCGGGGGCGGGCGTTGTTAACCCGGGCCACGACCGATCCGGTATGGGATTCTTTAGATGAACGCTCATATTTGTTTGGCACAGTTTTTACGCCGGATGCCCTTCCTGACGCAACCCTCTGCATTTATCCGGGCTTGGGACCGGCCTACAGATTGCACTGGTTTGTGCCCCCATAGGGCTGCATTGAACTCAGACGCGTCAGACTGTTTAATTGTTTACATTTGTTAGATTGATTACATCAATTTAGATTGATTACATCAACACAATGAGTTCAAAGGTACAAGCTTGGTGGTGATGTGTAACCAACTACAGTTTGAACAAAATGAGAACATATGGATGATTATTTTAACAATCACACTGGCCTCTCTACACTTGGTTCTCTCATTTTCTTTGTTCATCAACTTCTCAAACTATTCTTTCAATCTATTTACTACACCACTGGCACTAGTCAACATATTTCCATCTCTATCCTTAATCACCCTTACCTACTGCACATCCTTCCCATTTCTATCCATCTTTCTGGCAACCTGTAGGGATCCTTTCATCATTCTTTCATGTCAAACCTGGCGTACATGTCATCATATGCCTCTTGTTTGTTTTTCTACCTTCGCCCTACAGCGCATCTTAATGTATTCATTTCGCCTTTCCTCAATCCTCTCAGAGTCCCACGTATTCGCTAACGTCTTTCATTGGATGACTTCCTGTATTTTAGGTTTCCACCACCAAGTCTCCTACTCACCTTTCCTACCAGAAGACACACCAAGTACTCTCCTGCCTGTCTCTTTGATCACCTTGGCTGTCATAGTCAAGTCTTCCTTGAGCTCCTGATTTCCATCGACGGTCGGGATTGTCTCACCTCTTTCCTTTCTCAGGTTCCAATACATGGTTCTCTGCTCTACCTATAGCTTCTTAATCTTCCTACCCACCCCCAGATTCATACTACACACCACAATCGCATGGTGTCAAACTATATTTTCCCTACCACTACCTTCCAGTCAGGAACATCTTTCAGATTACATTGCCTGGACAAAACGTAATCCTCCTGCGTGCTTCTACTCCGAGTCTTGTAGGTCATTATATGCTCCTGCCTCTTTTGGAAAAAGGTGTTCAAAGGTGTTTGCCATTTCCATCCTTTTTGCAAAGTCGTCCACCATTTGTCCCTCACAGTTCCTGTCCTTGATGCCGTACTTACCCATCACTTCTTCATGGGACTGTTTTCTTCACCAACATGTCCATTCCAATCTACACCAATCACAACTCTCTCTGTGTCTGGGATGCTCAGAACTACTTCATCTAGTTCCTTCCAGAATTTCTCTTTCAACTCTAGGTCACATCTTACCTGTGGGGCATAGCCACTAATCACATTATACAGAACAATTTCAGATTCCAGCCTCATCCCTCGGTCTGATAATCTTTTCACCTCCAAGACATTCTTAGCCAGCTCTTTTTAAAATAACCCCTACTCCATTTATCTTCCCATCTACTCCATCATAAAATAATTTAAATCCTGCCCCTAAACTTCGAGCCTTACCACCAGTCTGTTTCAATCAGGGTGACATTTAGCTAAAACCAATTAAGCATCCAGGAGTTATCTTAATCAGATGCCTAGGCAACCTCCTCGGGCTCCTCTCAATGCGGAGGAGCAGTGGCTCTATTTTGAGTCCCTCCTGGATGACTGAGCTTCTCACAATATCTCCAAGGGAAAGCTCAGACACACTGCAGATGAAACACATTTTGGCTGCTTAAACTAGTATCTTGTTCTTTCTGTAACGACGCACAGCTCATGAGGATAGATTAGGGTAGGAATGTAGATCGACGAGTAAATTGAAAGTTTTGCCTTTCAGCTTCGCTCCTTCTTCACCACAATGGTCTCTGGAGACACTGCACCGATCCACCTGTTCATCTCCAATTCTATTCTTCCGTCACTTGTGAAAAAGTATGGCAGAGGCCAAAGGGGTCAGTCGGGTCCAGTGTGAACTAGGCAGTGGGCGAAGGCGAAGGCTGACCTTGGTGATCCCAACCCCAGCTACAGAAGCTGGCTTTAGGGACGTGAAATGTCACCTATTTAAAATAAACACTTCACTCACACCCTAAGGAATTTACAGGAATTGTTTTTGTACATTATAGACATTTTTGCAAGGATGAAGTGCCTCTTATGCCTACCTAAGGTAACTCCCTGTATAACTTAGTAGGTTAAATTAATTTACATTAACCAGGGAAGGTGGAACATGGTGCGATAGGTTTGAGCATCTGCCTCACAGTTCTGAGGACCGGGGTTCAAACCCTGGCTCTGCCTGTCTATCGTTAGCATGTTTTCCCCGTGCCTGTCTGGGTTTTGTCGGGGCACTCCAGTTTCCTCCTACATCCCAAAAATTTGCATTAATTGAAGACTCTAAATTGCCCGTAGATGTGATTGTGAGTGCATCTGGTTGTTTGTTTCCGCGTGGCCTGGAATTGGCTTGCAACCAATTCAGGATGTCCCCCATCTGCCCAAAGATAACTGGGATAGGCTCCTGCACTCTCACGACCTGTGTGGCGATAAGTGGCTCAAATAATCGATAGATAGATGGATGGATATTCCAGGGAAGTCAAAATGTCAGTGTCCTTTTATCTATGATGATTCAGCTCATGACCATAGATTGACCGGTAAATAGAGGGATTTGTCTTTCTGCTTCGCTCCTTCTTCTCCATAGCAGACCAATACAAAGTCAGCATCACTGCAGATGCAGCATGTAGGCTTATACATTTTTTTAATGCAAGATATACTCTATCTTTGTTTGGGATTTTCATGAGAAGTATATGACAGAGTGTATTTGCTTGAATTGTACAGTATTTAAACATCCCTGTTCGGGGGAATGTTGGAGCATATCCCAGGTATTGTTGGGCAAGAGCCGGGGTACATTCTGAACTCAGCCAATCGCAGGGCACACAGAAAAAAAAACAACCATTTGCAATCATCATTATGCCTATGGGTAATTTAGAGTCTCCAATTAATGCATGTTTTTGGGATGTGGGAGGAAACCAGAGTGCCCAAAGACAACCCACTCTGGCACGGGGAAAACATGCAAATTCCAACAGATGGTACCAGGATTTGAACCATCTTCCTCAGAACTGTGACACTCTAACCAGTCGCACCGCTGCACCGACAAGACAGGTTAAGTTTTTTTTTTTTTTTTTTTTTTTAGATTTTACTCTAGCTCAGGTACTTTTGCCATTTTACACTAAGCTTCGTTTGCTTCATTTCTCTTGCGGATACTTTTACTGTAATGAAGTCTCATTGACCTTTAGCTTAACTGTACTAAATTTTCCAAGTGACGTTCCGAAAACATATAGTAGTGATACGACTAAAAATAGCAACAATCATTACGTAAATATGTCACATAACATTAGCATACAAGGAATGTTAAGTGTTTAATGTTCAATGACAAATAAAGTATTGACTCTCATGCTTGCACAACATTGCAGAATAAACTCACATATCACTGCAGAAAACTCAGAGTTGCAAGAGGAGGGGCACATGCAGAGTTGTTTATCTGACTAGCCTCTTGAAAGACAACATCCATCCATCCATTTTCTGAGCAGCTTATTCTCACGGGGGACGTGGGAGTGCTGGAGCCTATCCCAGCTGTCGTTGGGCAGGAGGCAGGGTACACCCTGAACTGGTTGCCTATCAATCACAGGCCGCATGGAGACAGACAACAGTCGCACTCACAATCACACCTAGGGCGTATTTAGAGTCTCCAATTTATGTACGTTTTTGGGATATGGGGGGAAACCAAAGTGCCCAGAGAAAAACAATGTAGGCGTGGGAATAACAAGCACACTCTACACAGGCGGGGCCGGGATTTGAATCCCAGTCCTCACCATTGTGACGCCAATGCTCTACAATTGCCCCACCCTGCCTCTTGAATGACAACAATAAAATCCAATGGAAGTTAGCAAACAACCCAGGCCCCACCCACATCCATCCATCTCTCTTTTTGACAGTCACTACAGGCTAGACTATTCTTCCACTTTTTGCTCCACAGTTCTGACAAATGTCTTTGGATTTTTTTGTTTGAATAAAGATTGTCAGGGAAAAATGCACTGTATCAAGTATGCATCTTATTTTGCAAATGTAGTGGAGTAAAAGTAAATTTTGCCAGGGACACAAATAGCTAAGTACAGATTTGTGAAATTTCTACTTAGCTACAATAATGAACTACAGTATCGACATTATGAGACTGGCATGAAGAATCAACTTTGAATTTCAGTTGCTATGTGTTTAAGCAGGACATAACTTGAATCAAATCAAATATCTACTGTTTGAAAAAAATGTCAATGCATGGTGTGTCTGTTTCAGCAAAAGGTTATAATCACAATTTTCAGTCTACAAACACATACGGTAAACAAAGTTTCCTTCTCAACAGTAAGTAACAGTCACACATTGTTTAAATCAGGAGTTGACAGTTTGACAAGCAAATCCAAAGAAAGGTCAATTTTGCTCTACCTGCTGTATGTCAACTATAAGCAGATGCAGCTGTGCTGGGGTGAAGCACCAGCTTCAGGGAAAGCTGTATGAGATTTAAGATTTGAAATGAAGGAAAAGTTGAACAGGGCTTTCAAATACAATTCAAGTAAATACACTCCGTCATATCGTTGGAATTCTCGTGACGGTCCCAAACAACGATAGAATATATCTTGCATTTTAAAAAAATGTGTATGCCTGCATTACAAACCCCCTTTTGACTTTTAGATGATGTCATACCCTTCTGCAATGCAGGTCATATTCAATATGGGCCTCACTGCATGTTTGCTTAAACATTATTATTGACACCGCAGGCGAAACAGTGAAGCCGCTGTAGAGCGTTGACCTCAGAGTTCTGAGGACAGGGGTTCAAATCCTGGCCCTGTCAGTGTGGACTTTGCATGTTCTCCCTGTGTCTGCGTGAGTTATCCCCGGGTACTGCGGTTTCCTCCTTCATCCCAAAAACATGCATTAATTGGAGATTCTAAATTGCTCACAAGTGTGATTGTGAATGCGACTGTCGTCTGTCTCAGTGAATGCGACTGTTGTCTGTCTCCCTGTGCTCTGCGATTGGCTGGCAACCAGTTTAGGCTATACTGTTGTGTACTGTTCAGGGTGTACCCTGCCTGCTGCCCGATGGCAGCTGGGACAGGCTCCGGCACTCCTGAGACCCTCCTGAGGATAAGCGACTTGGAAAATGGAAGGATGGATTATCACCCCACACATTGTGTCTACTCACATTTAGAAACATTTAGGAATTTTATTTTGTTATAAAGGTGATGTTTGAAACTTGAAAGTCAATCAAAATGAAGATTCGACAAAAATCTAATAAAACAAGATATTATCATCATGATGTTCATTCCTACCAATCTAAACAGCACACTATCTCATTGAACACCTTAACCTTTTTATCCCAATGTACAAATCACATACATGGAGGAATTTTGACTCTATGTAGCATGCGTTCAGTTTATACTTGGTGAAGATGTGAATGGATCTCTTTCTCTAAATGTGCCCTGTTTAAATGACCGAGGTCCAATCCCTGTGTAGTCTGCCTGTTCTTCACAATGAGATTAAATAAAATTCACTCCTTATAATCTTGAAGAGGATGAGTGTCCAAGAATATTCATGAATACTACATGTACAGGACACAGTACTGTATTACTTGAATATGATGGATGTTCTGTACTTCAAAGGTGGAAAGTAAAAGAAGAACTTGTACTTCATTACTGTACCTACTGTAAGTACATATCTGCTGTTTGCTTGAATATTTATTTTTCTGGTAACTATTTTTACTCCTTACTTTTTAAACACAAATGTCTGTACTTTCTACTCCTTACGTTCTAAAAATTGACTTATTTTTAAAAACTTCTAATGTTAGCAAAAATGCAATGTAAAAAAATCTGAAATTGGAAATTGTTTGTTTACAGTGGAAACAAAGTATTCAGGGGCCCTAAAATGTATCTATCCATCCATTTTCTGAGCCGCCTATTCTAACAAGGATCACGGGAGTAACGGCGCCTATCCCAGCTATCTTTGGGCAGGTTACTAGCCAATTGCTGAGCACATAGAGACAAACAACGAGCTGCACAAGTTGTTCACACCTAGGCATGGGAGAAGATACAAACTCCGCACAGGTGGGGCCAGGATTTGTACCCCGGTCCCCAGAACCGTGAGGCTAACACTTTAACTGGTCACGCCAACGTGCTGCCCTGCTTAAATTCACTCTTTACCATATTTCAGCCATTTGCTAAAATCCTTTGTGTGAATGTTTTCCCTCAATGTACACACAGCACCCCATGTTGAGTAGTGGCTCAGAAAATGGATGGATGGTCAGATGAGACCATGATAGACCTTTTTGGTTTTATTTCTATATTGCATGTGTGGAGAACACCAGCCAGCCACTGCTCATCAACTGCCAAATAAGATCCTAACAGTGAAGCATCGTGGCAGCATCATTCTGTGGGGATGTGTTTCAGCTGCAGGGACCGGACAACTGGCTGCAATCAAATGAAACATGAATGCAGCCAAGTACAGGAAATATCACATGAAAATCTTCTCCAGATTGCTCAGGACATCAGAATGAACCATAAGTTCACCTTCCAAGAAGACAAGGCCCTAATCACACAGCTAAAATAATGAAGCCGTGGCTTCAGAAAAACTCTGTGACTGCTCTTGAATGGCCAAGCAAAAGCTGTTCACTAACTTTCATCATCCAACCTGACACAATAGAGAGGATCTGCTTGGAGGAATGGCAGCGGATCCCCAAATCCAGGTGTGATATACTGTTGCACAATTCCTCAAAAGACATATGGTTGTATTAGCTCAAAAGGGTGCTTCTACTAGTGAGAAAATGGTCGGAATATTTGTGCTTGTGTAGTACAGTGTGCTCTTGCCGATTTGCAGTTCACCTTTCACAGCCCTGCATACTTGCAGATTTTGGTCTCAAACTTTTTTTTTTTTAATTTATCGTATTTACACGATCATAAAGGTGTTAAATTCTCTTCCAAATACACAGAGCACCACATTAGACTTGGTGCCTTACAATGTGGTGCACCTCATGTGCACAATGAATTTCAACACTTGCAATTGTTATTGTGTTACTTGTCCCACCAAGTATGTGCACCTTAGTGCCTTTAATTTTCTCAAAAACATGACAGTGCGCCTTATATTCCAGTGCTCCTTATGTATGCATCAATATTGACCCGCAACAGGTCTCGCAACTATGGTAACAGCTGCTGACTCTTATTTTCCCCTGTAGAAGAAGTACCATGCGGTGCATGCTGGGATATATGACTGCAGGAAGCGTGCCGTTTCCATTTGTATATTTGTGTAACGACGCCAAAATGGTTCCTATTAAGAGACATGCTTGTGACGCAGAGTTTAAACTCAAGGCAATCATTCACACAGTACAACACAGGAATAGAGCAGCAGCTAGAGCAATTAACATAAATCAATAGTCCGGAAGTGGAGGAAGCAACAAGATTCTCTGCGCAAAGTAAAGAAGACTAAACAGAATTTCCAAGGGAACCAAGCGAGATGGCTACAGTTGGAGGACAAACTCGAACAGTGGGTTGTTGAACAGAGAGCAGCAAGTAGAATGTCAGCGCAATCACTATTTGAATTAAGGCAACAGTACTAGCACGCAAATTTAACATCAGTGAATTTAGAGGCGGTCCTTCTTGGTGCTTTTGGTTCATGAAAAGACATAATTTCTCCATTCGCACACAAACTACTGTTTTACCGCAACTCCCAAAAGACTACCAAGAAAAGCTGGTCACTTTCTGCACGTACTGAAAAAACAAGATACGGCAAGAGCACATAATCAACATGGACGATGTTCCACTTAAGTTTGATATTCCTGTGAACTGCCCTGTGGATAAAAAGGGAGGACGTAGAGTAAATGTTCGCACCACAGGAAATGAAAAGTCATCCTTCACTCGTTCTCGCCTGCCTAGGCTCATGGCCAGAAACGTCCACCCATGGTTATTTTCAAGTGGAAGACCTTGCCAAAACAAAACTCTCCAGCTGGCTTCATTATCAAAGCTAACTCGCAGGGATTGATGGATGAAGAAAAGATGAGTGAGTGGTTGTGAGAAATGTACGTGAAGTGACTGGGTGGCTTTTTTCACACAGCTCCGTCTCTACTGATCTACGAGTCAATGTACTCCCATAGCACCGATGGTATCAAAAAACAAGAGAAGTGCACTAATTCAATGCTCGCGGTCATTCCGGGTAGATTGACAAAAGAACTCCAGTCACTAGATATTGGTGTTAATTAGGGTATTCAAAGCTACACTGCGAACTGCGTGGGAACACTGGATGATAGAAGGCGAACACACATTCACCAACAGGAGGAGACAGCACCGGACGACATACACTATCTGCCAGTGGATCGTAAATGCCTTGGCTGATATATCAGTCTCAATTGTGGTCCAACCTTTCAGGAAGGCAGGAACTGCCAGACAACAGCAGTGACACTAACTCGATTAATGACGTTTTTGACGAGACGGAGCCGGGCATGTTGGATGCCACATATGCCCAACTGACACTGAAGAAGAAGAATTAGAGGGATTCATGGATGAGGAACTGATGAAGTTGGCTTTATGTGTTTCTTTGTGTGTTTACAGCTGAACAAGTTTGGTCAAATTGTGAATATGGACATTAATGTTTGAAAAATGTTGAGTTATTGCTATATTGTTATTGCTTTGCACTTGCACATTACAATATGGTGACTGCACTGTTTGATTTACCGTAACAGTATCAGACTGTTTTTACGTGTTTACTGGATCGAGGAAAAGGTCCCCTCCACTATGTGATATAAATGTTGTAATACATGTGATACTTTGCTCTTGTTAAAAGATAAAGTGTTTCACAAAAATACTACATCACTGACTTTACTTCGGAGAAAATAATAAAACAGCTATTTATTCACAGAGCTGTCAGAATTCAGAATGCTGTAATCTATTAATGAAGTTTGACTGACCTGACTGTTTTGTTGACATTCCCTTTAGCGCAGCTCCATCTAATGGATGCATAACGTAACCCCAGCCTCTACTGTTGCATCTATTCTATTATAATGCGGTGTGCCTTGTACATGAAAAAAGTTTTGAAATAGGCCATTCATTGAAGCTGCGCCTTATAATGCGATGCACCTTATAGTGCAGAAAATATGGTACATTTAAACAAACTGGTTAGACTGTTAGCATGCATGGCAGCAGGTGTTTTAGCGCATATGTAAGCTACCGTATGATGGCAAAAATAGCAAATAATACAACAAATACAAGAATGACTCACGAAATAATCGAATACATGCATTTTAAACGCTATTTACATGCTCCCAGCTTACTTTGTGGCACTATGGAGGTGCTTAGGGAGCATATAAATAGTGTTTAAAGTACATGATTTGTGTCAATTATTTTGTCAGTCATTCTTGTGCTGTCCACAAATATGGAATGCAATGACACATTGTCCCAACTAGCATAGCTACATGGAATATCCCAACCCTTGGCCCCCACCATCTTATCATTGCCATGGTATTAATGTACAGTTGGTACGGTAAAGTATTCAGACCCTCTTAAATTTTTGACTTGTTAAATTGCAGCCCACGACCTGAGTGAAGATTAGGGTTACAGAAAATGGATGGATGGATGGATGGATGGATCTTTGGACTGGACCGGGTGTTTTAGGCCATGAAAAACATCATCAAAGCAGTAATTTTGTACTGTGTAGTATATGGGTGCATATGGTCTAAAAAGTGTAATGGACAATTCAGGTTTATCATTTGAGTAAATAGTGGGTTTTCTCCAGCCTCTGGTAGAACACAGTTTAGATTACATGATCAACATTTACATACTTTTATTTAGGTACCTCAAATGCTTAGCAGCTACAAGCCTGATTAGAGGACAAAAGAGGGTAAAAATCATTCCCTTTATTGTATTTTACAGATTACTGGATATAAGTGAGGGAGGATGCATTCATGTTTCAGGGCAATAGGAATGTGCTTCCAGTTGGACGTTTCATGTGGTGTAGTGTTGAACAGTAGCGTCTCTAGCATGAAAAGATAAGTGGGGCACTAGAGTGAGCACAAGCAGTAAAACCTACATAATAGATTATATGTCATATCAAGAACACAATCCTTTTTTAATCATAGTCTGACAAATTAGGGCTATGAATAAATGTCTATCTTTCATGAGGGCAAACATGTGAATAACCTGTTTGTCAAAATCCAACAATCCATGAATGAATTCACTTTCAAAGGACAACATAGCTAGTGCATTTAATCTCTGATGGTCCACTGTGTTTCCTGTAAATGTCTTGATCCTTTTAACCATTGAAAAGTTTCTTTCAGATTTAGTTGTTTTCATTGCAGTTGTGATGATTATTTTGAGCAGTGGCACATTTTCAGAAAATGCATCTTGTAGTTTATCATAAATCAACTGCAGCAAAGATACGGTGTTGCCAGTATGCAACTTTGAGTGACTGTACAGGGACTTCAGTTCACTTTGTATCTTAAGTTTTTTTCCAATTGGGCAGATTTTAGTTGCACATTCAAATTCAGCACATGGAAATGATTTGCTAAATTTACTGAAAAGTGTGCTGTCCACGAGCTTTACTGCTGCTATAAGGTGAACACTTTTGGCCCCTAAGGCGATTTAGCATTTATACAGAGTTTTAAGCATGTAGAAATTCTTCGAAGCATATACTTGTTTTCTTCAATTTGCTGATTGATCAGTTCAATGGCATACTTATGAGCGGACTCATAGTTGCAACTGAGCAGCTATGTTAGCAGTCCTAAACAAACCCAGTTTCAGGAGATTCTCAACATGTGAGCCACTGCTCTCATTTTTGGCCAGACGTTCTGAAAGATCTTTCAAATCTTTAAATCCCATCGTAATCCATGTAGTGTCTCCCCCGAAGAGCAGGCAAGGAAAACAAAACGACGATTTTCTGATCACACATCCAGTTAGTCAGGTTTTCCTCTTGAACCATTTGGGGTTGAAGGTGTGGGTTTTGTCCTTTCCATCTTGAACAATGTTAAAATCCACTGGCTGGTGCAGTCCCAAATGTTTAATAAATTTTTTTTGCTCATTTAGTCTTGACTAAAATATCTACATCATTCATATTGATGGGTTGCATCTATTTGTCCTTGATCTCACAATGAAAACAAAGCTTGCTGTCGCTATGTGCCAAAACTGAACGTTTGTTACGTCTTCATGTATGTCACCCCAATACTGTATTTTATTTGGCTGATTTCGGCTTTGGGCCACATTAACTTGGCCCCATGGCTGTCAACTGAGAGCAGCTAAAGACATGCGCACGATGATTTTAGTGGTTCATCACTTAAATAAATGCTCACAGGCTGGCACTATTTGAGTCGCTGTTAGAAAAACTGTGCTTGGCTTTGGCAAAGCCTTTGGATTATGCAAAATGTTTACAACAGAAATGCCTTGGTAACATAATTGGTATTCATAATTATGGATATTATTATTCATGATAAATATTATTTATAGATTATTGCTGTATAAAGAGAAGACAATTATTTTGAACCTGCATAGTGCTCCACCAGTGCCATCTGATGGCCCAACTGTCCCCAACACAGATGTCACTAGTGGTAAATGTTTCCTGGATATTGTCAGAGACAGAATTGCAACAGTTGGAAAACACAGAAATTCCCAAAGGGTATGTTTGAACTCAGTGCAAATTTTCTCGGAGCAGGTCACCAGGACATGCAACCCCACTCACCCATCACTTAGTCAGCCCCATCACTGTATGTTTTAACTCTTTACCTCAAGGTTTTTCTTTCCTTGACCACAACCTACATGAGGTGAAACACACCACATTGTTGTCCTGTACCCTGTGTTTTTCCTATGATCTGGATTTTTTGTTATTAAATGAAACACGGCGAACAGAAAGTAGCTGTAATAGCATTTTAAATAAGGAAACACGAGCGAATTTTAGTTTTATTGCTGCATCCTGTGTATGAAAGTGTCAGACTGTAAAGTGCTGAGCGTGTGACTGGTGGAACAAAACAGGGTATGTGGTGCAAGAATGGAATGTTTTAGAACAGACGGTGCTAACTGCAAGGAGGATGCGGAGACGACAGGACTCAGAGGCAGTTGATGGAAAAACTACTGTCAGGAAACCACCACCAGGAGGAGCCAGCATGCGACTCTGCAGGGGAGGAGTCGGCCACACATCCTGCGGACCAAAGGAGACCAATGAGAGAGCGCCAAGGATACCTGAAGAAGACACAGAACCAATACTGAATCAGTAGATTGTACTTTAAAATTGTTCTGGGAAACTCAGATGTAGAATACGTCGGCTGAGGGAACAGAGACGTACAGGGTTGTAATGAGAGGGACCTGAGACCCAGGTGTGTGTTGAAGGAATAAATCCACTCGTGTGTGAAAATGCCAGCTTCCTGATACCTTTTTATTGCAGAACGAGCGCGTGTATTGTTGGATGAGAAGCAGTTGAGTAAGGTCACAAATTGGAGTCAGATTACTAACTTAAGTTTATGATGATTTAGAAATATAAATTTCCAACAATTTATGGTGACCCCGACGTGATGCAAGAGAGGTAAAAGAAGTCCGGGACTTCGAGAAAAACCACAAGGGTCAAGGACTCTGGTCAGGGACCCACGTCCACACCAGGTGACGACCTGACAAAGGAGCCATGTGTCCGAACGTCTTTCCTCTTGGGCCTACAGTGAAACAAGGTAAGTAGACTCCTTTTCAAATTCTGCACATTGGCAACGCTAAATTATAAGAGGAAGGAGGAGCGGAACGACGTAAAAGTGTAATAGTGTGGACATTAGTAGGGTATAAAATCTGGGATTTACCTACTAGAATAGTTTGGAACTATTCGTGGTTATGATACGGTTTAAAATCTGGGATTTACGTATCAGTGTGGAAGCGGTGTGAGTGTGAAAACTAACATTGTTCTGCGTAAAAAGTGGTTGGGACACGCACGGGTGGATTTCAAGATGGCGAATGAGAGGAAGTGTGAAGGGTCTCGGGTCCAGCACTTAAGACGAACGGACTGAAATCTGGTCGGAGATTAATGGTCATTACGCTAAGATGGAATCACGGTTGATTAGTGGAATAGAAAGTAAGAAAATTAAGAAGGAAAAAGAACGGAGTCAGAAGTTGTTTCTGAAATTAAAGAAGGATGAATTGTTTCGCGGAGAACCCGGAACATGGGACATGGCGAAGTTAGCGCGGCAGTTACAGAAAAAGGAAAGCAGAATGTTGGCAGATATTCGAGATATGAAGGAGGATCAGAGCCAAGTCGGATGGCGACAGCGTAATAAACTTGAGAAGGAAGTGAAGAAATTGGAGAAAGATAGACGAGGCATTCACCAATTGGCAACTATCGCTACTGTGCTGGTGGCGATAAAAGAGGAAAAGAGTGAGAATGAGGTGAAGAAAGAGGATGAAGTGATTGAAAAAGTGGAAGAAAAGACGGAATGTCTGAGAGGCATTTATCCACAGTTGTCAGACTCGCGACAGTATGTGTTTGCGCCGCCACCGTATCAGACGGCGCCAGTAATGGCCCCCGTAGTCACCTTGGGGGGCAGAATGGTTTTAGATGTAGAAGATGAAGGTTCACGGATGGCGCCAGCGACCATACAGTTGATTGAACAGGCTGTGAATAATGAGAGAAAGGGAGTGCGCGGGAAAAAGCAGGGGAGTGTGGAGTCGCCTGTGCTGGCGCCAGGGGCGGAGCTAGCAGGAGACGGGGGCACCACTAGTGCAGGGACTCTGAAGCTGATGAAGACGGAGGCATCGCGGAAGTTGTTTGAAGGACAAAAGGTCCAGAGTGAAGAAAGAGAGATGTTAGAGGAAGTGATGACGGGGACACAGAAACATGGGCAGGCAATGCCCAGCGACGCTGATCACCGCGAGGAGGAAATGGAAAGTGATGAGGAAGACGAGGTGGTGTTACGTGAACAGCGGCAGATGCTCAGAGCGTTGAGTGAAGGAGAGAGGCTGGGCGATAGTGAGGAGAGCATGTCCAGGGCGGAGCGAGGCTATAATACGCATAGTAAAGGGAAAATGATGGCACAGCAGGAGCAGCCTCAAACAATGGCACCCCTAGTGGTGACTCATGCTGGCCTTCACTATGAGCCTTTGGTGCTTCGGGATGTGGCTGCTTTGGTGGAAAAATTGCCCCCCCTGCATAAAGGGGCACGAGCCTGGATTACTAAATTCTTAGCTGCCATGTCAGGACAGGGAGTAGCATTGGGGGATTTTAGACAAGCCATTTTGGGACCATGTTCCCTGATTCAATTACAGAATATTGAGGGGGCAGCTGGCACCCGCCAGCTGGGGAGAGAAACGCCACCGGCGGAGATCTCGGAGGCATTGTTTCGGGAGCTGAGGGCGGCCTTTCCCTCCCCAGTGGATGTGGTGCCAACAATTTTTAATTATGGAAAAGATGTGACTTCCGAGCAACATTATGCTCAGGCATTGGAGCTGTGGATTGAGACCACAGGTAAACACCCAGGCAGCTACCCTGAAGCTGAGATGATGTTCAGGACGGCGATGCTGAACGTCCTCCCAAATGAGGTGCAAGCGATTATGAGAATTGATCCGGACATTTTGGTCTGTCCGGAACCGAGATTTAAGAGGCATTTGATACACCATTGCCGCATCTACATGGAAAAAGCAAATAAAAATCAAAAGGAAACTGATGCTCTGGCGACTGGTTTGGTTAAAGTACAGTTGGCAAAGTTGCATG
Source organism: Syngnathoides biaculeatus (assembly GCF_019802595.1). Taxonomy (NCBI): domain Eukaryota; kingdom Metazoa; phylum Chordata; class Actinopteri; order Syngnathiformes; family Syngnathidae; genus Syngnathoides; species Syngnathoides biaculeatus. The sequence continues at coordinate 1,889,009 of NC_084654.1, read as the reverse complement.
GTGAGGCAAAACAAGAAAAGGTTAAACAAAAACAGATGTATCAAACTCCAGTGGGGGCTGGATGGGGCCAAGGGTTCCGTGGTGGATACAGAGAATCCACGGGGTCAGTATTACCAAGCCAACCCGTGGTACGGCCCGGACGGATAGGGGGGCCTGGGAAGCTCGGAAAGCACTGGCCAGGCAGAGCCAATGCTCCAGTTGACAGTGGCGGACACTCCGGTCCAGATGTTGGTGGACACTGGAGCAACACATTCATCAATCAACATGCCACTGCCAAGTACAGCGTTGTCGAGATGAGGTACAACGTTGGTCTGCTTCTCGGGACGTCCTCAGACTCTGCCCTTTACCCGGCCATTGAAAACGGAAATCACAAACACTGGACAGAAACTATATCATTCATATGTTCATGCAATGGACACACCCATCAATTTAATGGGCAGAAACATGTTGTCAGCATTGAGAGCCCAGATATTGTGCGGCGAGAAGGGACTTACAGTGACATTTCCTGGCGGACAGGTTCTGGAATGCTCCCAGCCTGTAACACCTAGGGGTCAGTGGTTGATGGCACCACTCCCCACAGTACCTGAAACGGCACAGATCTACTGGGCTAGATTGAATCCTGAGACTCCACTTGGCGGAGGTGTCTACTCCACTTACCTCCTGTGGAAACCGTGGATCCAGGCATTGGCACCGTACCACCCCCCAGTGGACCCATTGCATTGCACTCTATATTACGATAGGGATTCGGATGAAGTATATAGAGATGCGTTTGAAGAAATCGAGGGAGTTGATTGGACACTACAGTCACCATGCATCTTTGTAGGCCCAGAGGGAGTGGCAGAGAATGTGCAGTTGTCGCCAGAGTAAGAACAATGGTTCAAAATGGGTGAGGAAGGTCTGCCCCATGTAACGCTGGCTGTGTCGCCAGGCCATGAGCCCCGCCAATTGGGGCCCATGGTGAAACGATTAACACAACAACATGACTGGATGATGACTGAGATTCCAGATGTGTGGCATTCGGCCGCAACCAAAAGTTACAGGTCAATGGCAAAAATGGTAGATGAGTCAGACCTTGAATTGGTCTTCCTGGACCGCCATCATGGGCGGGAACAGACGGACCATGAGTCTGCACAGGCGATGCTGGATCAAATGCCACAGACCTTGTGGTCACAGGGTCCATTTGATGTTGGTTTTTGTCATACGGTTCAACCGATCCAATTGGAAGTTGATTGCTCCATTAAGGTCCGCCGTCCTCAATATCGATGGCCGAAGGAAGCAGACAAAGGTATGGAGGGGACAGTGGCAGGATTGTGGGATGCGGGGGTGTTGGAAACGTCGGCATCCTTTTGGAACACACCTCTGAGGCCGGTCCAGAAGGCTGACGGGTTGACATGGAGGATGGCCCACGATTTGCGGCCAGTGAATGACATAACTATAACTCCAGTTTTGCCAGTTCCTGACCCCCATCGCATCCTGTCCTCCCTGGATCCTCAGAAACATTGGTATATGGTAATTGATTTGGCGAATGCATATTTCTGTTTCCCACTGGCTGAGTCAATACGACACGTGTTTGCATTTTCTTACAAGGGGTGAAATTGCAGTACAAACGACTCCCACAGGGCTTCAAGAATTTGCTGGGAATCTTTAATCAGGTATTGAAGGACTTGTTATTTTCATGTGAACCACCCCAAGGCTCAGTGCTCCTGCAGTTTGTGGACAATCTCCTCATTGCAGCTGAAACATCCAACCAGTGTGTGGAAGCCACACGAGCAGTGCTGTTGAAGCTTGCTGACCTGGGCTTCAAACTGTCAAGGAAAAAGTTACAGTGGTGTCGCAAGTCTGTGGTTTTTCTGGGGCGTGTCATCACACCAGCCGGTTTGGCTATGTCCCCTAATCACCGCAGCTCCATCTTGCGACACCCACGTCCAGAAACAGTGCAGGACATGCTGTCTTTCTTGGGATTGTGTGGCTACAGCCGAGCCTACATCCCATGTTATGTGGATAAAACAGCAGGCCTGCGGGCCCTTGTTAAACAACAAGGGGTCTGAAATTTGAAGGCCACATTGCAGTGGACCCCTGAGGATGAGGCATTGTTTGTGCAACTAATTCAGTAATTGGCATCAGCAGCAGCTTTGGCTACCCCAGATTACACTAAGGTGTTTCATTTAGATGTAGCTATTAGTGAGAAAACAGTGAATGCGGCATTGTACCAAAGACATGGCACAAACAGGGCACTTTTATTGTATTGTAGTGTGCCATTAGACGGAATTGAACAGAAACAAGCAGACTGCGTTAGGTACGCGGCGGGCCTGGCAAAGGTCCTACAGAAAACGGCACATGTGGTCATGGGGTATCCCGTCCAGGTGTAAACAGACCATGCGGTGTCAGCTTTTGTCGCATCGGTGGCATTTACGTTGACACCCCTAAGACAAACACGGATGATGAAAGTATTGACGGCACCAAATGTTACGTATGTGCATGATGGTGTGAACATGGCTAATCACCTCCTGGAAGGGGCACATGATTGTGCTCTGAAAGTACAGAAAGATCAAAAGGTCCGTGAGGACTTGTATGCGGAACCATTGGGAGGTGGACGGGTTATGTTCACGGATGGGTGTTGTTGGCGTGCCAAGGATGGGACACTCCACGTGGCAGCGGCAGTGGTGGAGTGGAAAGGTTCTTTCTTCCTCCCGGTGACAGCTCAGAAGTTGACAATAAAACCCTCCGCCCAGGCGGCTGAGGTGTTGGCTCTGGTGTTGGCCTTGGAACAGTGTCCAGGACAGCAATTAACTGTATATACTGATTCGGCATATGCAGCGTCGGCTGCCCTGATTGACCTAAAGGGGTGGCTGCACAATGGCTGTCTAACAGTGAAAGGCAAAGAAATTGCTCACAGAACTTTGATGGAGCGATTGTATGAAGCAATTAAGGGTCCCCACAAATTGGCGATTGTAAAGGTCCCGGGACACGCAAAGGCCAACACCATGGTGGCAAAAGGTAATGAGAGGGCGGATGCTCTCGCGAAAGAAGTGGCTGGGTACACCTCTCAGGACGAGATGATGTTAGCAACCACGGCTGTGGTCTGGGATGGGGAACCCCCGGATCTTCCAGTGGCACCTGAGGTTACACTGGAGGACATTTTGGACGCACAAGGTCACAGACAAGGCGGTTGCAGATTCGTCATCAGCATCACCAGAGTCGGACATCACTCCGTACGTCTACCTCCGGGTGCTTTCCCGGAAGTGGACTGAACCTCGCTGGAAAGGACCGTTTAGGGTTCTGGCTAGAACTTCACACGCCGTCCAATTGGAAACTAAAGGACAAAACTGGTACCGTTACTCACAGTTGCGCCCGGCCCCAGACTTTGTGCCTGCCAATGGTGAGCTAAAAGGTTGACCGCCCGGACGGGCAGGTCAAGAGAGGGAATGTGAAGATGGCGAGAATTTGATCAAAGTCGGACTCGAAAGTGTCTGAACAAAGACGACGACGATGCAAATGTTTAACTTTATTGAGTATTTTGCTTGCTGGCTTGTTTGTGTGGACTATGTTGGCATTTGAACATATGATGCAGGATGATGGAAGTGATGGCGCGAAAGGAGAACAAGTGATGGTGTACCATTCCTGTAATAGAACGGTATGGTATGAAGCAGAGCAAGATGGTGGTAAGACGCTGACACAGACACAACAACTACTGCCAAATCTGAAGTGTAAACAACCGACACAGGTGAACGCTTGGGTGACAATTTTCAACTGGACTCAACAATGGCTTGATTTGTTAGATAAATTGGACAATTATCAACCACGGTATGGAAAAGAAAAAGCCTATTTTTGACACCCATGTTGCACAACAAAATTTCACCTGCCTAAAGTTAAATGGGACTGGCCCTGGGATTGGAAGTATCCAGGAGTCATGGTGTCATGAAAGTGTGTCTTTGCCAGCAGGAATCGCTCTCGCTCGTGCTGATGTTTGGCTGTGTTGTGGAGCGAAAGTGTTGTATGATAGGCTTCCCACCAATGCCTCAGGTAAGTGCGCCCTAATAACGCTGATCATGCCGATTAGTGTGATAGCATTAGATCTGACCAGAATGGATTGGGAAGGCGTTGGACAGTGGGGAAGAATCCCCTTCCTTGGGAGGAAGAAAAGGGACATGCAAGAATGGTTGAATGCAGGAGACCCCACGTACATAGATGCAATTGGAGTTCTGAGAGGGGTCCCTGATGAATACAAATTGGTGGATCAAGTGGCAGCAGGATGGGAGAGTATTTTCCTGTTCGTTACAGTAAACAAAAATGTGGACCGAATTAATTATGTCCACTATAATGTCCAACGATTGGCGAACTTCACCACTTCAGCACTCTAGGCAGTGCATGAGCAATTGGCTGCCATGTCTCTTATGGCATTCCAAAACAGAATGGGCTTAGATATATGTTGTTAGCTGAAAGAGGAGGAGTGTGTGGTATTTTTGGGGATCAGTGCTGTACTCTGATTCCCAACAATACGTCTCCTGGCCTTACCAAGGCATTGGAGGGTCTGCGCACGTTAAGTAACAAAATGAAGGAGCACTCAGGTGTGGACACCAGTTGGTATTCTGACTGGTTAAACGTCTTTGGTAAATATAAAAGCTTGATTGCATCAGTACTGATTTATATCGCTGTGTTTTGCTGCTATTATGGTGTTGCTGTATTCCATGTATCAGATCATTAACTGTTAAGACAATTGAACGCACGTTGGGGGCACTCCCTCCGGGTGGCCAGTACATGATGATCCCTCAGAAGGACCCCCAGGAGGCGGAGACAGCTGTGGCCCTCCGGGAGTCCGGGATGTGAGTATGTGAAGGTGACCTCAGGGACCTTAGGCCATGAGGAGGGAATGAAATTTTCTACTGATTTTCTACTAGAATGAATTTTTTTACTGATTTTTAATTTTATACTAATTTTTAGCTTATGGTTCAAAATACAATACAAAATTTATGGAGGATTTTTCAGAACTGCTGTCAGTTCCTTCTAATGACTAAATCTATTTTGTCATAGTGGGGGACTTTAACATTCATGTTGACAATAACATGGCAAAAACATCCAAAGAACTTTCTGCCACATTTGACTTCTCTCAACAAAGTAAGAGTCCAACTCACACTCAAGGTTACATCTTAAACCTGGTCATCTCTTGGGATGTTGAAATTCTATCAATTGACATTAATCATGTGGCTATTTCTGACCATTTTTTTGTGTAATTTTTGAATTACAGATTCTTCCAAAAGTTCAGACAACCTCTGTCTATGAAGAAAAGGTTTATAAATGAGAGTACTGGTACTAAGTTTAAAGATTTTAAAGAAACTTTAGCTGTTCTACAAACTATGAATGCTGAGACAGTTGATGAAGTTTATGACAATTTCGTCTCAAAAATCTCAAATTCCATGAATGCGCTCACTCCTGTTCAAACTATCAAACATCCTGAGACAACCTCCAACACCATGGAGGAACACATCCATGGTGAAGAGCTCTAAATCAAAGTGTAGGGAAGCAGAACGTAAGTGGAGAAAAACTCAACTCCAAATTGACTATTTTCTACCGCTTCTCTGCGTCGGGTCGCGGGGGAAGTAGCTTCAGCAGGGATACCCAGACTTCCTTTCCCCGGACACTTCTTCCAGGTCTTTCGGAGGGATCCCAAGGTCTTCCCAGGCTAGCCAAGAGACATAGTCTTGCCAGCATGTCCTGGGTCATCCCTGGGGTCTCTTTGAGGTGGGACATGCCAGGAACACCTCACCAGGGAGGCGTCAAGGAGGCATTCAGATCAGATGCCCCAGCCACCTCATATGGCTCCTCTCAATGCGGAGGAGCAGCGGCTGAACACACTGAACCCTCCCAAATGACCGAGCTTCTCACCTTATCTCAAAAGGAGAGCCCAGAAACCCTGTGGAGAAAACTAATTTCCGCCGCTTGTATCTGGGATCTTGTTCTTTCGGTCATGACCCACAGCTCGTCCCCACAAATGAGGACAGGACATAGATCAACTGGTAAATTGAGAGCTTTGCTTTTTGACTTAGCTCCCTCTTCACCACAACGAACCATTACAAAGTCCCCATCACAGCAGATACTGCACCGATCTGTCTGTCAATCTCCCGCTCCATTCTTCCCTCACTCGTGAACAAGAGCCCAAGATACTTGACTCCTCCACTTGGGGCAGGATCTCATCCCCAACCCGGAGAAGGCATGCCACCCTTTTCCGAGTGAGGGCCATGGTCTCTGATTTGGAGGGGCTGATTCTCATGCCAAGCTTCGAAATCCCTGCACCCTCGGAGAGCCTGCCGAGGGTGCTGAGCTAGTCCACTGTTCCACGGTCATGATGAAAACCACATTGTTCCTCCTGGATCAGAGATTCCATTTCACGATGGTCCCTCCTCTCCACCACCCCTGGGGACCACTACCCCAGTCTGCCAATCCAGAGGCACAGAGGCAATGTCCATGCCATGTTGCAGAGGCGTGTCAACCACAAGCACCCCACAAGATCCAGACTTAATTCAGAGCCTTTAGGAACTCTGGGCGAATCTCATCCACTCCCGGGGCCCTGCCACCAAGGAGCTTTTTAACACCTCGGTGACCTTAACCCCAGAGATAAAACATTCCACCTCAGCGAACCCAGACTCAACTTCCTCATGGAAAGGTGTGTTGGTGCGATTGAGGAGGTCTTCAAAGTACTCTCCCCACCGACTCACAGCATCCCGAGTTGAGGTCAGCAGTGCCCCATTCCCACTATACACAGTGTTGACAGTGCACTGGATCCCCCTCCATAGACACTGGACGGTGTACCAGAATTTCCTCAAAGCCGTCTTTAAGTCGTTCTCCATGGCCTCACCGAATTCTTCCCACACCCGGGTTTTTTTTCCTCAAAGACCACCGAAGCTGCATTCTGCTTGGCCAGCCGCTACCTATCAGGTGCCTCAGGAGTCCTGAAGGCTAAAAATGCCTTATAGGACTCCTTCTTCAGCTTGACAGCATCCCTCACTGTTGGTGTCCACCAACGTGTTCTGGGGTTGCCGCCACCACACCACACCATGTTACGGCCAAAGCTCCGGTCGGCTGCCTCAGTATTTGAGGTGTGGAACGTCGTCCACTCGGACTCAATGTCCCCCTATCACCCCGGAACATGAGCAAAGTTCTTTTGGAGTTGGGACTTGAAATGACTTCTGACAGGGGAATCTGCCAGCAGAACCTCACAATACGTTTGGGTCTGCCATGGCATCTTCCTCCACCATTGGAGCCAACTCACCACCAGGTGGTGATCAGTTGACAGCTTCGCTCCTCTCTTTACCTGAGTGTCCAAGCAATGTGGTCGCAAGTCCGATGACATGACTACAAAGTCGATCATTGAACTGCGACCTGGGGTGACCTGGTCCTAGGTCCACAGGTGGACATCCTTATGCCTGAACATGGTGTTCGTTATGGACAATCCGCGATGAGTTTGATAGAAGTCAATAACAGGACACCACTCGGCTTCTGATCGGGGGGGGGGCAGTCTTCCCAAACATGCCCTTGCCAGGTGTACTGTCATTGCCCACAGAGCATTGAAGTCTCCCAGCAGAATGATGGAGTTCGCAGAGGGAGCATTCGCTACCACTCTCTCTAAGGACTCCAAAAATGGTTGGTACTCTGGACTGGTATTTGGTGCATAAGCACAAACAACAGTCAGGACACGCCCCCTCCCTGAAGGCAGAGAAAGACTACCCTCTCATCCACCGGTGTAAACCCCAACGTACAGACCCTGAGCCGGGGGGCAATGAGTATACCCACACCTGCCCGTTCTCTCTCACCATGGGCCACTCCAGATTGTAACAGAGTTCAACCCCTCTCGAGAGGAGAGGCGCCAGAGCCCAAGCGGTGCATAGAGGCGAGTCCGACTATATTTAGTCGGATTTTCTCAACCTCATGCACCAGCTCGGGCTCCTTTCCTGCCAAACAGGTGACATTCCATGTCCCTAGTGCTAGTTTCAGCCTTTGACCACCACCTCGATCACATCGCAACCGACCCCTATGGCCCCTCTCACAGGTGGTGCACCCATGGGAAGGCTTATTTTATTTTTATTTTCTATTTTTTTATTTTAGACCTATTTTACCCTTTTAGGCTGTGCTCGGCTGAGCCCCATGGGTGCAGGCACGACCACCAGGCGCTCGCATTCAAGCCCCACCTCAAGCCTTGGCTCCAGAGGGGGCCCCCGGTGACCGGCGTCTGGGCAAGGGAAACCAAGATCCAACATTTTCACTCGTTATAGGGGTTTTACAGTCGTGCTTTTTCTAGCCCTTCACCTAGGACCTTTTTGCCATGGGTGACCCAACCAGGGGCATGAAACCCCAGACAATTTAGCTCCTCGGATCATCGAGACACACAAATCCCTCCACCAATATAGGGTGACGGCTTGAGGAGAGGTCACGTAAGCAATTTCTTGAAATTAAATTGACTTTTTAACAAATTTCAATCAGGTGTCTGAGCGTATCACATGACTGAATCTGCTCTTATGAAAGTGCTCATTCTACATGCAAATAGCCTAATTCATTCTCAGGCACCCAGAACACCCCCCACCCCACACACACACACCACTAAAAATGAGCATTCATAGTTCATAATGAAAACAATAATAAAATTATATTCATTTACCCGGGCATGGTGCCGCAGCTGTAGAGCACTGCCCTCAGAATTCTAAGGACCAGGATTCAAATACCCGCCCTGCCTGTGTGGATTTTGCATGTTCTCTCCGTGCCTGCGTGGGATTTTTCCAGGCACTCCGGTTTGCTCCCCATCCCAAAAACATGCATAAATTGGAGACTCTAAATTGCCCCTAGGTGTGATTCTGAGTGTGACTCTTGTCTGTCTCTATGTGCTCTATGATTGGCTGTCAACCAGTTCAGGCTGTACCATCTTCTGCCCGACGACAGCTGGGATTGGCTCCAGCACTCCCCCGAATCTCATGAGGATAAGCGGCCCAGAAAATGGATGGTTGTTTATTTACCGTTGGCGTTGGATGACTATGCAAAGAGAAGGGGGTGTGACAAGTAAAAGGCATCGTGGGGTACAGAGGAGGAAGCAAATGTTTAACCGCTGAGAAAACGTACGGCTGTACACATGCATACCACTAAGTCCATTAAAGTTTCTTGGGGTCCATGATGAATAAAGACGAATAAACTTAAAAAGACATACTCATGATAAAGTTGTACTTTTCCAATATGTGCTAGCATGATTTGGTGACAGTCGAGTGTCTAAGGGAAGTGCAAAGCATCATGGGTAAGAATTGACGCCCCTCCTAGCCATCGGGATGCCAGAAAATGCTCCGGCGATAGCCAATGGTAGAGCAGCTCTATTGTTTCACACAAACCAGGACATAGGATGTGCACCATAGGTAAAGATTGACGTCCCTCCTCGACATTGGGATGCCAGGAAGATGCTACGGTGATAGCCAATGGTATAGAAGGTCTATTGTGCCACACAAACTCAGATACAAGATGTTAAGTTTCGGTGGAATTTGGGCACTGCGAATCCAACGGCCATTTTTTCCTTTCGTATCCTGAATGTCCTTTGTAATGAGAGACTATTTTTCCATGGCAATGTTTCGTAACTTTAATTTTTCATTGCTAGAGACATTCGAGGTTGTTTGATAGGTGGTGTAGTTCTAAAGAGGTTTCGGATTTTGAGGGTTTGAATCAGTTACTTTTGATGGAGGATTTTAGGGAGTGTGTTCATTCTGATCTCACAATTTATTTGGATGAACAGAAGGTTAATGCCTGACATGATGCAGCGGTGTTGGCAGATTAGTTTTTGACTCACAAGATTTCTTTTCGGTCTCCCAGCAAGTTTTCGCACCAAAAGGAATTTTTTGTCAGGTAAGCTACAGGGTCAAGTGGTGATAAGGCAGGTTCCAATTCTTCTGACAAGCAGTCACATTCTCAGTGTAAACCCAAGACTTGACTCTTGTGACTGGTCCAGTCTGTGCTTATTCTTAAGAAGCATGGTTACTTGATTTCCGTTTCCCAAAACCTCAAGTTAAAAAATTTGTCCACTGATTCCCCTATTGCTTTTTGGGGCTTCTGAGGAAGCACGACCTGTCAAAAGAGCTGCTGAGATAGTTCTACACAGCGGTCATCCAATCAGTACTGTCTACCTCCATCACAGTCTGGTTTGGGGCTGTCAAAATTAGGGACAAACTCTGACTGCATCCTGGCCACCAGCTCTTCTAACTTATTCCGTCAGCTGAGTGCTGCTGATCAATGCAAGTCAAAACTAGCAGGCATTCAGTTTTTTTGCAACCTTAACATAATGTAGGGCATTGACACACTCTTATCACTTATCTGTTCCAAATGAAGAACACTTTGCAACTTGCACATATGTGGCTCTAAGTTTGTTTTCATAGATGAGCCATCTACAAATAGCAGTTTTTTTCCTTTCTAAAGGCTGATCTCTCAGGACGCTTCTGCTTTTTGCTGGTATTTCTGCTAACTTTTGACAATTTTATGTTGCATCATCATGGAGTGGTACCAATATTTCTGCTGTGGAGAAAGCAAAAGAGAGACCGTAGATAAGAGGCCAGCTTGCTAGAACGTGCCTTTATTTGTGTGCGATCAACATCTTGACCACACATGAATCAACCGACGAGATGGATGAAAGGCTAATGCCTTTTTTTTTTTTTTTTTTTTTTTTTTTTTTTTTTGGTACACCGTCACGTGATCGACCAAAGCTGCTTCGCAATAGACACATTGACCACGCCTGATCTACATAAAGAAAGATTTGACTGCCACTTGACAGTTCAAATGTGGACATACTGACTATCATAACTTGTGAATAAATTGTTGGACTTTCACAGTACACTGGTAAATTTGTATTTTTGCCTTAAAATGCAAATGCAACTCAATTCTCTACAGTAAAAACTTTTGCATATGGTCTTAATGAATTCAGCAATGTGTGTGGGTCCGGGACACAAGGTGCCCACTGTATTTCAGCGGCATTTATACCTTGTCGATCTTTAACCATTCTGCAACCTCCAGATGGGGGCACCTTTTTTACTGGAAAAATAGTAATTCAATTATTACCCCTGCAGAAACCAGTGACTCAATACCTGTTTTTATGCCTTGGCTTCTAATGGTTTTAATGGATATTGTTTCATACATAGCCTCTATTTGTCATGGGGTGTCTGTCCTCGACCCGGCGTGGACCTGCTGCAATGAGCAGATGCGCTCTCCTGCGTCTCGGTAATTACGTTCCGTATATCTTGCCACGCATGCGTTTTGGTCCTTGCCAAACCGTTGTACTTCATGTCACGTACCCGCAACTCCATGTCCTTGCCTTTGATAATCTGTGTACCGAACCCTGCCTCGTTGATGACCCTGCCTCGCCGCCTACTGATTCTGACACTGCTGCTTGTTTGGACTGCCTGCCTGTGTTTTGACATTCGGGTGTCAGCTTTCTGCCTTGATGCATTTTTGCAGCCAAAAACCAGTGGAACAACAGGGTGCTCCTCGATGCATTTTTTTCAAGGGCTGTCCCCCCCGGTAAAGGACCGGCAGCTGATCCCACTGGACTTGCTGACAGATTTTGGATGCACTCATTGCTCTCAATTTAAAGATAGACAAGAGACTCATGGATCAAGTGCAGGACAACGCCTGGCAGAGGAACACATCTGCACGTATCAGGGACACCGACACTCCTCAAGGTGTATCTACTGAGACGGAGAAGCCCAGGGAGCTGGGCCGCCTCCGCCTATCACACGAAGAGTGCCTACGCCAGCAGAGGGAGGGACTCTGCTTCCACTGTGGGCAGTCGGGGGACACAGTGACCCACTGCTCCGTCAAACCAGCTGGTACCTCACCCCGAACCCTGACTATGGTGTGTCTCAACCTCATTCAGGACAGTCTGGACCAAGCATTTCCTTTTGTCACCTTGTGTTCAGGAGGACAGCCACTCAGGGCGACTCATAGACTTGGGTTTGGACGCCAATCTTTCAATTTCACAGCTGGTCAAAAGCATGGATCTAAGGACCTTCGAAGTTCTGCGCGCCCATAATGCATACATGGCATATCCGTGAGATGAGCCAGACCTGTCTTCAGTCCCCTCCTGTGACCATGACCTGAAAGAAGTAATTTCCAAGTGTAAGGCCAAGTTGCTTCCTCCTCACAGGCCATACGACATACTGACCTGCTGCCCGGCTCCTCACCCCCTCACGGGATACTATACTTTCTTTCAGGTCCGGAGCACCAAGCCATGAAAGCATATGTGGAGGAGTCGCTGGCTGCAGGACTGATCTGGACTTCATCCTCACCAGCCAGGGCAGGGTTCTTTTTTTGTAGAAAAGAAGGACCTGACATGACGCTGCGGTCGATTACCAAGGACTGAACGACATTATGATAAAGAACAGGTACCCTCTAACCCTAAATGTCAGAGCCTTCAAAGTTCTGAAGGGGGTGAAGGTTTTTACCAAGCTGGACTTGAAGAGTGTTGAGGGCCCATTACATGCACTCACCTCACCTCACCCCACAGTTCCTTCATTTAGAACCTGGTAGGCCAGGCGGCCTTCCGTAAGGTCAAGGCCAGCTTTACCTCAGCTCTGGTCCTCACCTTCCCTGATCCCGATGGGCAGTTTTCGTCGAGGTTGATGCGTTGGATTGAGGAATAGGTGCAGTTGTCTCACAGAGAAGTCCCAAGGATGGAAGATTAAAAAATAATTCCCAAAATCTGGAATATGTTAAGGTTAGCCAAAAAGCTTAATGCCAGGCAAGCTTGGTGGGCACTCTTCTTTACACAGTTTCACTTTGTGATGACCTATCGGGCATGAACAAAGAATGGGAAACCCGATGCGCTTGTGGAGACAACAATTGACAACTGGGTCCAATATGCACATAACTCCCTTCCCTCAGCGTCCACTGGCATGTCCCCTTTCACATAGTCCACAGTTATCCACCTTCTCTCTTCCCATCTGTAGATTCCCATGGTGCCGTCTGCATTGGCCATGGTGAGACGCTGCAAGAGAACCTGGGAGCAAACCCGACAGATGCTACTGCTCAAAGGGCACTCCTATAAGGCCGCGGCGGACCGTAAGAAGGCGCAAGCAGCAGTGTCAGAATCAGTAGGCGAAGAGTCAGGGTTCGGTACACAGACTAACAAAGGCAAGGACATGGAGTTGCGGGAACGTGACATGAAGTACAACAGTCTGGCAAGGACCAGACAGCACGTGTGGCAAAATATACGGAACGTAATTACAGAGACCAGACGCAGGTGAGTGCATCCGGTTCAAGGACAGACACACCCACGATAGCAGGATGATTTTTCGTCTTTGTGGTGTTCAGTGTGAGTATGTTCACTGTACACCACTTTGACTGTTTTACAATCTCATCCCTGTTGGCAGACTCGTCTCCTTTTGAGATGAGCCCGATCACGGTGGTATCATCAACAAACTTGATAATGGAGTTGCTCCTCAAGGCAAATAATGCATCTGTGGTACTCTTTCTTGGCATGAAACCATACTGTTGGTCACAGATACTTCTATCCTGAGTCTAACCTCTACTACTCTTTCCCATAACTTTATTGTGTGGTTTATCAACTTTGGTGATTTAGAGTTCCCGCAGCTCTGCAAATCACCTTTGTTCTTGAAAATGGGAATGAGCACACTTTTCCTTCATTCTTGTTTTCCTCACACCTCTCCTCAGTCCTCTCAGTGTCCCACTTCTTCGTTAACCTCTTTCCTTATATGACTTCCTGTATTTAACCCTAACCCGGTTCCACCACCAAGTCACCTTCTCCCCTTTCCTACCAGAAGACACAGCAAATACTCCACTACCAGTCTCTCTGATCACTAAGGCTGTTGTAGTCTAGTCTTACGGGAGTTCCTCCTGTCCATCAAGAGGCTCTCTCACAATTTTCCGAAAAGATGCACAGCATTCTTCCTTTATCTCCCACCACATATTTCTCTACTATGCCGTTGTCTCCTTAGTCTTCCACCCCACCATAATAGTCATCCTACACACCACCATCCTATGCTGTCAAGCTATCCTGTCCCATACTACTACCTTAGCATCTGTAACCGCCTTCAGATGACATCGTCTGCACAAAATGTAATCCACCTTCTACTGCCGCTCTTGTAAGCTACCCTATGTTCCTGCCTCTTCTGGTAAAAAGTGCTAACTATTGCCATTTCCTTTATTTATGCAATGTCCACCACCATTGGTCCCTCAAAAGTTCCTTTCCTGGATGCTGTACTTACCCATCACTTTTTCAACACCCGTGTTTCCTTCACCAACATGTCCATGACACTCTTCACCAGTCACAACTCTTTCTGTGTCTGGGATGCTCAGAACTACTTCATCTAGTTCAGGGGTGGCCAACTAGTCAGAGACTAAGAGCCCCTATTTTATTGTGTTACTGCAAAGAGCCACATCGTACACGGGTACACATGAACATCATCTTTTAATGAAGTCCACAAACAATAATAGAATAATTTTCAATAACATCTTTCTCTTACTATGCTGGTTAGTGAGACTTCTGGCATTCCTTGTCTTGAACAATCCTCTTCAAATCTGGCTTTTATTCTGTTGTTGCCACTTCAGCAAACACACTTTGCACCAGGTCAGGCAGCATTTTTAACTTACCCTGGAGGGTGAGGTTCAGTCTGTCCAAGTGACACAGCATGTCGACTGAAAATACCAGATCCATAATCCATTCGAGGTCTGAGAGCTCGGGATAGTCCTTGTCCTTCTTTTCCATGAACAGTTTCACAGCATCCAAACGCTCAAAGAAGCGAGAGAGCCAACTCACTGTGCAGTGCAGCGGCAGGCCACCTGGAAGCCCTTGGTCCAGCTCAGCAATGAGATTCCTGAATTGCCTGTGGTTAAGCGCATGTGTGCGGATGTATTTGACGATTTCCATCAGAGGGTTCATGACGTCTAAATTCAATGATTTAGACACTAGTTGCTCTCTGTGGCTGATGCAGTGGAAATTCCAAAGGTTGGGAAATGTTTGATCATCTTTGCACAGCCCCACAAGCCCTTTCACGGATCCGATCATGGCTGCCGCTCCATCCGTGGCTACTGCACTTAGTTTTGGTATGGGCAGATTTGCTTTTGCAAACGCAGCCATCATTGCTTCTTTCACATCTATGCCACAGGTTCTGTCTTTTAATGGCACAATATCAAGGAGTTCTTCTTTGATCATACATTCATTTGACACAGACAGTGCAAATATTACCAACTGAGGCTTGTCTTGTATGTCACAACTCTCATCCAAGGCCACACTAAAATACTCACATGCTTGAAGGTCAGAGTGCAACTGTGATTCAAAAGCTGTATTAATATCCGATATTCTGTGTTCAACACTGTGGCTACGGTCCACAATAAAACGGGACGGGATCCAGGAACGTTCTTCTGGGCCATACCCTTCCCAATCCACCAGGTATTGACCCCCCCCCCCCCCTCCCTCTACGATGGGATGATACAAGCCGGCGTACGGACTACACCGGACCTCCATTGATCATGTGGGGGTGGGGGGAGGCTTGACTGGGGGGACTAATGGTGATGGACGAGTTGGTCGAAGCCGGCTTACATGGAACGTGGGATGAACCCTCATCAATCTGGGAAGCTATAAGGAAAGATCAACAGGGTTAACGATCTTGGTGATAGGAAAGGGACCCACGAACCTGGGAGGTAGCTTGCATGAATCCATCCGCAGCGGAAGATCCTTTGTGGACAACCGTACGCATTGTCCCACCTTGAACAGCGGATTTGTAGGAGCTGCCCATGCGTAGTAGCGTCTTTCAGGCTAGTTCCCAGGTCCGTTTGCAGCGTCTCACCACTCCCAACGCGGATGGCACCGCGGAGTCGGCGGCCACAGATGGAAACAGAGAGGGAGGGTAACCATGAACGATGTGGAACGGAGCTATACCTGTGGAAGTGGAAGGCAGAGAGTTGTGGGCATATTCCACCCATCTGAGGTGCTGGCTCCAAGTGCTGTGATCATGCGATGCCAGACAGCGTAGACCGGTCTCCAGGTCCTAATTTATTCTTTCTGTTTGGCCATCGGACTCCGGGTGATGGCTCAAGTGAGGCTTACTTTTTCTCCGATGAGGACAGAACTCCTTCCAAAATCGGTTCACGAATTGCGGTCCTCTGTCAGACACTACATCCACTGGAAACCCATGATAGCGGGCTACTTTGTCTAGCAATAGCTGTGCGGTCTGCTTGGCGGATGGAATCTTGGGAGCTGGTACGAAGTGGACAATGTTAGAAAACCGATTGATGACTGAGAGTACCACTGTGTTCCCCTGGGAGCAGGGTAGACCTATCACGAAGTCTCGAGAAATTTGTGGCCAGGTGCGAGAGAGAATTGGTAGCGGCCATAGCTCACCCATAGGTCGCAGGCGAGAGGTCTTATTGGCCATAGAGATCGGTCACGTGTTGACATAGTCCCTCACGTCCCTTCCCAGGTTTGGCCACCAAAACCGTTGTTCAACTACTGAGCGGGTCTTCAGCATGCCGGGGTGATAGACAGTCTTATTCATGTGGGCCCAATCGATGACGTCTCCTTGTAGCGAGGGTACCATGAACAGACGGCCAGATGGACATTCGGCTGGGCCCGGAGAGTCCCTTAGAACCTCCTTTACCCGCGTCTCAATCACCCAGGTAAACCCGGACACGAAGCAGGCCTCCGGAATTATAGGAACACTCATGGACTCCGTTCGCTCCCCTTCATGGATCTGGGCTTGTGCGTCCGGTTTGCCATTCTTTGAGGCTGGATGAAAGCACAGAGTGAACCAGAAGTGAGTGAAAAAGAGTGCCCACCTGGCTTGGCGAGCATTCAATCTCTTGGCGGTCCTCAGGTACTCCAAGTTCTTTTGGTCCATAAGGATCAGAACTGGCACTTGTGATCCCTCCAGCCAGTGCCTCCATTGCTCCAGCACTGTTTTGATCGCCATTAATTCTCGATTACCCACATCATAATTCCGCTCTACCAGAGTCAGTCTCTTAGACAAGAAGGTGCACGGGTGAAGTCTTCCATCCCTTGCACACCTCTGGGAGAGTACTGCTCCCATTCCAGAGTCCAATGCATCCACCTCCACCAAAAACTGCCTCTCTGGATCTGGCATGATGAGGACAGGAGCTGTGGTGAAACTCGACCTAAGTCTATCAAAGGCCTCCTTGCAGGTCACATCCCACTCGAATGAATTGCGGGGTGAAGTGAGGGCATCTTGATGAACTTACGGTAGAAGTTGGCGAATCCGATGAATCTCTGCACCTCCCTGCGATTGGTGGGAGTGGGCCATTGGAGAACAGAGTCGACCGCACTGGGATCAATGCGAATCTGTCCCTCGGCCAGGATGAATCCAGGGAATGTGACGGAAGGTTTGTGAAACTCGCACTTTTTCATCTTGACATATAGGTAGCTGCTGCACCACATCTCTGAAGTGCTCGATCTTGGAAGCTTCTCCGGAGAAAAGATCAGAATGTCGTCGAAGTAGACAAACACATTCTTGTTCAGTCTTTCCTATAGGACATCATTAATAAAATTCTGAAACACAGCTGGCGCGTGAGTCAGGCAAAACGGCATCACCAGGTACTTGTAGTGGCAAGTTAGTGTATTAAAGGCAGTGTTCCACTCGTCCCCTTCTCTGATGCGTACCAGATGGTACGCATTTTGTAAATCCAACTTGGGAAGATCCGGGCCCCTTGTAGCAGCTCAAATGCGGTGACAATTAGGGGAAGAGGGTACCTCTTCTTGATGGTGTTGTCATTAAGTCCCCGGTAATCAATACAAGGGCGTAACGAGGTGTCCTTCTTTTTGACGAAGAAGAATCCTGCTCCAGCCGGTGATGATGATGGTCAGATGAGTCCTGCCGCCAGCGATCCTCAATGTACTCTTTCATGGCTTGGTGTTACGGTCCTGTTAATGAAAAAAGCCTCCTTCGAGGGGGTGAGGTGACAGGGAACAAATCGATAGCACAATCATACGGGGGGTGCGGCAGAAGGGATTTGGGCTTTGCCTCTGAAAATACTTCCTTAAGGTCCTGATAACAGGATGGCACTGCTGATAGTTCCGGCACGGACTTCAATTCCTGTAAGTCGACTGGTGCGATCTGTAAATTCGTCTCTTTTAGAGCCCCGAGACACACCTTACTATATTCATTGTCCCATGCCCTGATTTGACCGGTGATCCAGTCAATGTGTGGGTTTCATCTTTTAAGCCAGGGGCTGCCCAAGATGACATCGCTGCTCTGCGAGTTAAATACACGGAAACTTATCTTCTTGGTGTGAGCGTCCGGAAATGTCATCCTCAGAGATTGCGTACTGTGAGTTACGGGATAGGAATTTACCATTGGCCGCGAATGTGTTGCGGAACCGTTGTCTGAAAGGTCACTGCGCTCAAGGCCTCGACTACCCATGGATTAATCACGTTAGCGTTCGATCCCGAGTCAAGGCCGTAGGGGAACAAGTACGAACCCCGAACCCCCGACCGCACCCTCAAGGTGATTTGAAGCAGTGCTTGACTCAATCCCACCGCGGTGTAATTCACACTCACCGGAGTCATGATCTTGAGGGCGGAGCACTTGGGCCTGACTGGACAGTGGGCTATTAAGTGCCCCAGGCGTCCAGAGTAGAAGTGTTGGATTAACAAACTGGGTGGAGATTTTAGTATCTCAAAATAGGTGACTGCCAGTGAAGAAATTTAAAGACACTGAACCTATAAGGATACCTAGATGAAATACCTACCTTAAAGTGGTTAGGTCCCGAAATGGGATGCTGTGGAGTGGTCGCAACCATCGTAACATTCTTCCTGCTTTTGAGATATCTGTGGGTGTCGTAATGTTGTCATGCCATGCACGAAAAATCTACGGCAATCCATAAACTAAATGATCCACAATTGGATTCTCATGTGTGCGATGATGATCCAAAATTTATTTTATAATAATCCCATGGTCAAGTCCGACAGATAGGGGAACAAGGAGCAGTGTTTAGTCAAATTAAGTGGTATATGATGAATAATCTGAATGCACACGAGTTGGCACACTTAGGTGACGGATGAAAATAATGGAGCAAATCCATGTTGGTGCTTTTTCCTCTGGGTCTACATCTCTGGTAATCCATGCTTCACTTTGATGCTTTGTGAAAAGTACAGAGGTAACAGGTAGCACCCTTTCTCCTAGAGCAACATTAGAAAAGGTATGGGTGATCCAAAAGCTAAAGGTTGATGAGTGGTTTCATGTAATAACAGTTATTTGGGGACAAAATAATAATAGTCTTCTTATGGTGGAACAAGCAGCAACAGCTTTATCAAAAGATTGCATTGTTTGCATGGGTCCCAGACCACTTTTACAGATTATACCAGCGCTATTACCAGATAATTGCACCTTGGAAGTTATGAGTAAAATGTACCTGTTAATGAATGAAAAAAATTGGGATTCTGTCTATCCACTGACTATTTATGAAAAATGAAAAACATTGTTTTCTGATTCTCTCTGGGTATTTCACTTGCGTCCATTTGCTAGGAACCAGAAACAAATTGGGAAATTTATCAGCAATGATGTGTAAAATCATATTGGTGATTGAGAATTCATTGAAGCCATTGTCACATAGTGACATCTGGTAGTGGTAAGGAGATTACGGGCTTTTTAATAAGTTGCCCAAGAATGTAACATTATTGTACTTTATTCATCCTATGTCTGTTATTGAATCAACTTCTACTGTACAAGCAATTACATTTGAACAATGGTATAGAAGAGAGCAGCTGTCTGTGATCTTGCCTAAACTGAATTATTGCCACAGCAATCTCACCCATGGAGAACAAAATGGCGTAGATGTTTCCTTTGCTGGGGAAAAATCATGAGGCAGTGTTCTGGCTGACTTGTTCTGTTTCCAGATCCCATCTGTTATGACAATGCATAAACAACCATTTTTCCTCTGAGTGTACCAAAGTAGTCGAAGATCTGGAAAAGTGTCTATTTTGGGAGATGTGAGAATTTAAGCAAATTTTCAATAAACAGGAGGGAAATGTTGGATTAATTGGATATAAAGTTATCTCATATTTGCTTTCTTGGGTTTTTAATGCTTATGTGATGCAATGCAATCGAGAGGCACATTGGGTGCCATGGAAACTTTGCTATGATGTCCTTTAACAATGTGATGCAATCAATTTACATTGGGAGCCATGGAAACACCAGACAGTTATTCAGAAGACAACAAAGACTGATATTCAGAGGAAGGTGAAGACATCGCAAAGACTCACATGGACTATTTTTGTCACGGTTGCTTTGTTTGTTACAATTTGCTTTGTGTGATGCGGACCACGCTAAGGAATAAAGAAGTGGAGACGTGGAGATGTGATTAGAATGGGTTGAAGATTGTGAAAGACACATCCCACGTTCTCCTCACGAGCCAGAAGTTCCTCTTGTCTTCCTTCCTTGATAATTTTACTTTAAATGTCCTAGGCTGGTTAAACCTGTAAAGAAGCATCAGCCCTCTTGCCGACGTCGCAGTCGTTCTTCTGCCGGACCATCGAGCCCCTCAACCTACATCGGCTCCGTCATGATTTTGGGCAACTCGGCAGAAAGGAAACCGGTGGGGTGACCGCGCCCTGCTCTCCTTCTAGTAGCGTGTCCAATTGTCCCTGGATCATTAGCTTCTGGTGGATCTTGAGAGATAGGGCGATGAGTGAATCCAGGGAGGTAGGCAGATCCACTGCAATGAGGTGACTGCGGATCTATGGTGAAATCCCTAGGAGAAAGGCGTCGAGAAGAGCATCCTCATTCCATTGACTTTCAGCTGCTCTGATGCGAAACTCGATAGCATTATCTGCCACATGACGTTGCCCCTGCCGTAGCGTAATCAACGTCGCTGCTGCTTTGCGTTCCGGCGAGGCATACTGGAAGACCTGCATCATCGCGCATACAGAGGACGTCCAGGAGTTGCATTTTCTGGAGTTGCGACTCCACGCCTCTGCTCTTCCCGTCATGTGGGATATTACAAAGGCAATTCATGCACGGTCTGTCAGGAAGGCGGAAGCCTGTAGCTCGAAGTGGAGGTCACACCGGGCGAGGAAGGGTTTGATGTTACCCGTGTTGCCGGAAAAGCATTCAGGCCGGGAGAGCGGTGTGGCCCCGAACCGCTGAAGCTCCGCGACTGGCAGGGTAGTCGGAGCGACCTGGACAGGTAGGAACTGTGGTGGGCGCCGTCGACGTGGCATTAGTGGCACAAGCCTGAGAAGCTAGCCATGGCTCTAATCAGGCTGGACCATGACAGGCAGCTCCCAAAAGAGCGCTTATGCAACAAAACTATTTTTTTTCATCTACATAAGTTGTTTATTGAGCATTTTTGTTTCAATAAACACTTTTATTTAAAGGATGACTTTGTCCAAAATTCATATGTGCAATAAACCCTCCAATCTGAATTAATATTATTATTATTACATATATTTTGGACATCAATTGAAAAAAAAAAATTGAAAATAAAGAACGTCTTCTAAATCCTCGCCTTATCTGGATATGTGCCAGTTTTCACAGCCAGACCTGGAAGAAACATCCTTGACCACGCGCCGTGACATCGCTGGTTGTCATTGGCTAATCACACCCTGTGTGAAGGAGTGACCCTCTCCACAACTAGAAGGAAGTTTTGAGACAATAGACACGGACACCAAAGGCAAGATTCTGGCCAGGAAAGATGAAGTCACAGTAAGTTGGCCTGATGTCCGTAGCTTCATGCTCGACCTGAACCATGTATTAAGAATTAGACAGATCAATCGATACAAAAGTCAACATGAGAATACATAGAAAGTGATGAAAACATCACAACAGTTTCAAAGGTTTATTTGTATTTACCCTGACAGAGTTGTTTACTTTGCCTGCATCCGCAACCATTTGTTCCCTGGCCTGGATCTTTAAAGCCAATGTGGTTAAGCTGCCCTGTCTTAAGTGTGGGTGGCAGTGTCCTGTGTTCCCAGAATTGTAGTTAATGTTATTCCTTTAAACTGAGATTACTTGTTTTAATGAAACAAGTGCATAATTTGATAGTTATTCAATTATGTGTGTGTAGGTAAATACAGGGATTGTGGATATACTGTATGGTTAATATTGTTTATTGTAATATTGGAACTATATTTGATAGTATTGGAACATTACATTTGAGAATACATTTGATTGTTGTACATATAATATTTGTCTCACTTAGCTTAGCATTACAGACCACTCGTTCTAGCCAGGCCAAGATGCCGACGTGTTGTGCACCAAACAGCAAAAAAACTGAGAAAACGCACCCAAATGTGTTGTTCTTTAACCTCCGTGGGGTCAACCTGTCAGGATAAAGCTGTGGCTCTCACAGTTGAGGCTTGTTCATCAGCCAGGGAAAATTGCACGCATCTGCAGCTATCACTTCGAAGTATGGTTTCTGCAACATGACCCTAAATTTTCCATCGGACCATATCTTTACAGCAAACAGAATAAAGCACTAACAGAAGACGCATATCCTACTATTTTTTTAACATAAAAGAAGTCAGTCGCAAGAAATGTATCACTAAACAGACTCAGGAAACCCTAAAGAAAAGAGATAAGTTGTATTTGTGCTTGTGTTATCTGGGCGACAATACAAGCTAAAATCACCATTACTGGTTATTACTTACTCTCGCGCTGGTAATGTATAAGCAACAACATACTTTATGAGGCGGAAAGGTTAAAAATGTGTATTCACTGGTTTTCCACTGGATGTACAAGTGGCCCTTTCATCAAACTGTCAAGGATCATAAGTAAATTGATGAGTAACACATCTTCGGCCAAACAAACAACTTTGTATTTATCTAAGGAAGTTATGCAGACATGTTGACCGTGATCCAAGTTCCTTCCGATACGCTCCATTTTTGTTTGACCTTTTCAAACTCACAACACTGGCATTCTGCCACAGTTGGCATTAGGTCATAAAGAGAACACGAACACCAGTCTTTCGAAACAAGCCTGTCAGGAAGATCACCGAGATCCATATTTTGTGATTGTTGTGCTCCTTCGTCAGCATCATGCCTCCTCTCCAACATGTCAACTTCCGCTCAAACGCATAGGCTTGAACATTGTCCATTATTTTTGTTTTGTGTTTGTAATTATTTTTCACAAAAATCGGCCACAAAAAGCCAGATAGTGGACGTTCTCTATTCAGTGAAACTAATCCACAAGCAATGGGGGGTCAGAACAGGAAGCACTGCAGACATGGCAAACGCTGATTGGCTGTCAGTTTTCGATCCGGGGTCATTGGAATGTCTGAGCGATAGAGGAATTTCAATAATACTTTTTCAATTTAGAGATAATTTGTAGGTGAAACCTGTGAATTAAAAGAAACACTGAACCCTCATGTACTAACTTTTAATGTGTGCTCCCATTCATATTTTTTTCGACAAAGTCCTCTTTTAAAACGAAGCGCCACGATGGCCAACTCGGTTAGAGCAGGGCAAAGTTTTTTTTTGTATCAGGGGCCACATTGTTTAAAATTTGACATGCAAGCCAACTCACAAAAAGATGTTTACCTATAAAAAATAACAAAAAAGAAGGCATTGTAGTGTTGAAATTTAGATTTACTTATAATAGGAACTGTGTTGTTTTGTTGATCGCTTTTTTTTTTTTTTTTTTTTTTGCAAGTGCATCAAAAGCCTGAGGCCAACACGGTGCCTACCAGCGTGGCTGCTCTCGGCATGTACTGTCTGGTACTGTTTGTGTTCGTGTGTTTTTCGGGCGTCTCGGGACTCAAGTACACAAAAGAGGACTTGCTAACCATCAGAAAGTATTTTCTGAACTTTTTTTCAACAACTCTCGCCAATTCGCTGAATTTTTTTCCAGAGTTACTCTTTGGTGTACTCTTCAAGGCTATGCATTGGCGACGAAGGGGGCACGAGCCGGTTCACAAGTTAAGCTGTGTAAAAGAGGACATCGACTAGCGCTCTGGTCGATTCATGTCGTGAACCTACAAACCATCCATCCAGGCTACCAAACGCGAGGCGTCCGGCTGGACAGGTCAGGAGGACGACCCGACGCCAAGTACAAGGATCCCCACTGGGCGATTCGGGTGGACGGCCTTAAAGAGGAACCCAACGGTGAAGCAGGAACCAGACCAAGGCATGCAACTGCTCCGGACAAAGACCTCCCACGCCGTGGTTGCGAGACAACCAGGGATTGGTCACCGCCGAGGGTTGGCCAGGAGGTAGCCGTGGACTGGTCACCAACGAGGCTCGGCCACGAGGCGGCCAGGGAGTAGTCGTCGCTGCTGAGGCCAGGTCATGAAGCGGCTGGGAACCATCAGGAGCGAAGAGGATGACGGAGACAAGGACCACAGCCGTGACTGCCACAATCACCATGACAGCCATCCCGAAGCCTTTCCAGTTCCGGAGTGGGCCATCAGAACTCCCCAGCTCCTCTCGCCGTCGAGACAGGGGTGTAGGACGGCTGCGGACCGGTCACCGACGAAGCAGGAGTGTGGAGCGGCTGGGGGCCGGCCGCCGTCAAAGCAGAAATCGGGAGTGACCGTGGACCGGTCGCCGAGGAAGCAGGAGCGTGAGGCGGCTGCGGACTGGTCGCCGTCGGTACTCCTGGACACGGACGAGAGGCGGCTGCGGAGTCGTCGCCACCTCCCAGATGGGAACGTGAGGCGGCTGGGGAACCCTCGCTGCCATCTGCTGGACAGGCACGTGAGGCGGCTGCGGAACCCTCGCCGCCGTCTGCTGGACAGGTACGTGAGGCACCTGCGGAGCCATCGCCACCTCCTAAAATAAATCCCATGAGTGTGTGTGTGTGTGTGTGTGTGTGTGTGTGTGTGATTGTTTGATTGATTACATCTGTCTGATTGATGACATCTGTTTTCAAGATAATGAGTTCAAAGGTACGAGCGAGGTGGTAATGTGGAAACCAACTCCAGTATGTACAAAATTAGAACATATGAATGTTTTTTTTTTAACACCAGCAGTGGAACTTTTTTCACCAAGCTGCTTGGCAATTACTTCGTAGCCCTTTCCAGCTGTGTAGAATTGTACAATTTTGTCTCTGGTGTCTTTGGATAGCTCTTTGGTCTTGGCCATGTTACAAGTTTGAGTCTTACTGATTCTATGGGGTGGACAGGTGTCTTTATGAAGCTAACAACCTCACACAGGTGCATCTGATTCAGAATAACAGATGGAGTGGAGGTGGACTTTTAAAGGTGGACTAACAGGTCTTTGAGGGTCAGAATTCTAGCTGATAGACAGGTGTTCAAATACTTATTTGCAGCTGTATCACACAAATAAATCGTTAAAAAAATCATACATTTTTATTTCTGGATTTTTCTTTTCAAATTATCTCTCTCACAGTGGACATGGACCTATGATGATAATTTCAGACCCCGCCATGATTTCTAAATTGGAGAACTTGCAGTATAGCAGGATGTTCAACTACTTATTTTCTTCACTGTATATCATCAGAACAAACTCCCTTTCCATTTTGTACCCTCTTAAGTGCTGTTGGAGGGTGTTTTTTCCTCCGTGTGTTCATTTAATTTCGGGTGGTGAGAATGTTGGTTATCCAAATAAAGGCTGGAGATGATGAACAGTTTCTTCGAAGAATTTACTTACAGAATATTCTAGTGATTAACCTAATGTTTTAACACGATGCTTGCTGTTTCAGATATGCAGGGATATGGCTCTGGCCATTCCAAAAAGGAAACTACTATGACGAGTGAGTACCGGTAACCTGACACTGTGATTCATGTCAGTGAAATCTTATTAAAATCACCTGAACAGGGGCGTCCACGTCCGGATCGTGGACTCCCTGTGGTGTTTTCGTTGTAGGGATACTGTTATACCTTCTGCAAACGCTGCAGTACTGCAGTTCACCTATATAATTTTGTCTCATGAAAGGATGCCACCAGGTATGGAGTCATCTCATTGTTTCATCCACACCTACATGGCATGTTCCATGGCCTTCAAAATTAGATTTTTCAATTGTGTCTGAAATGGAATTCACTGACCCTCTTTACGTCATATGCCATCCTCATCTTTGACACCCCTCTTCGACTTCCACATACTCTTTTCTTTTGGACTTCCTTTTTCCTGCTACAACTTAACTGTTTCTACTGTCACCTCCTGTTGATTGTCACATTCAGACTCACTTACAGTTAGCTGGAGTGTTGGTCGATACCCCGCAACCTTTTTTGCTGCTCGATGTGCTGATTCATTTCCTGTTGATACAAAATCATTAGTTCGAGAGTGACCCTTGCATTTCAGGACTGCCACCGCTGTCGGGAGCACTAAACCATCTTGCAATTTGAGAATGTCGTCCTGACGTTTAATGGGTGTACCGGTTGCAGTTTGGAAATCGTTTTCCTCCCATTTTTTTAATGCAACATGAACTGTCATGTGTGCATACGCCAAATCTATGTAAATGTTAACTGACTGATTTTTTTCTTTGCCAAGTTGTGAGCTGCTGTTAATGCCAAAATTTCTGCTCTTTGTGCTGACTGGGAGCCTGGAATTCTTTATGCTTTAAGTTTTTCCAAAACCTGTTTCTATGGGTTGGTTTACTGCAAATCCAGATTGTAGGTCATCGTTGCCTTTGAAGCAACATCCGTCTGTGCAAAGAATCAAGTCCAGGTCGTCAAGAGGTGTCTCAAAGTTCAGTGCGGGATGAGTTTTCTTCTGTAGTTTTTTGTACACAACAAAGCGGTTCTCCTCCGAGCAGACCTTCAGCCATGTTTATCCGTTCATGAGTAAAGCGAATATGTGGTTGTGTTAAAATTGCTTCAATTTTCCTCTGTCTTCCTCCGGTCGTGGTGAAAGCTTGACTCGTGACATACTGGATTGTGTGATGTTCGCAAAGTCAGCGAGTGATCAAGAACTGTCAGGTTCACCAATCAGACATTCATTAAACAGGACAAAAAAGGAAGCAAAGACACCAGTTCAAGTCTCGCGAGGAGAGAGGAGAGGAACTGTCTTGTACAATTCACCACTGCACTCTCTGATTATCCTCTCCTCAGCACCTCTATTGATTTAGTTTTGAGACGCCCCTTATTTACATGGATGTTACAATAAGGAGACGACAAGCAAAACAGTTTGAAAGAAGGTGTACATGTTTGTTCATGTGTGTGTGCATGTGTGGAAAATTGTTGAATACATGTGTGGTCATCATTTCTTTAACAGGCAGCAGTTCCAACAGTTCTGATGATTAGATGTTTTTGTTCTTGCTATCTCCTGCTAGGAAGCTGCCATGTTATCTAGAGCACAGCAAAGCATTTCTTTATTGGAAGCAGATGTATGATAATTATGATCACAATTATTCCTCCAAGAACAATTTGCGATGTCTTCTGAATCACTCTGGCTAGAACAGAAGCGAAAGAAGCACAAATTGAGTGTCTTTGCTCATATTTTTCCAATGGAGATGAGGCATGCAGACAAATTTGTCGAATTTGTCTTTCCACTTTCTGATAAAGAGCAGCAGAAACACTGCTGATGTTTTCAGACACGTCAAGATAGAACATGCCACTGTAATCAGAAATCGCAAGAGTTGCAGCAGTGGAAAGATGTTTCAAGAAGATGAAGGAAGAGTCTGCTTCTGTGTTCCAACAAAGAGTGTTAGAAAGATTGCGCATACCTTGTTCATTGACCATCCATCGGAGTGGGTGAGTGAGTTCAGCAATGTTTGAAACATGATGCCTGCAGTACTTGCAATCTGGAGTTTGGACTTGGAACACTTCAGTCTAACAGAGGCCAAATGAGCAAGCAAAGACCTAGTGGCTTCGAGACAAGAAGTTTCAGATGGAGCCGCCAGTAAGAGGTCATCCACATACTGCACCAGGAGAACCCCGTGAGGCAATTCAAACGGAGACAGCAACTTATAGAGACAGTCATTGAAGAGTCCAGATGAAAGAACAAAGCCTTGAGACAGGTGATTGTAGGAGTAGCAAACACCATTCGAAATGAAAGCAAAAAAAATGCTTCATTGAAGGATGAAGCAAAAAAAACCTTAGCCAATTCAATGCAAGTGAAATGATTGTGGACTGATGTAATTTGGGACAGTGCCGAGTGCGGGTTCGGGACGGGCAAAGTGAGGGTTAACACAGCCGCATTAATTGTTCCCAGGTCATGGACCATGCGATACTTTCCAGTGTTTTTGTTTTCAACAGGCAAGATGGGGGTGTTAAAATCAGAGCCAGGAATTTCACACAGCACCCCTACTTTGAGCAAGCCGTCAATTGTTTCCGAAATGCCAATCATCCCAGCCTCTTTGACAGAGTATTGGGGACCATATATTTGTCCTGGTTTCATCTGAAACACAACAGGTGATACGTTGGAGATACCAACATCAGTGGGATCCATGGACGACAGCGATGTCGGAAGGAAATCATGAAGTTGACCAGCAAAATCGCTGTCGGTTGTTTCACGACCTTGGTGCCTATCCAGAAGCTGGTGCTCCAAAACAGAAGTGGGTAAACATGTGTTAGACTGGATCCAATAAGCATCAAGTGACGGAATAGAGCAATACAGAGTGAAATGAATTTTGCCAATCAGTGGCCTATGTGCATGCCAGGACAAATGGACCGAGATCCTTCGCTGTGTGCTGAGGCGAGACTTGTCATCATTCTTGCTTTCGCTTTCATTTCCACAACTTTCTTAGTATTCTCCCTCTCGTTTCTACCTTTTGAAGACAACCGGTAATTTTTTTCCACTTCGAACTTTAGAGCCGCCACTCATTTAACACAAGCTTATTCCATTTCTTTCATTAATATCACCAAACATGCAGTCAAAGACAATTCCTCATCCATTTTTTTAACACTTCTTTCTCACTATCTTGTTCTTTTTCAGGCAACCTTCCAACACACACACACCACATGCATTTTTCACTTGGTCATTTCGCATCACTTGTTCAAAATGGTTTAGTATTTGCAAATTGAACCATTCACTTTCCGTATCAAACTGTCCCTCCATTTTGTTTTAAATCGAATCCCCCCTCTCTCTCTTTTTTTGTAGTCAGCAGGTCTTTCTACTTGGAAAAGAGAGGCAGATAAGTGACAAAACAAAAATCACGGATACAGTGGGCTACCTTGCACACTCACATAGCCAACAACTCAAAGAACTCAGCCTTAAAATTGCAAATATATAAAAAATCAGGAATGAGAACAGCAAACATACAAGTAGCGTTGCCTCCGTTGATCTCGCACTCACACACACGCACGCACACTTGCCTCACAATGCTACAATAGTGTGTGCGTGCGCGCAAGACACTCACCTGCGAGCCAGCAGATGCCGAAGGACGCTCCCTTTTTTTTTTTTTTTTATTTTAACTACCACTGGGTATCGTCATACCCTTCTTAGGCCATTTTATTAAGGTCGCTTAAATTTCTACAAGTTGTCATATCTCCGATGGATTACTATTATTTTATTTATTTATCAATTTAAAAATTCTCGAGCCTCTTTATTTTACAGTCTTTTGATTTCGAATGAGGAATTCTAGTCTCTAGGATTCTCCAAAAAGAACGAGACAGCTTCCCGGTCCAGAAAGTTTTGGACTGGCCCTCAACCTACTGGTGTGTCTGGCAGTCACGGATTTACAACCTTTTTGTGTCGGCACAACCTCCGAGCACAGGGCTCGTCTAAACCCTTTCTAGAGTGGTACGCCCACACACTCTAAGGCTTTTCAATCTCTACTCATAGGACTATACCTCCCAAAGTTTCCCCTTCTGTTCAACCAGCCAGAGACTAATTTCACAATGTCACAAATTCAAACGTGACATGGACCTCAACCCCAGTTAACAGACAGATCATTTTTCGGAGGATAAATGTCCTCTTATCTTATCAATTGTTGGGCGGCCGATGTTCTGTCTGTCAACCAACACCTCAGTTGGAAACAAACGTCGGGGTCACCAATTGTTGGAGCACGCTTTTTTCCTCCGCGTGTTCGTTTAATTTCGGGTAGTGAGAATGTTAGTTATCCAAATAAAGGCTGGAGATGATGAATAGTTTCTTCGAAGAATTTACTTTATTCCCGGAGCTTATGAGTTACAGACACTGGCTGTAGAGAGCAGATCAGAAGTGCGGAGATACAGAGAAATTACACATCCTTTATCTTGTCAGAAGGGCGGACTATGGGTGGTATCAAACCTGTGGCGTGCGGTCGGGGCATTCCACTTAGAAAAAGGGTTTCTGTCTCAACCGGTTCTGGCTTGTTTTTTAAAGGTAACATTTGTTATCATAAACAACCCCACACTTGATGGGTGATAAATACAATGCCTTTTCAGATTTGTCTTGAAGTGCTCTGCTAATATAACATTATTAACAAAATGTAAACCATTGTCACTCCTGATAACTCTTGGGATTCCAAATATTGGTATTATATTTTTACATATTGCTTTAGTCACTGTCAAAGAGTCCAATTTGGCTGTTGGGAATATTTCAACCCATTTCAAAAACACATCAATAATTACCAAACAATATTCATAACCTTGTGATTTAGACAATTGAATAAAATCCGTATGTATTGTATGGAATGGATGGTCTTACATTACACTGTGGATTATTGTTTTGTACAGATTAAACATTCTCTGCCAAAAGTCTTTCCATATTGCTTGAACCCAAATGAATTAACAGCCTGTTTACTTGGTCAGCCATCACGCCAATTACTGCGAAACTTTGGATCCTGCTTTTTCTTCTTCTTCTTCTTTTCCTTTCGGCTTGTTCCGTTAGGGGTCGCCACAGGGTGTCATCTTTTTCCATTTTAGCCTATCTCCTCCATCTTCCTCTCTAACCCCAACTGCCCTCATGTCTTCCCTCACAAAATCCATAAACCTTCTCTTGGGTCTTCATCTTGCTCTTTTGCCTGGCATCTCCATCCTCAGCACCCCAATATACTCACTCTCTCGCCTCTGGACATGTCCAAACCATCGAAGTCTGCTCTCTCGAATCTTGTCTCCAAAACATCCAACTTTGGCTGTCCCTCTAATGAGCTCATTTTTAATCCGATCCAACCTTCTCACTCCGAGCGAGAACCTCAACATCTTCCTTTCTGCTACCTCCAGTTCTGCTTCCTCTTGGTTCACCGTCTATAATCCGTACATCTTAGTTGGCCTCACCACTGTTTTATAAACTTTGCCCTTCATCCTAGCAGAGACTCTTCTATCACATAACACACCAGACACCTTCCGCCAGCTGTTCCAACCTGCTTGGACCCGTTTCTTCACTTCCTTATCACACTCACCATTGCTCTAGATTGTTGACCCTAAATATTTGAAGTCCTCCACCCTCGCTATCTCTTCTCGCTGGAGCCTCACTCTTCCCCCTCCACCTTTCTCATTCACGCACATATATTCTGTTTTACTTCGGCTAATCTTCATTCCTCTCCTTTCCAGGGCATCTAATCATTACTAATCATTGCCACTTCTTGGTTCTTCACACTTGCCTCTTCCTTCTCTCTCATTTTCTTCATTCATCAACTTCTCAAAGTATTCTTTCCATCTATTTAGCACACTACTGGCACCAGTCAACACATTTCCATCTCTATCCTTAATCACCCTTACCTGCTGCACATCCTTCCCATTTCTATCCCTCTGTCTGCCCAACCTGTAGAGATCCTTTTCTCCTTCTTTCGTGTCCAATCTGGTGTACATGTCTTCATATGCCTCTTGTTTAGCCTTTGCCAACTCGACCTTTGCCCTACGTCGCATCTCGGTGTACTCCTTTCACCTCTCCCCATTCCTCTCAGTGTCCCACATCTTCGCTAATCTCTTTCCTTGTACGACTCCCTGTATTTTGGGGTTCCACCACCAAGTCTCCTTCTTCCCGACTCCTGCCTGCCCGCTCACCTGCTCTCTTCGCTCGACGTCCCAACTACCGCTGCTGCTCCGGACTGCCTGCTCCATCCCCGACCTCGGCATATAATAAACGTTTCTCCTTGAACTACTTTGGATCGTCCGAGTCCTGCATTTGGGTCCTACTCTCGTTCCGATGGGACGTGACAAAATGAACTGGCCCGCACAGGACCCAGCAGGAAAGACCCGGCGTCACCGGGACCGACGCAAGGTAGACCGTCTGCCGGAGGACCAAGCCTGTCCGATCCGGGTAGGCTCCCTGACGTCCTCCGCTTCCGTGTCTTACGCTCTGCCAGCGAGGTATGAATACGTCCCGAACACGACCCGTCCGGCTCCTCATATTCTTCTGGACTCTGACTTTTCGGAATATGAGGAGGACCGTGATTTGTATGACTGGCTGCCTGAGTACGACTCCGATGACTTTGATTTTGAATCTCTTTGCCCGGCTTTTCATCCCAGTCAGTTTGTTCCACCTCCCCGCGTTCCCAGCACCCGAACGTCTTCGCCCGGTGGATACAAATACACCAATCCGTTTGAGGGAACCCGCTTGGCCATCTACCCGGGAACTCCGCATGGCGGCCAGAGGAGACGCTCCCTGGTGTCTCCCGCTGCGTGTCAACGAAGACACCGTCCTCCCACTCCTCGCCGGCAACAGTGAGACCGGCAGACCCGCAGCTGGTAGCGAAGCTTCCAGCCCAGAGGGAGGAGGAGCCGCCAAATCGCGATGCGTTCTACCGTAAAATGCGGGCGGAGATAGAGCGGCAGAGCGCTGAATTGGCGGCTCTCACAGCCCAGGTCCGGCAAGGATTGGCGAACCAGCTGAGCTACGCTGATGTCAGAACGGCGACGGACTCGCTGCTGACGCAGGTTCACGTGGCAGTTGGAACTGACCCGCTCCTGAGACACGCCCACGTGTCAGTTTCGACTGACTCTCTGCCTACTCTC
Organism: Syngnathoides biaculeatus; assembly: GCF_019802595.1. Classification (NCBI taxonomy): domain Eukaryota; kingdom Metazoa; phylum Chordata; class Actinopteri; order Syngnathiformes; family Syngnathidae; genus Syngnathoides; species Syngnathoides biaculeatus. The sequence continues at coordinate 1,856,252 of NC_084654.1, read as the reverse complement.
GTTCAAGTTGCCGTGGAAACCGACCCGCCCCCTCGCAAAGTGCACGTCGCAGTGGGAACGGACTCGCCAAGCGCACGTAGCTGTGGAAACTGACCCGCCTCCTCGCCATTCCCACGTCGAGGTTTTGGCTGTTCCGAGCAGAGTTCCCGCGACACGCCCACGTGTCAGTTTCGACTGATCTCTGCTGACTCTCGTTCACGTTGCCCTGGAAACGGACCCGCCACCGTGCCACGCCCACGTTGCTGTCTCAACAAATGCACCGCAAGCTCACGTGGCAGTGGGGACCGACCCGATGCCGCCTCACGTTGCTGTCCAGGAGGTGGCAACGTCTCCTCAGCCGCTTCCCGTCCGTGCTCTGGAGTACCATTGGCGACCGGCCCGCGGTTGCTCCACGTTCCTCCTTCGTCAGCGACCGGCCCGCAGTCGCCCCACGTTCCTGCTCTGTCGGGACGGGCACGCCCAGACGTTCCCGTCCAGGAGGTGGCGATGGTGACACTGACGCTGCCTTCTCTCGTTCCTGTCCAGGAGGTGGCGACTGTTGCCCAGCCGCCTCACGTTCCTGTCCAGAAGTACCAGCGGCGACCGGTCCGCGGCCATCCCACGCCCGTGTCTCGACGGCGACAAGAGCTGGGGAGTTCTGATGAGCCACCCCGTAGCTGGAGAGACTTCGGGATTGTGGTGATGGTAATGGTGGCGGTCATGGCTCTGGTCCTTCTCTCCATCATCCTATTCGCTCCTGATGGCTCCCAGCCGTTTCATGACCTGGCCTCGTTGGTGACCAAGCTACGGCTGCCTACTAACCAGGTCTCGGTGGCGATAAATTCCTGGTCGTCTTGCAACCACGGTGTGGGAGGTTCTCGTCCGGCGCAGTGGCCTGTCTCGTTCTGGTTCCTGTTTCGCCATTTGGTTTCTCACAGAGGTCGTCCGCTCGAATCGCCCCGTGGGGACCCTGGTGCTTGGCGTCCGGGTCGTCCTCCTGACCTGTCCACCCGGACGCCTCGGGTTTGGTGGCCTGGATGGCCACCAGACTGGGGTTGGGGGGGGGGGGCGTGTCCTCCTCCGGACACCCCTTCCGCCCACCCCTGCCTGTGTTAATTATTGTCTGTTTTTTCGTTTAGGCACGTCTGGGAGCCGTGCCTTTGAGGGGGGGTACTGTCATGATCCTGCCACTCCAGCACGAGCTGTGCGGGTGCCCGCGCAGGTGCGCTGAGTGGGAGGTGCACACCTGCGCCTCATGCACCCTGATTATGCTATGTATTTATATGACCCCGATGACGACTGGCCGGCGCCAGTTCGCTGATCTTCATGTCCCGTTTGTGTGCTCCGGTATCCCTGATCGAAACTGTGTGTACCGACCTTCGCCTGTTCTCCGACCAACCTTGTAAGCCTGACTCCTTCGTTACTTCTGCCTGCTTTGTTTGTTCTCCTGTGTCCCGACTCCTGCCTGCCCGCTCACCTGCCCTCTTCGCCCGACGTCCCAACTACCACTGCTGCTCCAGACTGCCTGCTCGATCCCCGACCTCGGCATATCATAAACGTTACTCCTTGAACTACTTTGCATTGTCCAAGTCCTGTATTTGGGTCCTACCCCCGATCCGATGGGACGTGACAGCAGGTGGATTATATTTTGTGAGGACGATGTAATCTGAAGTAGGTTACTGACTTTAAAGTAGTGGTAGGAGGGAGTGTAGCTCAACAGCATAGGATGGTGGTGTGTAGGATGACTCTGGTGGTGGGTAGGAAGATTAAGAAGACAAAGGTAAAGCAGAGAACCATGTGGTGGAAGCTGAGGAAGGAAGAATGTTGTGCAGCCTTTCGGAAAGAGGTGAGACAGGCTCTCGATGGATAGCATAAACTCCTGGAAGACTGGACTACGATAGCCAAGGTAATCAGAGAGACAGGCAGGAGAGTACTTGGTGTGTCTTTTGGTCGGAAAGGGGAGAAGGAGACTTGATGGTGGAACCCCAAAATACAGGGAGTCATACAAGGAAAGAGATTAGCGAAGAAGAAGTGGGACACTGAGAGGACTGAGGAGAGGCGATAGGAGTACATTGAGATGCGACGTTAGGCAAAGGTAGAGGTGGCAAAGGCTAAACAAGAGGCATATGAAGACGTGTACACCAGGTTGGACACGAAAGAAGGAGAAAAGGATCTCTACAGGTTGGTCAGACAGAGGGATAGAGATGGGAAGGATGTGCAGCAGGTAAGGGTGATTAAGGATAGAGATGGAAATGTGTTGACTGGTGCCAGTAGTGTGCTAAATAGATGGAAAGAATACTTTAATAACAAAGTGTCCTCCTCACATACTGGGCGAATTTGGGTAGCACAGTTTTCAAACATGCTTGATTGAAGTCACCAGCAACAATAAATACTCCATCGGGGTGGGCGAACTGCTTTTTGTTTACAGTCGCAAGCAGACGGCTAAGTGCTGTGCTAATGTTAGCATCAGGATATAGACTGTAACCACAATGATTATCGTTACCTCCCTCATTAGATAAAAGGGCCTGCACGAGACTGGAATAAGCCGTTAGAACACCAGTCATTGTGCACATCAACACAAAGTCCCCCACCCCTCCTCTTACCGGAGTCTTTGATTATTTCCACATTATTTATTATCCACAGCAGCGCTGCATGGACACTAATTGGACCAGGCATTTAAGCCTTGAGTGTGTCACCTTCATTTGCCAGTTCATTGTGTTACTGTGCAAGGACACTGCCCTTTGTTACAGTGTTCCTGTGCCATCAGTCTTGTTACGTTTTTGTTCATGTTCTCAAGTCTTGCCTTGGAGTTATCGGACCCCACTTTTCATGTTTTGGGACCTTCCCTGTAGCCCTGCGTCTTTGTGCTTCTGCCTTTTCGGACTGCTTACCTGTGTATGACTTACGCCTGGAATAAAACCACCCACAACATCATCTCCTTTACTCGGAGTCCTGCATTTGGGTCCTGTCCCTCGCCATATGCTCATGACATGTAGGCACGTCTCCATGATGAAAATAACACTGCAGTTCCAGACAGACCTGCTCATGGCGAATTGTAATTCCTTTACTGTTCTTTCAATGTGTTAAATTGCTTTGTGTATAACAGAATTAACACCCAGCCAAACTCTTTTCAAGAGCCAGGAGATGAGCGTTCTATATCTCCTTTACTGAACAATTGAAGCGGAGTGAAACTCATGACATCTTGCAGGGCACAACACTCCCCGCCTGACATTGTACAAATGTCACTGCTCTATTTACATTGTCATTTTATAATGATCCTCTGTTCTCTTTCGGAAGAAGTAGGATGACCTCAGACACAGGTCTAAGGAATGTCTTGACAATGTTCATAGTGGTTATCATGATCTCTATCTTCCTAACCTTCCCATCACTGCTTGGGAAGGTTGAGGTGACCAGCTCCGTCAGCCACTTGTTACAAGGGAGCTGGTTATCTTTCAGAAGCACGCTGTCTCTCGTCTGCAGGTTTCAATGTGCTGTAAGGCATTTGAGTCTCAGTTGAAGAGTGCTAAGATACTCATTTCTCCAGCGGACCGAAAACCCCCTTGGTGAGTGCTTGCACTTGTTTCCATTGAGACTTGAAGATATCTTTTCCTGTGAAGTTGCCTGGTGGAGCTGGTAGACCTGGCTTTTGAGTTAGCAGCAAAGCAGGAGTGAGCAGGAATGGAGAAGATGGATCAGAGAAGATGGGAACAAGTGGTCTTGCATTAACGATCACTGACACTTCTGCCAACTAAGTACAAAGCACATCATGGGTCAAAGGAGTACCTCTGGTTTGCAGAAGCCTTGAGTCCAGGATTCTTCGGAACACGCCTATCATGCGTTACCAGGAACCTTCCATGTGGGACACGTAAGGGGGATTGAATTCCCAGGTGCAGCCCTTGTCGTGTAAGTACTTTAAGACATTGGTCTGGTGTTTCTCTTATCTCATGCCCAAGTCCCCACTTGCTTCAATGAAGTTGGTTCCTCTGTATGATTTCAGCTGTTTTGCAGGCCCTCTCAAAGAACCTGCGCAGGGCATTGATGCATCTGGCAGTATCCATTGAGTCCATGACTTCAATATGGATGGATCTGGTACTCATGCAAGTGAAAAGTATGGCCCACCCCTTGCTCTGTGCACCACCCCCTCGAGTATGTGTGGTGGCCAAAGTGCAGGGACTGAAACATCTAGTCCCACGAAGATGAAGGGAGGAGAAGTGCTCAGGCGCTCTGGAGGAAGATCTGACATCTCTTGTTCTTCCATTTTCCCTCTGAGCTTACGGCATGTGACACAGTGCTTATCACCTTCTTGTCAGACACTATACACAGGCCAGGTGCCCTTCAGAGTAGTGTCGTCCCTGGTGTTTGACCTCTGCATGGTAATGCCTGCTACCAGAGTTGTGACATGACTCGTCTTCGGAAGAATGATGTTTGAGTTCTGGGGTGAGAGGAGAATGTCTCAGATGTCCACCAACTCTCATGAGACCATCATCGATAGAAGGGTCAAGGTTCAGAAGTGTGCTGGTTTTGGGAATCACTCCTTCCTTTTCCAGTCCAATGATCTCCTTTGGATAGGCGTCTTTATGAACGGCCCTGAAGATGACCTTCTTGGTTGCTTCTCGTTCCTCTGAGGTGTGTGGTTTGTCACACTGATGCCATCCTTTGCCTGTGTGAGGTGAGTCCACTAGGTTTAATGCATGTCGTTCTTCAGGATGAGGAGGCTTCCGAAGGAAAGCAGGTCATCTTAACCAGATGGTGTTGGCCAGCTTGTTGTTGGAAGTGACCGGGTTGCTACATCAGCTGGGTTCTGATCTGTAGGCACATACCACCACTGCTGAGGAGAGGTCGTCTGACGGATGCGTTGGACTCGGTTATGCACGTATACGTAGAAGCGTTTGGACTCATTGAAGTTGTATCTGAGAACCACCTTGCAGTCACACATGACAGCATCTGGCTTGTGGTCCAATTCCTCAAGTATCAACTTTTCCACTTCAACTGCGAGGACAGCTCCGCACAATTCAAGATGTGAGATCGTGGGTTCAGTTTGAGGAGACAGTTTGGCCTTTCCAAGGACGAATCCGACTTGACATTCTTTCTCCGAAGCCAGCTCTCAGGTAAGCCACTGCTCCCATGGCCCAGTTGGAGGTGTTAGAGAACAGGCACAACTCAGTGTACTTGGCAGTGGAGAGGGACTGTTGTGAGTAGGAGCGTGGGATGTAGAGACTGCTCAGGTCCTGAAGTGATTCTTTCCATGTCTCCCAAATCCTTTTCTTGTCTTCAGGAAGCTCTGAGTCCCAATCCTGGACATTAGAGGACAGTTCTCTGAGCAATGCTATTTCCTAGATCGTCACCGGTGCCACAAAGCCCAAGCGGTCGAAAAGACTATTGACCGTGGAGAGCACACCATGACGAGTGAAGGGCTTGTCACCTCTTGCAGCCTTGAACATAAAGGTTTCAGTGTTAATGTCCCAGCACAGACCAAAACTTCTTTGTTTTGGCAGTTCACCATCCTTGAAACCCAGGTATCATAAGCAAGGTCATCTGGTGCGAATGCTTGCATCACTGTAACACACTTTTAGGCTATCTTATGCAGTGTCAGGTTTGACTTGGCGAGGGAAGCTTGGGTGCATTTGAGGAGGTCGATGGCCTCATACTCTGTGGGGACGGATGTGAGTCCATCGTACACATAAAAGTGTCTTTCCACAAAGTGGCGTGTGTCTGACCCACATTCCTTCTCACCTTCACTGGCAGCTTGACGGAGACCATAAATGGCCACAGCCTTAGGGGTTATTGCCGAACACATGCACTCGCATCCGATATTCTGTTACCTCCTTTGTCAGATCATTGTGCTAATTTCAGAGAAACCATGAGTAGTTCATGTGATCCTTTTTGACCAGGAAGCAGTAGAACATTTGTTGCATATCTACCGCTATCGCCACAAGTTCTTTGCGAGACCTGATCAGCACTCCAAGCAAGGAATTGTTGAAGTTGGGACAATGGAGGAGGACGCTGTTGAGGGAAAGTCCACGGTGTTCCACACTGGAGTCAAACACCACCCATATCTGACCCGGTTTCTGGGGGTGGTACACACCAAAGATGGGCAGATACCAGCACTCTTTGCTCTCTTGAAGTGGGGATGCTTCCTCTGCATGGTTGTTCTCAAAAACCATCTCCATGAAGGCAAGAAACTGTTTCTTAATTTCCGGCCTCTTGTTCAGAGTACGTCGGAAGGAAGAGAGGCGGGAGAGGGCATGTTAATGGTTATTTGGTAGTGGTGGTCTGGGTGTCCTAAAGGGCAGAGGCGCAACCCAGCTGCTTTGTTCAGCTTTGTTAGGACTCTTTCTGCATGATTTTGAGAAAAACCTTATCCTCCAATAACATGGCGCACTTGTTGTCATTCTCTGTCTTTTCAAAAACATTGTGACCAGGTTTGTCCTCAGCTGGCACATGGGAGTGTTTCGGCATGTGAGGATGAACAGTAGACTCCCCACTGTCACTTAACCTCTCTTGCAAGTGAATGCGTTTGAGCACATGTAAGGATTCCACACTCTGACTCCCTGTCATAGCTTGCTCTCTCTTTCCCATTGATGTGATTCTGGTAAGGAGTGAGGTTTGACGGATGTCCGCTCTGTAGGATACTTTTCTTATAGACATTGACTGTTGTTGGACTTTGGGCATTGTCAATGCATACTTTGCCAATGATTACCCAGCCTAGATCTAAGCGCTGAGCAAAAGGTGCGCTGTTGGGACCATTGACCATTTGTCTCACCTAGGTAAGGTGCCACAGATGTTAAGTGGGTGTTCAGAAGGGCAAGCTCTGGTGTTGCGATATCTGACCTGTCGCTCATTATCTCATTACATTCAATGAGAGGAGCAAGGTCAAAACACTCATCACCACTGACTGCTTTAATCTGGAATCCAACTGCTTTCCTCTCAGTCATCTCTTTGATGCCAGCACGGGTCCTCATTAGGTAGGGTGACAGGCTGCCTTGGAGTCCAAACAGCTGGAAGAATTCTGACCTGGCCAGCGAGTGGTTGCTCTGGTCATGAGGATAAACCCGCACACCAGAGAAGAGCCAACTTCCTTTGTGTCCAAAGAAACAACCAAACACATATGAAGTTCATCGTCGTGTTGGACATCATTTCGTGCATGCTAGCCTTCAGAAAGCATTGGCTTTTTATTTTACTGTTCTTTCTACGCGTTAACGTGCTTTGTGTGGAATGCAGAATTAACAGCCAGCCAAACTCTGCTCAAGAGCCAGGCGATGAGCGTTCTATAGCGCATTTATTATAACAATTTAAGCAGTGTGAAACTCATGATATCTTGCAGGACAGAGCAATTCCAATTCATCAATTTTGTGGGTAATGGATCTTGCATTGGTCAGAAAGATGCTTGGCAGCGGTGGTTGGTGACGTTGCTTTCTTAGCTTAGCAGCCAGGCTCGACCGACATCCTCACTTCTGTTTTCACTCACGCCACCTTCTCCATAGCTCGCTGGGCAGACTGACTATCCATCGAGATCCCAGTAGTCTCACAATATTCATTAGTAATTGGTAAATTATGCTTCAATCCAAGATCAATCAGTTCCTGGAAACCATAAGGTAACATGGCTCCACAAAAATCCACAAATAGTGCCAAAATAATGAAAAAGCACCAAACAGGAGAGCAAAGAGCTGCTACACCCATGCGTGCCGCCATCAAGTTTTCATTGGTGTGGCCTTCTGACACGATTCTGGTTTCTCATGTGACCCCTTGTAAAAAAATTATTCCCACTCCTAGTTTATCAAAATTGATATACAGGTTTTAATCAATTTATAGAGTAATAATAATAGTAGTAATAATAATTCTGTTACGTAATATAAAAGTATGGATGGTTTAAATAAAACCACTATGATTAAAGATAGGGATAAAACTTAAATAATGATTCATTTAAAAAAAATTGCACATAAAATATGAATTAGAATATTACTTGAAATGAATTAATTGGATAGAAATCTTGCCAAGTAATTAAATGCAAATGTGTCAAAAATATTTATTGTAGTGGACTGTATTTAACAACTGCACTGTGACAGATTATTCATGTATTTATTTTTAAAGTTGATACCACTGTCTTATGTACGACTAACAACTGTGGATTACAACATTCTTTTCCATACTACGAGTGAGCCCACATACCCACTTTGAGAATCACGTGTATTGAGTTGCTTGTTACGAGTTAACATATTTAATTACATGTTTTGCTATCATAGTTAATAATGTAATCAGATTTATTTATTGACTTATTTATTTAGCTATATTCTACTCCCTGATAAGGTTGGTATGATACAACTAGCGTTTGGGGGTCTGGAGAGTTTAAAATGCCTGGATATTCCAGCTGGACAGACAGCTCCTGGGTGGATTCCTTGCTCTAAAGATAGGAAAGGGTGTTGGCCTCTTCTGTGGTTAGCATATATTTCAAACATTTTAGAAATGACTTCCCTCAGCATATTATGGATATTTTTCACAAAATGTAAACTTCCTCCTATATGATTACTGCATTTCACTGAGATGATGTGTGGTTTTGAGTTTGGTTTTGTTCATAACTATATTCTCTTTTACTGAGTGTTGTGGAGATGTTGTGGGGGTTGATTACAGCTGAATACACACAGACTTAGATAACTTAATCAATGACTACGACTACAGTATATGCCACTACCATAGGTATTTCAAAACTCCCAATGTGGTTTCTGTGCAGCATTGTCTAAGTATTTACCGATACATGTACAATATGTCGAGAGTTGATTTAATGGCTAAAAGAAATCTATTATGCTGTGAAAATGGGCAGTTCTTCCATGGTTTGCGATTTAAAAACATAAAAAAACATAAAAATAATTCCGTTTAAAGTGAGTCTATTTATGTTAGCACAGGCATCAGCTCTAGAAGTAGATCTGATTGGTCATTGCACTGCAATATTGCTGTATTAGGCACTCAAACTGTTCTAAAAGCTAGAGGGCTCTGCATCCTTTGCAGACTTGTCAAAAGAAAAAATCCATCAATGCCAGATTACTAGGAGCCCTTTTTGCTCCATGAGTGTTACCACAATGTCTTTATGTCTCAATTGACTGTCTGTCTGTAGTTGTCACGTATTGTCATACTGGAGTGCCTCCAACTACCGTAGACAAATTCCTTGTACGTTTCTGACATACTTGACAAATAAAGATGATTCTGATTTTGATTTGCTCACAAGCAAGCCAGGGTTGTAAATGTCTGTAAAAGAAAATTCTGTAGGTTTTTTTTTTTTTGTCATTAATTTTTTTCACAGCATTAAGTGAAAATAGCAAGGTTAGATAGGATTGATAGTTGTCATACCTCCTTGTGAGAGCCACCTGAAATACTTCATTCATTTCTGATCACGTCAAACCAAGACATGGGGTTGCGTGTTGATTTTGCCGATGAAAAAGGGACATTCCAAGTGCAATTAGTTATTGACCAATTGTTCCAAAATGGACTATTTTTGAAAATGAGTTCCAATTTCATTATCTTTAGGATTTTCTTCTTTTCCTTTTGACTTGTCCCGTTAGGGGTCGCCACAACGTGTCATCTTTTTCCATCTTAGCCTATCTTCTGAATCTTCCTCTCTAACCCCAAATTCCCTCATGTCTTCCCTCACCACAACCATAAACATTCTTTTTGGTCTTCCTCTCCCTCTTTTGCCTCACAGCTCCATCCTCAGCACCCTTGCACTAATATACTCACTCTCTCGCCTCTGAACATGTCCAAACCAATTTCATTATTTTTAGGATGAAATACATTAAAATCTATTCTGTGAAATCTTGAGCATTTAGACCCCATACCACCTTTAACAGTCAGTAACCACATAATTACCTAAGTAATAATTTCCTGAGGAGAGTCTTATGATAGCAATTTATTTAAATACAATCTAACAATGGCTCCAAGACACTTCAGGGTTCAACAATCTACCATAATGATACATTGCCACCAGAAAATATTCACATGCCTTAAGGTTGTTCTCATTATGCTGTTGCAGGCTTATTTTAAAAGTGATTTGAGTAGTTTCATTATAAAGTTTTCTTTTGGGGAAAAAAAAAATTACAAAAAAAATGTAAACATTCAAACAGAATGGGTAAATGATTATTCACACCTGTTGCGATTACACTCAAACTCAGGCACATCTGATTTCCGCTAACCATTCTTGAGATGCTTCTGCAACTTGAACGGAGTCTGCCTGTGGTAAATTCAGTTCACTGAACTTCATTAGGAATCCCACAGCATTCTCAAGGGCTCACAGTTGGCAGGTCATACCATGGGTACATGAAGTATTCAGACCCTCTTTAATTTGTCACTCTTTGTTATATTACAGCCGGTTGCTAAAATCACTGAAGTTAGTTTTTTCTTTATTAATGGTCACACAGGGCCCAATATCCATCCATCCATCCATCCATCTATCCATCCTTCCATTTTCTTCCACTTATCCGAGGTTAGGTCAGGAGGACAATAGCTTTTAGTGGGGAGGCCCAGAGTTCCCTCTCCCCAGCCACTTCCTCCAGCTCTTCCAAGAACATTTCAAAAGTGTCATTCTGACAAAATCCTCCACCTCGAATTTTCTATGAAGGTGGTGGGTTTTTGTCTTCTAACTTGCTCCAGCTCCCCAACTCATTTTTATACCTTTGGTCAGAGAGGTGAACAAGAACCCTGTGGTCACAAAGGCGGAGTGCCAGTGTTCCTTTGCAGAGACAGGAGAACCATTGAGCAAGTTAATTATCAATAACACAATCCACAAATCAGGCTTTTATGGCATAGTGTCCAGACAGAAGCTACTTCTCTGAAAGGGACATGCCAGCCCCTTTGGAATTTGCTAAAAGACACGTTAAGGATTCTCAGACCTGCAAAAAAGAAAAAGATATGATCCGGTGAAACCAAAATAGAACATTTTGGCTTGAACTGTTAGCGCCATATCAGAGGAAGAAGAGGCCCTGCTCATCACCTGGTGAACACCATCGATACTGTGAAGCATGGTGGCAGCAGCATGATGCTGCAGGGTTTTATTTTTTGCTGCAGGAACTGAGTAACCAATCCACTAAGAGTGTAAGATGACAGTTCCAAAATATCAAGAATCTCTATACAGTATTATATACGTTCTAAGTTGCACTTACAGAGGTAGCCCTGAACATTACTGACATTGGTTTTCTGAAGTTTTCCTGAGCCCATGTGGTGATAGTGTCTATAGTATAATAGTAATATATATATATATATATATAATATATATATATATATATATATATATATATATATATGTAGTCTCTACAGTTGTCGAATTTTGATGCATTGCTGCCAAAGGAATCGAAGGTCACAAGAATTCAATGTTGGTAATGGCCCTTGCTGCTTACATGCCGTGATTTCTCCAGATTTTCTGAACTTTCTGATGATAGATGATGAACTCCCTAAATTCCTTGCAATTGTACATTGAGGAACATTGTCCTTAAACTGTTCGATTGTTTTTTCATGCATTTGTTTACAAAGAGGTGACTCTCACCCCAGCTTTGCTTGTCAATGCCTGACCATTTCATGGAAAATCCTTTAATACGCAATCATGGCACCCATTTGTTCCCAATAATCCTGTTCACCTGTGGGATATTCTAAACATGTTTGACGACCATTCATCGACATTCTCAGTCTTTGCCACCTGTGCCAGCTTTACTTTTCTGGAGCGAGTTGCAGCCATAAAATACCAGGTTATTGATTATTAGCTAAAAACAATAACCTGTATCAATTTTAACTATCTTGTCTTTGTAGTGTTTACAATTAAATATAGGTTGAACATGGTTTGCAAATCAATGTATTGTTTAACACAACAACCCAATTTCATTGGAATTAGTTTTGTGCATTTGCATTTGTTTTTTTTTTTTTTACTTTGCCATTATAGGATATTTTATGTAGATTTTTAAAAATTATATTCTCAAATCAGCTTTAGGCAGCATGGTGGATCAGCTGGAAAGCGTTGGCCTCACAGTTCTGAGTTCCCAGATTCAATCCTGGAACCGCCTGTGTGGAGTTTGCATGTTCTCCCAATGCCTAAGTGGGTTTTCTCTGGACACTCCGGTTTCCTCCTACACCCCAAAAACATACAACATTAATTGGACACTCTAAATTGCCCCAAGGTGTGATTGTGAGTGTGGCTGTTTGTCTATATGTGCCCTGTAATTGTTTGGCAACCACTTTAAAGTGTACCCCGTCTCCTGCCCGTTGACAGCTGGGATAGGTTCCAAGCGGCCAAGAAAATGGATGGCTGGAAATCTGCTTTTTACAGCTGAGCCACTGTGCCACCATCACCTTTAGAATAAATCTGTAATACCACAAGATGTGGAAAAAGTCCAGAGATGAGAGACCTTTCTGGAGACACTGTTAAACAAGCTCAGTCATTGTTTCAGGTAAACTAGGATCATCTAAATTTGTCCTGTATCATATCGATGATTCAGTGTATCCATGTGAATGTTACTATGAAATATTGTTTTCAAAAGAATTTTGGTACACGTTAAAATGGTTTTTGAAAGCATTTTGTGTGTAATCTTTTTTGTAGTTGTCAGTTAATTTTATTCATATTTGATATTTACTTCTTTGTTTCCTCTCGACTGATCCTGTTTGGGGTCGCTACAAAAAGTCATCTTTTTCAATGAATGCCTGTCCTGTGCATCTTCCTCTGTAACACCAACACGCCCCGTGTCTTCCTTCACAACATCCATCTGCCTTCTCTTTGGTCTTCCTCTCACTCTTTTGCCACTCTACTCCATCCTCATCTCTCCTCAGGACGTGTTCAAACCATAGAAGTCTGCTCTCTCTAACATTGTCTCCTGAGAGCTGATTCCTGATCCAGTCCCACCTCCACCTTAAATTCTGTCAAACCTACAGCACACCTCACCACTGTTCCGCAGCCCTTATACATGTCCTGTGCTCTTATAACATACTTCTCCGCCACAGCCTACTTAGGGATGCAGTACCACAGTTCCTCTCTTGGTACTCTGTCATAGACTTTCTCTAGATCCACAAAGACAGAACGTAGGTCCTTCTGACCTTTTCTGCACTTTTCCACGAGCATCCTCAAGGCAGCCAAGGTCAAGACAGTCTATTGATCAAGCATTTTTCATGGCAACACAAATGATCACGATGTTACGTGGGAAAACAAATAGGTTCTAATTAGGAGTGCGGTTGCTCCTCTTCCACGACCTTTGCTGTATGTCTCATTCATGGAGATATATTCTGTTTTACTCCGGCTAATGTTGATTTCCTCTCCTTTCCAGTACATGCCTCCACCTTTCTAACTGTTCCTCCACTTGCTCCCTACTTTCACTGCAAATAACAATGTCATCTGCAGACATCATGGTCCAAGGGGATTCCAGTCTTAACCTCATTTGTTCAGCCCATCCATTACCACAGCAAACAGGAAGGGGCTCAGAGTCACATGTCCTGCACTATTCTAACATATTTCTCCACTACACCAGACTTACGCATGCAGTACCACAGTTCCTCTCTTGGTACTGTCATAGGCTTTCTCTAGATCCAAAACCACACATTCTGACCTTCTTTGTACTTTTCCAATAGCAGGTTCCAGGCAAATTATGCATCTGTGATACTCTTTCTATGCATGAAACCATTCTGTTGCTATCAGATACTTCTTTCCTGAGTCGAGGCTCCACTACTTTTTCCCCATAACTTCATTGTGTGGCTCATTAACTTTATTCCTTTATAGTTCCCACAGCTCTGCAAATCACCTTTGTTCTTAAAAATGGGAATGAGCACTCCTTTCCTTCATTCGTCAGGAATCGTCTTACTGGTAGTAATTTGTTGAACACTGGTTGAAAAAAAATAACTCCACAACCACCTTCCAAATTGCTTCCATACCTCCACAGGTATGAAATCGGGAGCGACTGTTTTTCCATTTTTCCTCCTCTTTAATGCCTTTCTAACTTCCCCTTTACTAATCATTGCCACTTCCTCGTCCACCACGCATGCCTCTTCTACTCATTGTCCTTCTCTCACATTTTCATTAACCTCTCAAAATATTCTTTGGATCTATTCAGCACACTACTGCCATTAGTAAAGATATTTCCATCTGTATCACCCTTACCTGCTACAAAGCCTTTCCATTGCTATCCCTCTGTCTGTCCAACACGGAGGGATCCTTTTTTCCTTCTTTAATGTCCAAACTGGTATATGTTGTCTTAAGCCTCTTGTTCAGCCTTTCCCACCTCGACCTCCTTTGCCCAATGTGACTTCTCAATGCTCACACATTAAAGTATGTGACATTATGTGACTTAAAAGGCGTAACTGTGATTGGCTGGGTGGTCGGTTCTGCAGTAACCCTGCCTGGTGGCACAGACTCTGAATGTTAGACAGCAAATTGTCTTCTTGTTTTCCTTTCGGCTTCTCCCGTTAGGGGTCGCCACAGCATGTCATCTTTTTCCATTTTAGCTTATCTCCTGCATCTTCCTCTCTAACCCCAACATCCCTCATGCCTTCCCTCACCACATCCATTGCCCTTCTCTTTAGTCTTCCTCTCACTCTTTTCCCTGGCAGCTTTTTCCTCAGCATCCTTCTACCAATATACCCACTCTCTTGCATCTGAACATGTCCAAACCATCAAAGTCTGCTCTCTCAAACTACAGTTCTGCTTCCTCTTGTTTCACCGTCGATAATCCGTACATCTTGGTTGGCCTCACCACTGTTTTATAAACTTTGCCCTTCATCCTAGCAGAGAGTCTTCTGTCACATAACACACCAGACACCTTCCGCCAGCTGTTCCAACCTGCTTGGACCGGTTTCTTCACTTCCTTACCACACTCACCATTGCTCTGGATTGTTGAACCCAAGTATTTGAAGTCATCCAACCTGCTATCTCTTCTACCTGTAGCCTCACTCTTCCCTCTCCACCCCTCTCATTCACGCACATATATTCAGTTTTACTTCCGCTAATCTTCATTCTTCTCCTTTCCAGTGCATGTCTCCATCTTTCTAATTGTTCTTCTGCCTGCTCCCTGCTTTCACTGCTTATCACAATATCATCTGCGAACATCAGGGGCCAAGGGGATTCCAGTCTAACCTCATCTGTCAGCCTATCCATTACTACTGCAAACAGGAAGGGACTCAGAGTGGATCCCTGACCCAGTCCCACCTCCACCTTAAATTCTTCTGTCACACCGAAGGCACACCTCACCATTGTTCTGCTGCCGTCATATATGTCCTGGACTATTCTAACACATTTCTCTGCCACACCAGACTGACTCATGCAGTACCACAGTTCCTCTCTTGGTACTCTGTCATAGGTTTTCTCTAGATCCACAAAGACACAATGTAGCTCCTTCTGACCTTCTCTGTACTTTTCCACGAGCATCCTCAAGCCAAATAATATATATGTGGTACTCTTTCTAGGTATAAAACCATACTGTTGCTCGCAGATACTTACCTCTGTCCTGAGTCTACCCTCCACTACTCTTTCCCATATCTTCATTGTGTGGCTCTATAATTCCCACATCTCTTAATTTCGCTTTTGTTCTTAAAAATAGGAACTAGTACTCTTTTCCTCCATTCTTCAGGCATCTTTTCACTGTTGAATAAGCCATCCCTCCAAATTGCTTCCACACCTCCACCGGCATGTCATCAGGACCAACTGCCTTTCCATTTTTATCATTTGTAGTGCCTTTCTCACATCTCCCTTACTAATCATTGCCACTTCCTGGTCCTTCAAACTTGCCTTTACTACTCTTCCTTCTCTCTCATTTTCTTCATTCATCAACTTCTCAAAGTATTCTTTCCATCTATTTAGCACACTACAGGCACCAGTCAACACATTTCCATCTCTATCCTTAATCACCCTTACCTTCTCATCTCAAGCCCTCTCTCTGGCCAACCTGGAGAGATCCTTTCCTCCTTCTTTCATGTCCAACCTGATGTACATGTCATCATATGCCTCTTGTTTGGCCTTTGCCACCTCTACCTTTGCCCTACGTCGCACCTCCATGTACTCCCTTCGCCTCTACTCAGTCCTCTCATTGTCCCACTTCTTCTTTGCTAATCTCTTTCCTTGAATGACTTCCTGTATTTTGGGGTTGCACCACCAAGTTTCCTTCTTCCCTTTCCTACCAGAAGATACCCCAAGTACTCTCCTGCATGCCTATCTGAAAACCTTGGCAGTAGTATTCCAGTGTTCTGGGAGCTCTTTCTTTCCATTGAGAGCCTGTCTCACCTCTTTCTGAAAGGCCGCACAACATTCTTCCTTTCTCAGCTTCCACCACATAGTTCTCAGCTCTACTCATTTTGCCTCTCCTCAGTCCTCTCAGTGTCACACTTCTTTTTTGCTAATCTCTTTCCTTGTATGAATTCCTGTATTTTGGGGTTCCACCACCAAGTCTCCTTCTCCCCTTTCCTACCAGAAGACACACCAAGAACTCTCCTGCCTGTCTCTTTGATCACCTTGGCTGTCATAGTCCAGTCTTCCGAGAGCTTCTGCTGTCCATTGAGAGCCTGTCTCACCTCTTTCCGAAAGGCCGCACAACATTCTTCCTTTCTCAGCTTCCACCACATAGTTCTCGGCTCTCCCTTTGTCTTCCTTTGCACAAGTTATTGCTTTGAATTTTGTTTTTGCACTCAGAAAAACTGTTGCTGTGTTCAGGCAACAAATATAGTTTTGCACGTCATTACTCATATGTAATGTTATTGTGTTCACTCAAATTCATAACCAATGTCCTCAAATGTGGGCATCGTTTTTCTTAGAAACTACATTATGTAAAATTATAATTCTTTGTTTTTACACTCATCAGATCCCAATTAGCCTAAATATCAGAGAGAAAATAAAAATGCATGCCCTGCAAGAGTTCGGGTCTTATGAGGCTAGAGATCCTTTTCTCCTTCTTTTGTATCCAAACTGGAGTACATGTCATCATATGCCTCTTGTTTAGCCTTTGCCACCTCTATCTTTGCCCTACATTGCGTCTCAATGTATTCCCTTCGCCTCTCCTCAATTACACTAATCTCTTTCCTTCAATGACCTCCTGTAGTTTGGGGTTCACTACCAAGACTCCCATCATTTCCTACTCTCCTACCTGTCTCTCTGATCACCTATGCTGTCGCAGTCCAGTCTTCCAGGAGTTCCTCCTGCCCATCAAGTCACACCTCTTTCCAAAAGGCCACAATACATTCTTCCTTTCTCAGCTTGGTTTTCTGCTCAACCTTTGTTTTCCTAATATTCCTCCCCACCACCAGAGTCAACCTACATACCACTATCCTATACTGTCGAGCTTCACTCTCCCCTACCACTACTTTACTGTCAGTAACCTCCTTCAGATTACATCGTCTGCGCAGAATATAATCCACCTGTGTGCATCTACCTCCGCTCTTGTAGGTCACTCAATGTTCCTGCCTCTCCTGGAAATAAGTGTTCACTACAGCCATCTCCATCATTTTTGCAAAAACAACCACCATCTGTCCCTCAAAGTTCCTTTCCTGGATGGCGTACTTACCCATCACTTGTTCGTCACCCCTGTTTCTTCACCAACATGTCCATTACAATCTGCACCAATCACAACTCTCTCTCTCTCTCTGGGATGCTCAGAACTACTACAATTAGTTTCTTCCAGAATTTCTCTTTCAATGCTAGGTCACATCCTACCTGTGGGGCATAGCCGCTAACCACATTATACATAACACCCTCAATTTCAAATTTTTGTCTCATCACTGGATCTGATACTCTTTTCACCTCCAAGACAATCTTAGCTAGCTCTTCCTTTTAAATAATCCAACTCCATTTCTCTTCCCATCTACTCCGTGGCAGAATAATTTGCTTCTAAACTTCTATCCTTACTACCTTTCCACCTGCTCTCTGGGATGCTCAATATATCAACCTTTCTCCTCATCATCGTGTCAACCAACTCCTGACCTTTTCCTGTCATAGTCCTAACATTCAAAGTCCCTACACTCAGTTGTAGTCTCTGTGCATTCCTCTTTTTCTTCTGACCCATAGTAGCTGAATTTCCACTGATGTCCTGCAGGTTAGCAGTGCCGGGGGTGGGTATTGTTAACCCGGGCCACGACCAATCCGGTATGGGATTCTTTAGATGAACACTCATATTTGTTTGGCACAGTTTTTATGCCAGATGCCCTTCCTGATGCAAGCCTCTGCATTTATCCGGGCTTGGGACTGGCCTACAGATTGCAATGGTTTGTGCCCCCATAGACAGCGAATTGTAACCAGTTGAATTTCAGACAGAGAATTTCAGACAGCGAATTGTAGCCAGTTGAATTTTAGACAGCGAATTGATCGTGAGGCAGTTTTGGTCAATCGCGACGGCAAAAAAAAAAAATAGACATCAGCCTTATTTTTCTGACCTTTCGCTCACCGTGCATGCGCAAATAACGACAGTACAGGAAAACACGCTAGTCAGTGAGTTCCCCCCTATTTTTACCTATTCTTAGCCCTCACTTAAGAAACCTTATCAAATATGAGTATAGATGCTGGAGTAAAGAAAAAAAAACTTATCACTTGTGAGCTAATGTGAGCCGGACTTTTTTTTTTTCACAATGTAATTTTCAAAGTGTGTTTGCCTCATCTCCCGGTGTAGTGAAATGTGTCATGGCATTTTCAAACTGTTTATGGAAAATACGACACCGACATTCTGCCGAAAAGCAAGCTGAGAATGAGAAAAGTGAATGAACTAAAATCCCAATTGGCCGCACAGCAGTCACTTTTCAAACAATATAGCTCAACAGCGAAAGCCGCCACCGAAGCATCTTTCCAGGTTCGTCACATCATCATTATTAACAAGAAGTCCTTCCAAGATGGAGATGAGGTAAAAGAGGCATAGCTGAATTGTTCTTCCGATCTTTTAAAAATAAGGTGGAAATATTATCTTCAATAAAATCTTTGCAGCTGTAAAGGAGTACAGTAACATGGTTTTGTGAAGCCATGGCTGATGTGTGGAAGGACATCCATCGAAGATTGGGAGTGTTTCTCGCTGCAGTTTGACGGATCTACTGACGTGAGTGACACAGCCCGGATGTGCATTTTCATCAGTATGCTGTTGAGTGATCATCAATGTGAACTCAGATAGTTACAAAAAATGTTTGTTGTTCACTATTGTAGGAATAATTGTGAATATAATTATTACATCGGCTCCCAATACAGAAATGCTTTGCTCTGCTCTAGATAATGTGGCAGCCGCCTAGCAGGAGATAGCAAGAACAAAAACATCTAATCTTTTATCTAATCATCAGAACTGTTAGAACTACTGCCTGTTACAGAAATGATGACCACACATGTACTCAGGAATCTTCCACACACATGCACACACACATGAAAGAACAAGTACACTTTCTTTCCAATTGTTTTGCTTGCCATCTTAAAACTAAATAAATAGAGGTGCTGAGGAGAGGATAATCAGAGTGTGCAGTGGTGAATTGTACCAGACAATTCCTCTCCTCTCTCCTCGCAAGACTTCAACTCGTGTCTTTGCTTCCTTTTTTGCCCTGTTTAATGAATGTCTGATGGGTGAACCTGACATTTACTTGGTCCTTCGAGTCGGATCTCAAGATACCTGAGGTTTCCAGGGCTGAGTAGACATCCAAGCAAAGACCATGGCCATGGCACTTGAGACCCTTTCAGGGACTGGGCCTCGACTTTGCGTCTGGAGGGTGAGGTTTGACGAGAAGCCGAAGGAAGTAAAGGCATCTCTAGTTAGTAGGAAACTCCCACACTCATGAGGAATGAGTGAATACGTGTCTGGGTGACTGCGGCAGAACCAAACCTCGAGAATGCTAGTACCTATCGAATAGACTAATTAGTCTATAAAACTGAGAAAAGGGCAAGGTGTGTCCTGTACGTGAGCTCCGTGAAACGTGTGCATGTGTAAAAGTGAGTGTAGGTTCACTACCTCATTTGGACAGGAGATTGAGTGACAACTGTTTGAGGATGCAGAGGTAAGAATTCACCACTTGTGGTAGAAGCTCGAGAATTACCTCAAACAAAACGTATCGTCACCCTAGGTGAACCACTGACTCCAACAGGGAAAAAACAAATAGCAAAATAGGTGATAAATAGCAAAATAGTTGAAAAAGAACATCTTGGAAAAAAAATAATGTATAAGGACTAGAAGTTTGTGGAAAGCCAGTATCCTACTAAAATAAAACATCTAAATTTGTGGATAACACAAAATTACTTTGCTGGCCAGCACAACATACACAAAAAAATATATATAGTTAACCTTGTCAAGTAAGTTGCCGTGCCACAAATAGCAAGACAAGCCAACACATGATGAGGAACCAACTAAAACAAGCCTGAGAATGCATGAAAGAATTGTATTCACGAGAATGTTGATACATCTATTGCTCAAAAACTAGGGTGAAACTGAACCTAAGTTTGTGGTTAAATTTTTAAAGATGCACTTCCTGATTAAACGGAAGATGACAAAATTGAGTGAAGATAAGAGGGGCATGACAAGTCAAGCTAGGGATGCCGAAAGGGCCCAATAGGATAGCCAAGTGAGCCCTTCCCACTGGGTGTGGATTCAGCCAACATTTTCCAGAATGTTCCACCAAAAAGCTATAAAAAACCTTGGATACGGAAGTCTGGGGCTTTTTGTTCGTTTCTCGCTGACAAAGAGATAAGGTCTTTCTATAGGTGTTATAGTCGTGTGGCAAGCTGGTGGGGAGAAGTCTTCGAGCAACTTGGGATGCTTATTTTTGACGACTCCATTTAAGATTGGGCGCAAGTAAAACAACTACTATAATAAGGTAATGGCAGGATAATACCAGCGATATTACGTAGTTACCTATGAAGGACAAGTTGTCTTGACAATTTATCCTTAATCCCGAAAATCCTTATTACTAAATTAGGCTTCAAGCTATGTAGGATTTGATCACCCCTAACAGGCTCACTCAAAAATGTCTATTTTCCAGAATTTCTGATGCTTTTGAATGCTTTGAACCTCACTTTATTTATATTACTTTTTACTGTTTTTATCATTTATCTCATCCTACTTACCATCAGTATTATCATTTTAATCATTTTCCATTTTATTGATTTATGTTCGATTAACATCGAATTTTTCCTTAACATGGCAACCGTACCCCACGTCTGGCGGGAATGACTGTCGAGTAATGAATGTTATCTGAACAATTCTTATCATTTTATTAAAGACTTAAAACTTCCATTTTCATCTATCTTTGTCATTCTTATATTGAGTTGTCTCATGATTAACATTCTACCTCGTTAAAGAACGAGCGTCAACGACATTAACATCATTTAGTCGTAAAACTCTATTTTAATCAGACACTCATTGATCATCTCTGACTGAAGATAAAACAAATCCGTACGATCCTAACAAGGATTGTTAAATTTAGTAGGTCAATAACAAGTGCAATCGATTCATAAGAGATGAAGCTGCTGTAAAAGCGGAGCGATGACTTTGTCACCCTGTTACTCTGTAAGGTTGCTTGACAATGGCTGATAAGTGAGGGCAGACCGGATTAGCTCTGTAAAACTAAAGGCAGTTAGTACACCTAGGCGAATTCATCTCGACACCGACTTAAGAAGCTCCCATCCCCCTGCACGCACGGCGTTAGAGTCGGCCGGGGTAAAGGGGTAGCTTAACCCTTTAACTGGAGAGTTGGTCAGGACATTTCTCCCAATTAGTCCGGCGGATAAGCGGAATCTGAGAACATGCTGGATAAAATAAGAGAAACACAAAACAAAACAAAATGGACTCAAGATGATGTGAAAACGGTCATAAAAGGTATCACATCTCATAAAGTTGATGTAACATAATTTGTCCAGGGAACGGAAGACTTGAGAAAATCTTACCACTTAAATGGCAGCACAGCAGCAGGGAATTCAAAGGTTAATATCGCACACTTTTGCTAGATTATGACAAAAAGGAAATTTTTTCTGCCATTGAAAGAGCAAAATAAAACAACAATGAACCATTTTAAGAATATCGAATTGTAATGAGTGGATGTTTTAAAGCAAATAGTGGCATTCCTGAAGATCACACTCCAGGGAGTGTGCATGAAGGACAATTAAAAGAGGCTCTTCATGCGAATTCAAATAATCCTGGAAAACAATGGATTGAAAAACATTGGGTTGACAAATCGACTGCCAGCCTGTAACAATCCATTAACCAAGAAGTACACTCAGAAAGTGTGCTACAAAATGAGAAAAAGAAAGTTGACACCTTTCTGACAGAGGAAGGAGAAATTTATGGAGTTTTTTGCAAAACATTTAATAATTGTGGCTGCAGATGAGGAAGAGGCAGGGGAAGAGTAATGGGGAGGGGATGCAAATTTGATCAAAAAGAAATTATTTGCTAGTCTTGTGGAGAAAAAGGTCACATTTCACGTGACTCCCCAAAAAACAAAACACCCACCACCGCATAATGAGAGCAGCCATCTCCCCATCAAAAATGTCACAACTAATGCTCCCAAAATGCAATTTTTTAATTTTCCCCATACATTTGTTGGGAAGAGATGGCTTGCTGAAACTAGGACTGGGTTTAATTCCCTCTCTGACAGGAAATCTAGAAGTAAAAAGAAATAAAGGAATTACTGGGAGGACAGTTAAATATCTTACAAAATGGGAATCCAGCACTCTGTTATTACACCTTAGATATTCCAAACAAACCTCCCACAAGAACAGGAGATTTCTTGCTGCAAACAGCTCGAGACATGATTGAACAACCAGAAAATGACGTAGGAAGTGACTCATTGCACGTGACTATGTAGTATAAGATACTGGAAACTTATAACAGCCCACACAGACAAAATCATGATTGATTATCTGTACTCTGATATACTCTGACTGATATACTCTGTGGTATATCAGTCGTGGTGGCAGGAACAAGACTGACTGAAAAACTAAATGCATTACACAAGGAATGGACACCACCACACACGTCATTACAAACTTAACAGGAGTGGAAGAATTTGTATTGGTAATATGAAATGTTCCTGATTGGACAGAAATAGAACCAGATTTGGAATGGAACGACTGAACTGTGCAGACAATATCTTATTAGAGAGTCTTAAACAATCTGAGACCACGGTGGTATCACAATCTACACAGACAACACTGGAAAAATAGAGGAATTGTGACAACTACTGGGAACACAGTGACACATGCAGAAAAAGTAAGGTTTTTTTAGCTTGTCCCTTTCATCTCAGATGAATGCACATATATGTTTGGCACAATTTTTTACGCCGGATGCCCTTCCTGACAGTGACACATGCAGAGCTACTACAAAATTTGCTCATAGCAGTTCAATTACCAAAAGTAATAGCCCTATGTCATTATGTAGTACACACATCAAATACAGATAAAGTATTATTGGGAAATGGATTTTCAGATAAAACAGCAAAAGAAGTAGCAGCCAAAACCTTTATGGGATTAGCTGACCATGCAACAAATGAAGACATACTTTCAGATGATGTGTTAAACAAAATGCAACAGCAAAACTTACCAGCAGAACCAAATATGTGGAAAAATAAAGGTGCCACATTACAAAATGGGATTTATGTCAGCACAGATACAAAACACATTCTACCAAAAAATATTTTTTAAGTGGGTGGCAATATTGAGCATTGGGAAGTCTGAGGTCTCAACAGGGGGAATGGGAGCCCTGGTACAAAGGCATTACAAGACCCATGGATTTAACTTGTATGCAAAAATTTTTGGAGGGCTTTTTTGACCTGTGCTCGACATAATCCACAAGGGAATGTGCATCCAAAACTTGGTCACACATGGAGACAAACAGCCTCACTCACAATCACACCTAGGGGCAATTTCGAGAGTCCAGAGATATATGAAAGATGAAGAAGAAAAAAAAAACTCACACAAGTGGGTCCCTTTCAGGAGTTATTAACAACCTCAAACAGCTTTAAAAATTGCAGAAAGGGATACTTGAGTTTATTTGTTGATTGTAAGAAGGTTATTGCTTTTGAAACCATTGTTAACACTAAAAACTAATTTGTTTTTATTGGCCACTTGCAAATAACTGTTCTCATTCCCACTGCCAAGGTCACTGTAGTCCAGTTACACAGCGGAGTGAGACTGATTTCATAATGGCGACTAAATAGTTAAATTTTCCTGTTGGGTGTTGGATGAAAACGCGACCCATTATTTTAATTTTTCTGTTCAAGTGGTAGCTGTGGGAACCACCCAAGGTCCCCCCCCAATATAAAACAAATTGAATAACTACTTACAAAAAACTTGTCCAAATGATTGTGTTGTTCGCACCGATCCACAGATAATACCAGTGCTATTAATTGATAACGAATGCAAAAAAAAAAAAAAAAAAAGTTGGGGGATTCTGTGTATCCATTAACTTCTTTAAATAAAACAACAACATTGTTTTCTAGTGGCTGGTCACTAGGAAATTTCACATGCATCAAATTGATAGGAACGGGAAACAAATTGGGAAATTTGTCAGCATTGATAAAACCAGTTTTGTGCCATTGTCATTGTTTTGCAGCGGTAACATTCTTTTTGATTTTTTAAGACGGATAGCTTTCCTGACGCAACCCTTCAGCATTTATTCAGAGAGAGAGCCGGAGCCTATCCCAGCTAACTTCGGGCGGAGGCAGACTACACCGCGGGCTGGACGGCGGCCAGTCAAAGTGCAGATGTCTACACCATCACTGAGCGGGAGTCGATCCCATGCTGCCTGCACTCAAAATGGCCCTCTGAGGGAAACCCATCAGATTGAAAAAAAAAAAAACGATTTTTACAAGTTACTGTGCTTTAATAACTTTATTATTGCCATTTGTATTTTGATCCTATGTGTGTTTATGAATTAATATCTACTGTACATGCAGTTTTACCCGAACACTGGCATAGACTGAGCAAGAGCTGAATGACGTGTAGAAAATAGCAGAAAGAAACACATGGATACACCTTACACACTGTAAAAGTTCATCTCAGCTGAGTCACCCAAAGGGAAAGGTGAGCAAAGTCAAGCATACGGTGGGTGCAGATTTATAGTATCTGAAAATGCCTGAAAGCTGGTGAAGAGTTAAGACACCTGACTCATTTCGGGGTGACTTGGTCGACCTGACTTCAAAATAGCTAATTAATATGATAAAATGTTGGGCTGCAACATTGACAGCCGTAATAATATTTTTGTTCATATGGTACTTTTGGGCACCTGTAAAGCTGACAAAAACACATAACAACAGAATCAATAATTATGCTCAGTCAAGTATGCCTACCACACATAAGATAAAGAGACAACCTCATTTCAGATAACAATGATAAACAACTATGCGGCAGTCACCGAGGCATGAGCGGGGGATTCCATGTGTGCCTCCCAGTGAATCAGTTAAGCACTTTTTCAATTCCTTGGCAGAGTCTAATTTCTGGGGATTCCATCTATGGGCTTATGCTAAAGGAAACCACCTTTTCTTCTCACCATTTGTCAGAGATGTTCCAAGAAAAACAGCTAAGACAAGCCTGAGGACTGTAGAGAGTGAACTCAAACCAACCAAGATTGTCTTTCTCACGAGGGAAGGAAGGAAGGACCGTGTGAGTGCCTTCCCTCAGACTGCCAAAGTGGTCGTCCCTGTCTGCTCTTTTTATTGCATTCTCAGGTCAAAGGGTTACATGGTTCTTCTTCTTCTTTTCCTTTCTGCTTGTCCCGTTAGGGGTTGCCACAGCGTATCATCTTTTGCCATCTTAGCCTATCTCCTGCATCTTCCTCTCTAACCCCAACTGCCCTCATGTCTTCCCTCACCACATCCATAAACCTTCTCTTTGGTCTTCCTCTCGCCCTTTTGCCTGGCAGCTCCATCCTCAGCACCCTACCACCAATATACTCACTCTCTCACCTCTGAACATGTTCAAACCATCGAAGTCTGCTCTCTCGAATCTTGTCTCCAAAACATCCAACTTTGGCTGTCCCTCTAATGAGCTCATTTCTAATCCTATCCAACCTGCTTACTCCGAGCGAGAACCTCAACATCTTCATTTCTGCCACCTCCAGTTCTGCTTCCTGTTGTTTCTTCAGTGGCACCGTCTCTAATCCGTACATCATGGCCGGCCTCACCACTGTTTTGTAAACTTTGCCCTTCATCCTAGCAGACACTCTTCTGTCACATAACACACCAGACACCTTTCACGAGCTGTTACAACCTGCTTGGACCCGTTTCTTCACTTCCTTACCACACTCACCATTGCTCTGGATTGTTGACCCTAAATATTTGAAGTCGTCCACCCTCGCTATCTCTGCCCCCTCCACGTTTCTCATTCACGCACATATATTCTGTTTTACTTCGGCTAATCGTCATTCCTCTCCTTTCCAGTGCATGTCTCCATCTTTCTAATTGTTCCTCTGCATGCTCCCTGCTTTCACTGCATATCACAATATCATCTGCGAACATCATGGTCCAAGGGGATTCCAGTCCAAACTCATCTGTAAGACTATCCATTACCACTGCAAACAGGAAGGGGCTCTGAGCTGATCCCTGATACAGTCTCACCTCCACCTTAAATTCTTCTGTCACACCTAAGGCACACCTCACTGCTGTTCTGCTGCCATCATACATGTCCTGTACTATTTTAACATACTTCTCCACCACACCAGACTTACGCATGCAGGACCACAGTTCCTCTCTTGGTACTGTGTCATAGGCTTTCTGTAGGTCTACAAAGACACAATGTAGCTCCTTCTGACCTTCTCTGTACTTTTCCACAAGCATCCTCAAGGCAAATTATGCATCTGTGGTACTCTTTCTAGGCATGAAACCATACTGTTGCTCGCAGATACTTACTTCTGTCCTGAGTCTAGCCTCCACAACTCTTTCCCATATCATTCATTGTGTGGCTCATCAACTTTATTCCTCTATAGTTCCCACAGTTCTGAACATCCCCTTTGT